>NC_056727.1:423579290-423893456 GCF_019279795.1 Protopterus annectens | reverse complement strand
CGTTTCCTCATTCTTCTGCATTTGTTGAAGTACTGCACATGTGTATGGGACTTACGCTCTCACACTTGCACAGTACACGAAACAAAAATATGAAGCTATATAAGAAATAAAATGTAATGCATACTATATAATTTTGGCCATATTTGATGAATCTCTGAAACCCACCCAGCCAGCTGATATGTCTTCCATGTCTGCAGGTCATGAAACCTGTTTCACATCTGCTCTCCAAAATGGGGGATCCCTGTCTGAGTTAATAGGCATCCACAACTCCTCCCATATATCTAAATTGTCTCACTTTGAGCCAATAGTGCCCTACATTAACTTCCACTGGCATAACTCTTGCTGTAGGTCGATAAGGATTTTGATCTCCTTGACAGACCAGCTTAGGGCACACACTGGTCTGTAACTTATGCCATCCTTCTAGAATGAGATGTAGGAGACTGATGCGGGTGATACTAGGGTAAGAGCCACCCTCACTAGGTGTGATATCACTCTGCGCAGTACATACACCCATATAGGGCTGTTACCTATTGAAATGATAGCTGTGGAAAGGGTTGATGTCCTAACAGGACATGCAGTCCCATGCACGTCTGTTTTCATTTGGTTAATAAGTGCAAACCTTCCTGGTATGTAGTTTCAGGACAGTGGTTTGTCCCATGCAATTTTTAATTGCTTTAAAAGTACTTTTTTTAAGAAATATTAATTGTGTTCAAATGCAATAGCAGAGCTATGTTTTACATGTTTTAAGAGTATTCATATATGCTGAATTTGAATCCTCTTTGAAGTTGTCATGTTTATCAGTACAGTTGATATTAATTTTATTGCAGCTGTGAGTCATCAGGACATGGGGGGTATAGTTTCTGGATACATTTTGTTGACACCAGAGAACGGATTATAAAGATAGCTGCATTTAAACTGCTTCTTTCCCAGTACTTATCTGACTCTCACTAGTAAGGCTTAACCTTCTGTTCCAGCTTTTCCATCAGTACCAAAAATTAGCATGGTGAGCGTGAACATCTTTGTCCAGTTCCTCTCCCCTGTCTTACTGGTTTTGATGCCCTTCCATAAACCATTATTCTCATATAAGAAATCTAGTGAGGGTTGGTTTGGCATAATGGTTAATGTCTTTGCCTCATAAATGTAACGTACGGTGTTTGATTCTAACCTCACATTATTGGCTAGACTTAAAATAACCCTTCAGGGCAATTAGCCTATTACCCACCGATGAACCTATCACCACACTTTCACAAACAAAATCCTACTTCTGTGATGAGTTCTAAAACTGTGAAAATATATTATGTGCTTTATACCTGCCCTTTCAACTTCTGTTCAATCCACCTAACAAACTTTATTGAAAGAGGACAGTGATCTGTCAAAGACCTTTCCTTAAATAATTATCTTGCTGCCTACACAAGTAGAGTACATTTTCAAGTTTCACTCTTAAGAGTCTGTCTGACATCTGCATTATGTAGGGATATGATTCTTATATCTCTGATATTTTAAATTCTCAACAATGCTGGTACTTTAGATAAATACAATTAATACATTTACTGTGTAAGTTTTGTAATGCTGGTACTTGAGAAATTTCTCATTCATTATAACCAAAAATGAAAACTTCTGATACCATACCTCCACTTTCCAAACCAACTTACATGTCAATACCACCCATAAAAGCCAGCAGAACAAAAATCTTTCCAACCCTTCAGATACGTATTAGCTACAGGAGACAGTTCTATCACTTGTCTGCTGTATTGCTTTCATGTCTTCTGGCTTATCTACCTCTCCTAGTCACTGATAAAAAATATCTTACCATTTCAAGTATTCTGTGCAGATCCTGGAAAAAACTTGATCTTATTGCCATTTCCCCTCTTAGGTTCATAGGTTCGTAATAGGCTATCTGCCCTAGGGCATTTATAAGCCTAGCCAGAGTATGTGTGGCTTTCACCACCCCTTAGGATGAGAATACTATGCCCATTTAGGGTTTAGTTTACTGTGCCTCTGTCTAGTAGTGACACAGAGATGACCCCCGGGGTAAACCTACGATGTCCCATCCACTCGTCAAGACTTCTCTTGAATAGAGTTAGTGAGGGGCTCTGCCTAACATGGATTGGGATTCTGTTCCAGAGTGTAGGGAGTCTCTGGGTTATGAATCGGTCCCTCCAGCACGTCCTATTTATTTCTGTGTTGAGGTTTAAGTCTCTTGCTCTCGTGGCTCTGATGGATTTGGATTTTTTGAGGTGGAGCATGTCCATTAATTCCGGATTGGACATGGCCTTGTACGTTAGGCACAGGTCACCTCTGAGTAGGCGGTATGCGACTGAATAGAGCTGGAGTTTTTTCAGTCGGGCAGCATATGACATATGTTTAAGACCCTTTATCCTCTTGGTGAGGAACTTTTGGGGTCTTTCCAACTGCTGCAGGTGTCGGGTAAGATACATCCCAAATGGGGCATTGTACTCAATCATTGGCCTAATAAGAGATGAGTACAAGGGCACAATGACCTCTCTTGATCTAGATGTGAAACCCTTCATGATAAGGTGGGCAATATAGAAGGTCTTCCTAACCACTTTGGCAATGTGAGTGTCAAATGAGAGGTTACTGTCAACCTGGGTCCCTAGGTCCCTGATTACCTCTTCTGTACTTAATGGATTGCCACCTATGTGGTAATTTGTGGGTACCTTGTTTTTCCCAAAGGGTATGACTATACATTTTTTGGTGTTAAGCTTAAGGCCATGGCTCTGGCACCAATTATCCATTTCTATGAGTCCTCTCTGAAGGATGTTTGTGTCCGCTGGGGTATCAATTATGGCACCCAGTTTGCAGTCATCTGCGAACTTTGTCAGCCACTATCCTCCTATGTTTGCCTGTACCTCGGAGAAATAAATGCCAAACAAGAGGGGTCCCAGGACTGAGCCCTGTGGGACACCGCTTGTGACTGGCTTAGAGTCTGACATATCTCCAGCAACTCTGACCCTGTAGGTTCTGTCCTTGAGCCAGTTTGCAACCCATTTCGTGACATATGGGTTTACATTTAAGCTGGTGAGTTTGTCTATGATGCCCGAGTGTGGTATTGTGTCAAAGGCTTTTGCAAGGTCAAGGTAGGCTGTGTGAACTGCCTTACCTTCATCAATGGCCTTAGTGATGGTTTCAAAAAAGTCGACCAAGTTCAAAAGGCAGGATCTGCCCTTGACAAAGCCAAATTGGGTAGGATCCAATGTCTGTAGGTCCCCAATGTCTTTGTTATGAGTTCCATAATGATCCTCTCAATAGCTTTGCAGACCAGGCTTGTCAAGCTTATGGGGCGGTAATTTCCAGGGTCCGTAGAAGCACCGCCTTTGTGAAGTGGGACCACTGTTGCCATACGCCACTCTTTGGGTACGTATCCTGTAGTAAGGCTAAGATTAAACAGCAGCCTTATGTTTGGGTTTAGTTCCTCTTGGAGTTCATGTAGCACACAGCCCGGGACACCACCCCATTGATGCTGTATTTTTAGCTTTAGAGAGGGCGGCTCTCACCTGGGCATCTGAGATGTTAGGGAGGCTACACTCTGCTGGGATAGTTATTTCTCCTTTTGGGGGGGAGGGGGAGGAGAAATTTGCACTGAACCTATCTGCCAGAATGTTAGCAATGTCAGTGGGTTCAGTGTATTTATTGTCATTTTGGACTAACTCTGAGCATATCTGGGAGTTTCCACCCATTTTTCTAACATAGCTAAAGAAGGCCTTGTGGTTGTCTTTTGTGTCATTTGCGATTTTTCTCTCAAAGTTGGCCTTGGATGATTTTATGAGTGATCGTAGTTTTTTGCTAGTACTGATCAGAGATGCCTTCCCATTTAGGGATTTTTCTCTGTCATGTAGTAGCTTCCTCCTTCTGTTGTAAAGTTTGTTTATGGCTGGGGTCCACCAGACCGGGCGCCTGCCTTTGGGGGAATGGGTCTTGGTTTTATTTGGGATTGCATGATCCATGCATTCTTGAAGGTGCCCGTAGAAGGCATTTGCAAAGGATTCAGCAGTGTGGGTTGTGGTTTCCACTGGCCCAGGGACCTTGAAGGATACCACTTCAGTCTTAAGAAGTGTGAAGTT
This sequence comes from Protopterus annectens, assembly GCF_019279795.1. Taxonomy (NCBI): domain Eukaryota; kingdom Metazoa; phylum Chordata; order Ceratodontiformes; family Protopteridae; genus Protopterus; species Protopterus annectens. The sequence goes on along the minus strand of NC_056727.1, from coordinate 423,889,374 downwards.
GGCTTTTGAGAAGTTCTTCACTGTGGTCTTTTGTGCAGGGGTGGGGGCGGGATGTGGATTTCCAGTGAGATTAATTTATGGTCTGATCTTACCAATGAGGGATATACTTCCGGTGTGGAGCATTTTGTCCCCATGTTTGTGATGATCAGGTCTAGTATATTGTCTCCTCTTGTGGGAATGGTGACTAGTTGTTCCATCGCATTTGAGTTTATGAATTCTAGGAACCTTTGGGATAGGGTGTTTGGGCTTGAGTAATGTTCCCAATCTATGTTTGGGTAGTTGAAGTCTCCCAATATGATGGTATTTGGAGAGACATTCATACTCTCCAGTGTCTTCAGGAAGGCTGTGTGAGTTTCCTGAGTTTGAGAGGGTGGTCTGTAGCATGCTACAAATTTTAAGGCAGTTTTTCCTATGGTTAGTTGCACCTGGATGGTCTCCGATGCTTTGTGCATTGCCACTAACCTGGAGGTGTGGGTATCTTTGATGAATATGGATACTCCCCCTCCTTTTGTGGTTCGGTCCAAGTTTTGGGGCCAGAAAGCATGATATGAGGTAAAACCTGATAGTGCTGGGGTGCTCTCAGGAGCCTTGAACCAGGTTTCAGTCACTGCACAGACATCGATGTTCTCCATACTGAGGAGAGCTTCGAAGCCGTGCATCTTGAGGTTTAGACTTCTGGCATTGAGCAGCATTACCCTTATTTTTTTTCCACTTGTGTTTTCTAGGGAGGTAGATTTGTCATTTGAGCTTTGCGTAAAAAAGGCACTATGGGGGTGGCAAGAGCCTTGGCCAATATCTGGAAGCCCAGGGGTGACAGGTGCAAGCCATCCCTTGCAAAGCAGCGTGGCTTGTCAAGCATGTCATCCCAAGCAGACAGACATTGGATCCCCTTTGAATGACACCAGTAATTAAGCCAATTGTTAAAACTGATAATTTTGTCTTTGTACTGTGGCATCATTCTTGGTGAGGGTAAGATGCTGTTCAGGGTCAGGGTCATACCGGCCTGGACTACATAATCAGAGAGCTCCTCTATGTCTCTTTTCATGTAGTCCAGGGAGGTACGTCTCAGGTCGTTCACACCGGCATGTACAATGACTGAGTCATATTTGTACTTGCTGTGGAGTGACCTGAGTGCTTGTGTTATGTGGCGGATTCTAGCTCCCAACAGGCAGCTTACTGTGACCTTATCCTTGTTCAGTCTGGTGAGCGGGACATCAGTGTGTCTGACTATGGAGTCACCTATTACAAGTGTGTCTGGCATGTTGTTTGGCCTTAAGGGCTGTGACTGTTTAGCAGACTGACTTTGTGAACTATGTGTTGCATGTGCTATGTCTTGAGGTAGTGGTTGCTTGGGTGTCTGCTTTGGAGGCCTCTGTTGTTTTGGTAGATTTTTAATCAGCGCCTCTGAGTATGTTTTTGTGTGTTTATGTGTTTGGTTTGCAGTTGTGATAGTTCTATGTGAGACTGGGTTTGTGGTGTGCATGGTTACCTTCTCCTCCTGCCTGGTCTTGCCAGTACTGAACTGAGAGAGCTCAGCCTCCAGTTTGGCTATATAGTTGCATCTCTCGCATATATTTGCATTTGTTGGGAGGAAGAGAGGGTTGTCTGTGTACATGAGGCAATTGTAACATTGCCTCAAGATTGTTTGGCTATATAGTTGCATCTCTCGCATATATTTGTATTTGTTGGGAGGAAGAGAGGGTTGTCTGTGTACATGAGGCAATTGTATCATTGCCTCAAGATTCCCAGATTCACCAGCTGATTCCCAGATTCACCTCAAGATTCCCAGCTTCACCAGATTCTTCATACTGGTCTTACCCATGTATGCTTTATTTGTTCTTTTAGCCTCCACATTATCAATTTTGCACCTACTTTCTCCATTAATTCACTAATTCCCTCCCTTGCCAGCCAACCCGGTGTCATTCTAGCTTTTCTCTACCCTCTTCTGATTCTTTTGAAGTACCATAATCTTCAAATGGATTTCCCATTTCCTTTGTTCTCTTCACCTATGCAAATTGCAAAATGTCTTCTCCTATTCTCCAGTCATGTTTTCCCTTTCTTGATTTTCTGTTCCTCTATATGTAATGATTCTAACAGTATGTATAATTTTAAGCTCATTCCATTTATCCCTAATTCTCATTTCTTCTGTTATCCTGTACTATTTGAGTTACCATTTCTTTGAATCATTTATTCCTTTCCCTCAATTTATACAAATCCTTTTGCCCATTTACTTTCTTGGGTTCCTGTTACCATATAGTCATTTGATCCACAGAATGGCCAGGAATACATCTCTCTAAGATACTGACATGATTTACTTCCCACAATGGATCTAGGACACATGAAGATTTGTGAAATCGCATGCCTGTTTGTATTCTAGAGTCCTTTTTTCCTCAAATAACTTTTTATTGGAAATATTTTAATTGCAAGTAAACACAAGTAATTAATAAAATACAGATGTAGAAAGCATAACATTAAAACAATCACATACTAGAAACTATATACTTATTAGCTTAAATGTAGTGTCTGTGGTGCAATAGGTAGGACAATTGCCTTTGGTGCATGACTGTGTGTTCTATTCCCATAACAGATAGATTGATTGCTGACATTGCAGGGTAGAATAATGGAAGGCTGTACTCCTACATGTGTCGTCCTTTAGATGACATGTTAAACCAAAGTCCTATCTACCAGAGTTGTTTATCTTAGGTGGCTATAAGAGATCCTGTGACATTTATTGAAAGGAGGATGTGTCCTTTGTTATATACAAAATACCTTTTATTTACCAAATATTTACATATTTACAAATGTGTACAAAAATAAATATATACAAATCTGTTTACACAATCATATTAAATTTTCATCCCTGTTAGACCCTCACTCCTTCTTCCATAAACACCATCTCATTTTACTTAATATTTTTGCTAAAATCCATTTACCATTAAACATAATTTCATTTATTCTTCCATTCCGTATAAACCATATAAAATAAAATAACTTTTTATTTCTTCTTTTAACATATTCTTTACTTCTAGTCTTATAATATCAACATTTCATCATATTCATGTTTATTTTATCCACTTCTTTTGTAACTTCAGAAAAATCTTTAAATAGTTTTAACCACAACTTTTTTTACTCATTTACATTTCAAAAACTCGCCCCACGGTTTCTTCTTTACAATGAAAACATACTCTATCATTTTTCTATTCATATGGCATATTTTCTTTTACTGGCAATTTATCTATTACTAGCCTACACAAAATATCCTGACATTTTACTTTCTGATTACGCCATTCACTTCTTATTTTTATAGCTTTCATTTTTTTATATGTTAGATGTTTCCATGGTTCTACATACCAATGTTTTAGAATTACATTCTTATTTACAATACTTTTCTTTTTCTATGTAATCAATTTTTATTTTCCACAAGAATATTTTGGTAATCTTTTATTTCCTCTTTTATATACTGTTTTTGTCTTTTATACTTTATACCATACCCCAACATTTGTCATACTTACATTTATTCAATTTTACTACTCATCTCTCATCTTTTTTTTTTCATTTAGCCACTTTAACAGTTTGGGCAAATTTAATGAAGCAGTTTATACCAATGGGTTAATTAACCATAAACCTCCTTCTTCTTTATTTACATACAAAACTCTTCTTTTTACTGGGTTTAATCTAGAGCCCCATTCAACTAAAACAATTATCTGCAATAATTATTTTTCAAATACTGTTGGCAAGATAAATACTCTTGACAAGTATGCTATTTTTCCTGTCAGTGCTGAATTTATCAAATAAGCCTTTTTCTGAATGATAATTTATATGTGTTATAAAAAGACAGGTTTGTTTTATTTTTTTATTGTTTTTCACATTGAATTCTACTTACATCTTTATTCTCAAATTTTATAACTAACACAGGAATCTCATTCATTGAAAAATATATATCCTTAATCTTTATTACAACACCTATATCTTTACTTTTATTTTTATTTAAAGCCACCCCTATCATCTCTAGACACTCATTTGTGTAAATTATTATTCTTTTATCCACATTTTTTGCAATTATTATGTCACCTGCATATGTTAACAGAAATGGAATTCTTAACCCTTCAGGTGTTATATAGCCCACTTCCTTCATTTTGTAATTTATTTGACATACTACTACATTCATGACTAATGCAAAGAGTATACAACACATTGGACATCCCTGTCTTACACCACACCTCATATGTACCTCTTGGCTTAACCAGACATTTACAATTATTTTATTTTATTATTATATATGCTGGCATATATAATTCCCTAACTTTCTCACTTATACTATACTCTTTCATTATTAACCATAAGATTTCACATCCAGTTGTGTTAAATGCCTTATTAAGGTCTCTTATTGTGATATTTACTTCTTTTCTGTTCATAACATAATCCACAATTTCTCTATCATTAATAACTCTTGACAACCCTTTCCCTTCATGCTATATTATCTTCCTTCCATTATATTTTTCATTTTAGTTTCAGATCTCTTTTGTATTATTTTCATAAAAGTCTTATAATCATTATTATTAAATACTGTTGGTCTCCAATTTTTTTAATTATCTTCTGTCTTCCTTCTCCCATTTTAATTTAAATATTAGTCTACTGCATAATTATCATAATTATATATATATATATATATATATATATATATATATATATATATATATACATTTTTTGCCAGTAACTTAAATTTTTATATATCTCATATGCCATCTAGGCCTACAGCTGAATCTATATTTACTTGTCCTACTACTTTAGCTATTTTGCTATTTTAAAGAAATATCCTTCTAACTATGTTCTGTTTTTCTGTTAACTTTTTTTTTTACTTTAAATATTTTTTCACTACCTTCTTTTTTATTTATACATGTCTTCTACATATTCTGCTAAACTGTTCATAATCTTTTCCTGAGTTCTATTTATTTTACACTTTTTATTTCACTCACTACACATTTATCTTCTTTTACTAATCTGAAATCTGCTTAAGCAATTAAATATTTATTCTCTTTTTACTTATAAAAATATCTTTGCTTTTATAACAAATTTTTCTAGATTTCATTCATATTATTCTTTTTCATTGTCAAGGTACTTTCTATTATTATGTTCTAAATCTTCCAGTGCATTGTTGTATGTTCTTTTATATTTTCTTTCTTTACTTTTCCCACATCATATTGCTACTGTAAAAACATTTTATATATCTTGTTAAATATCATCCAGCATTCAGACCAGTTTTTGTAAAATGTACTCATAGTAATATATTTGCGTAACTGTATTACTAATCATGTTTCTTCTTCATTCCATGCTTTCTCATTTTTTCCTTTTTATTCACTTGCCTATTTTTATATGTTCCTTGTTTTCCTTTATCTCTAATCATATTGGAAGATGATCAGAAAATCCTGTTTCAACTACCTCCCCTTCTCCAATAACTACACCTTAGGGTACTGTAAAATAATCCATTTCAGTTCTATACATACCACTTTACAAGTCCATAATTTTTTCCTAAAGTTTTAGCTTGCCACATCTTACAACTTCTATCATTTTTCTTTCTTCATTTCCTTTCTTTTTATGCTTGCCTCTTAAATCATAATTAGTCTACTGATATTATAATATTCATATGTATCACTATAAACTCTAAAATCTGATGAAATAAGCTTTCCCTGGCTTTACAATTGGTATAAACATGTAATGTTATAATTCTATATACTTATTTTTTTCTATATTAAATCTGCAATGGTAAACTACCCATTTCTGCTAAAGTTACATCTACAGTGGAGACCCTCTTATCCAGCCTCTCTTTAACCAGCCATCAAATTTCTACAGTAGCCTTACCAAAAGACAACAGAGAAGAACAACACTTCTGCCAATTCCTGGCTAAAAAAAATGACAGACAGTTGAGCTTTAGACTTCATATTCATTAGAAAAATGCATACCAGCACAAATCTTGTTATTCTAGCTAATTCATAACCTATAAATGCTATCTTGTATGCTTGTTCTGATTAACTAGACATTTGTTTATCCAGCCTAAGGTCCAGTCCCAGTAAGTCCAGAGAAGAGGGAATCTACTTTAATATCTTTGCTATATTTTTACAGAATATGGCTATTTTGGAACATCTCTCATTTCCCAAATTCCAGATTATCTTTTTTCCCCATAGTTTCTCTATTTGCAGTCTTTCTTCATTTGTTAAAAATCTTGTGTCTTCTAATATAATTACATCTACATCTCATGTATTACACCACTCTACAATTTATGTGCTTCTTACTATTCTTAATACTATTCACATGCACAGAAAGCACTATAAAATGTCAATTTTATTGGATTCATGGTTTCAAATGTGGCTAGCTTTTATAACAGGCCATTTAAGTCTAATTATTTCCTTCCCAAAGGTGAGAAACAACCACTGTTCCTTGTGTCTGAGTGCCAAAGACTTTAACCATTTTACCAACCCCCAATTTTTAGCAGCATATTTTCTTTTTCATCCAGTTTCTTTCTTTTGTTTTTTCTTTTGTACTTATCCTTTTACATTTTTTTTTCTATTTTTACCCTTTCACCAACAGAATTATTTTTGTTTTCATTTTACTACCTCCCAGTTTATGTTTTCTTCATCATTTATTTCAGAACCTTCTTCTGTGTCCTCTTTATCAATTTTTCTCATCCAGTTTTCTTCTATTTTTACTATTCTAAAATTTCTTCTCTTTGCTTATTTTCTTCGCTCTTTTTTCTTTTTCATTACTGACATTTTCCTTTTGCAATCTATCCATAAATGTCCAATTTTGTAACATTTATAGCATTTCAATTCACATTTTTTTGTATCACGTCCCATTTCCCTACAAATATAACATTTTCTTTTGCCAGAGTTACTTATCAAATGTTCTTCTTTTCCAAAAAATATTTTGAGTTTTCCCCAGTATTTTATAACACCCTTATTCCCCACCACATTTATCATGGTTTTTTTTCTCTTTCTAGTTTTAACACGATATTACAATCAAGCCATCAGTCCATAAACCCCCTTTGCCATAAACATTTGCAATGTCCAGTAATACTTTATATAAAGCTTTTAAATGACCTTACAAAGTCTCTCTTTTTACCTCTTTTCAAAATTATACAAGAATCATCTTTTTTTGTGTCCCTGTTAAATGTTTTTATCACATAAAGATTCCATGGGTTACAGTATTTCTTTTTTCATATTCTACAAGGAAATTTTCCATTGGGAAAAAAGTCTCAAATATAATGTCACAAAATGTCTCTTTGTTTGTTTGTCTTTTTGGCTTTTCCTGGTTAGGGGTCACCACAGCGGAACTCCGGTCTGCTAATGATTGGCAGTAGATTTTTATGGTGGCAAGTTGCCAGCCCGATGCCCAACCTTCCGCGAAGGCACGCCTATTTACACATGTCTTTCGAACGCCACTTGACCACAGGGAGGACATGCAAATTCTACACAGAAGGCACTCCAGCCAAGAATCAAACAGGAGAACCTCTTGCTGTGAGACAACAACGCTACCGCTGCACCACCACAACAAGGTAAGAATAAATGCTTATACCTCATGTGCTTTTACACCCAAAGGAGCTAATAAATTTTCCAACATTTCATATCTGTCCATTTTTTTGTCTTCTTTACTTTAAATTCTTAGCACATATTTCTGTTTTTATTCTGCCTTCTTTTCTGCGACTCCCCTTTTACCTTCTTTTACTTTTTCTACATATGTTTTCTTTTCCATCTCACCACTATTCTTCAGTATTGTCTCTGTATTCTCCTTTTGTATTTTCTCCTTAATACCTCAAAATGAAGGGCTTTAATTATACATCCCTCATTTGTTGACCCATCTCCATCAAACTGGTTTCATTGAAACATTTCCTCAGAATTTAGCATACATTCTCTGAACTCAGTATTTGCTTTCTTTCACCACTCCATCATCTCCTTCTCTCTCTATCTGCCTTCCTGTTTCTCAAGGCCACCTCTGTGCCTAAAATGCAAAGAGGAAGTACTCACCATGATGAGGAGTGGAAGTTCCCAGATGCCCTGGCTTAATTTCCTTAGTAGGGTAGATACCACCTCAAGTTTTCTCAGGAAAGAGGCCACTAGCCCAATGAGACTAATTTGGTCAAATAATTACTAAATAAATGGTGGCATAAAATTTTCCACTTGTAAAATGAAAAGTCTGTTATAACAGATTTTGTTCCGTGATGATATGATATGATATGTTTTAACAGTACTAAGCATTCCCTTTCTACTGTGACAGATTATGAACTATAACAGTACTTGAATTAAGTTTATACATGTTTCTAGTAAACCTAATACTACTTATCTGTTTTTTTCTGTGTGTAACCAGCAAAAGCGTGCATGATTGTGTGTTTGCTACTGCTTTAATCCATTAATGTTGTAAATTGCATGACATATGCTCATAGGCTCAGAGGTAACTACTAGTCTTATACCTAGCCAGCTTCTCTTTTGGTGCTTGCCTTTTGATGAAAAGATTTCAAGCTTGCAGAAAGAAAAGTACTACTGCGGATTCCCTGCTGCTTTAGGAAGTAAACCTATGTTATTTGTCTGTGAAAGAGCTGCTTTCTGTTTTACCTGCTCCATTGTGTTTTCTGTTTTAAGAAATCTGCTTGGCCTGGTGTTTATGTGCTAAATGGGAGATAGATTTAAATGATGTAGGCTGTACATTTCACATGTTTTTTCATTGATTAATTTCCTCTTGGGTGATACTTAAATGCACAGTGAATTTCTGGCCCTTTGTCTTTTGCTGAAAAGATTTCAAGCTTACAGAAACTAAAGCACTGCTGGAGATTCCCACTCACCTTCCCCTTTACTGATATGCTTTTTAAACATGGTGATGTTTAAGCTGCCCACCCCTACTGTAAATTAAGCTTTATAGCTCCTCCCTTTCTACACTGCTGTTGATGTATTGAATTATTTATTTGCCTTTCCTTTTGCTTATATTGAAAAAGTGCATTTTCCCTCCCAGTGTCTGTTCTATTGATTTACTTGCTTTGAATTCATTATCTAGCTAGCTGTTGGATAAAGTAGTGTATTTTTACACTCTAGCAAGCACTTGTTTTTACATCAAGAGGTCAGTGGAATTTCCATGTAGTGCACTAGGAGGTAGCCTAGTATGTTTAGGTTGGTGAAACACTTGAGATTTATGCATGTAGATTTATTGGCTGAATGGCTTATTATTTATTTATTTATTTTTATTTATTTATTTATTTATTTATTTACATTTGTTGACCGGGAGTATCCAACTGGACGTAGGTCCATTTTCAGCGGAGGCCTGGGGAGAAAAGCTCCACAGTTAAAATATATATACAGTAGTTACATTGGATTTACATAGTGATTAACAATTTGATTAACATAGCAATTAATTACAAACATAGTTACAGATGAAGAACATAGTACATCAGTAGACAACTAGAATCTTTATCTGCGAAGTGCATAACAGACATTAACATTTGTTACAATAAGAAGTTCTTGTTGTATAATAAGTAGTAGGCTTATGTGTATCCAAGCTTGCTATAATCAAGGTAGTTAGTGGGGTGGAAAGAAAGGTAGTGGTTGGATGGGGTGGGTGATATTAGAGTGGGAGTTGCAAGGGCATAGCCAGCATGTTTTTAGGTGCGCTTTTAGTAAAGTTTTGAAGTGGGTGCATGATTGTACGGAGGTAAGTGTTGGTGGGAGGGAGTTCCATAATTTGGCTATGGCGCAAGAGAATAGTGCTTCACTAGCAGAGTTATTGGCTTTTGTGATCTGCAAGTGATTTTTGTTAATTTTGTTAATTAATTTATTAATCAGCTTATGTGGTTTTAGAGCCTTTATAAATTCTGTACAATTCAGTGGCGCTTGGCTTATTTATACAAAGCAAAATACTTTTATTGAATAATCACACTTTTATAAGCTGTTTAAAGTGCACTGCTGTATCTAAATCTTTATGTTTGTTTGTGGTAGCATTTTGTATCTTCTGGGTCTATATTAAATCAGCGAATGCTTAAAATAGCGAACGCTGATTTATCCACCCTTTAAAAGTGAAACCTCACAATCTCGAAGACACTGAACAGTGATGTTTTTCCCCAGGGAAAAATATTCCCGTTCCATAAAAAAAAAAAAAAAAAAAAAAATTCAAAGCACAAAATAAAGTGGAGGGCTTTACGCCCCCACCCCCCTACATAAATATAACAACTCTGAGATTGCACCACAGTGGAAAAAATAGCAAAGTCCCGAAAACAGCCCAATGATTTTTTTTTTGTCTGGGAAAAAAATCACTGTTCCATGTCTTCCAGATTGTCAGGTTTCACTCTTTAGGGGCCGATAAATCAGTGTTCACTATTTTGAGCGTTCGCTGATTTAATATAGACCCTATCTTCTAATTTGTTTGTGATAGCATTTCACTTCCGAACACTCCTTTAGTGTGCATTTGCATCGCATGGACTGATATTGTTTGTCTGGTGGCTGTATGAGAAATGCACAAAAGGGCACTATGTATTTTTTTGCAGTTCTCTTATATATTGTGACTATACTTCAGCAGTTTAAAAAAATTGACTGTCTGCTGCTGCTTTAAGTAATTAATTGCAGTTTATTAAATTGTATCTGTTAGTCATAGGGCTGTTGTAGGTAGTCTGTGTGGTCTTGTTACACTTGGGCACTGAACTGGCTACTCTACATTGAGAGGGTGTTTTTCTGCACCCTTGTGGCAGAAATGTGCCAATCTACTGCATTAACTGTTTTACTATGTTAACTGGTGCCCAGTTTGACTGTTTTTTTTTTTTTTTGTCTGTGGATGCTTTACTATATTCACTTGCTTTGCATTGTAATATTGTTTAGGTAACATAGACTAGATCAGACTTGCTGAATCTTGCCTGCTTTTTATACATTTGAACTCAAATCCAGTCATTTTATGTTAAGTTGGGCTTCGCTGCGCCCTTGTGGCAGAAGAGTATGGATATAGCCCTGTCTGAGCTGGAGATTGCTGGAGGAAGGATCACTGTGTGATTTCCTATTGGCAGACTAGTTTAAAACTGTTAAATTTCACTTGTGTATAAGCCTTACATTTGCATATAGCTGCGCACTACACAACAGGGGTTAGCTGTGCCCTGTATAGTAGCAAACTCCTAGAAACTATTTTTTCCTTAGACTTTTGTCAGTTGAATGCTCCCCAGCTTTCCTGCTGTACTGCAGACAACTCAGCTGCACACTGATGCACTGTGGGCAACTCAGCTGAGCACTGAGCATCATCACCACATCCCTTCATCCCTAACCTTCATCAGAATAAGCCCCCTTGTTTAGTTAGTCAAATTAGTCCTAGAGCAAAAGCTAATCCAACTCGTCCCACTCCTCAACTAGTAGTTATGGCTTAACCTGCTACAATGGACAGCCAGTTTCTCAACATTTCACAAGGTAGCCTGATTGACATGGCCATCCTGGAGCAATGTAGTAATTGCCTCATGTATACTGACAACCACTTGCTCCTAAAGCAAACAAATACATTGTGTGAGAGATGTAACTATACCATGATGCTGTAATCAATCCTCTCATGTAACAATAAACAGGACCTCAAGCAGCTTGTCAGCACACACACAACTCTCCTCTAACACAAGGCAAGGTCGAGTCACATAGACCCACCTATGAGGAGGTACTCACTAAAAGAATACCAAAGGACCAGAGACCTCCCAAGCACAAGCAGATCACACATACTGGAACACAAACAGGCTCCACTTCACATAGCAACACACTACAAGTGTCTCAACAAATAAGCCCCTAGGGCAAAACAAGTTCCTATCAAATAGTCAAACTTTTGCAAGTTCGAACCTCATATGGTTGAGACCATAAGTTTGAATGTGCAGAAGTTTGAGTGTTTCAATGGAAATCTGTGTAATGGGAGATTTCCATTTTGTTCAATGTGGCGAGATCTCGGAGTTGGTATACTTAAGTAGTGGGGGGTGTGGGGTGCAGGCCGGTTTGCACCCCTGCTTAAAACAGTTTATTTTGTTTTCTTTTTTTTGTTTTTTATCCATAGTCGAAGTTTTTTAACTTCGAACAGGATGGTTCGAACATTCCGTGTTCAGAGTTATTAAACTTCAACTATGTGATATAGACCCAGGCAAAACACCTCAAAACCTAATGTCTTGGTCATACGTGATTCTATAGTGAGACAAACACATGTCCCCCTCACCAGGCTGGTCAAGGAGAAAGCCACAGTTAGCTGACTGTCAGGTGCCAGGATCCGTCAAATCATGCACACAATCAAGTCGCTCAACAACAATTACCGTTATGATTCTGTCATAGTACATATTGGAGTGAATGACTTGAGAGGTACCTCTCTGGACTATATGAAGACAGACATGGCTGAACTCTCAGATTATGTGCCCCAGGCAGGTGTATTTATCACTAAGTATAATTTTACCTTCACCCAGGTTGATGCCACAATATAGACAAAAAATGATTGACTTCAACAACTGGCTTAGCTTTTGCTGTCAGTCCAAGGAGATCCAGTATCGTTCAGCCTGGGAAGACATGATCAACAGACCATGCTGCCATGCCAGAGATGGTCTTCACCTATTCCTCTAGGCTTTTGGATACTGGCAGAGAAGCTTGCCTCTCCCATAGTGCCTTTTTAGGCAATGTGAAAATAAAAAAATTTCCAGCGTAAAGAAATCCACTCAAGGCAAACTCAAGGTTATGCTGCTTAATGCTAGGAACCTCAACAGAAAACTGTACTCCCTGGAAGCACTCCTCACCTTGGAAGATGCTGATGTCAGTGCAGTCATTGAAACTGTAGGTTGCAGAGAGCACCCCTGCCATACAAGACTACAATGCCTTCCACATGTTCAGACCCCAAAATGAGCATGAAAGAACAAATAAACCTCAAGACTTTGTTAAACAGTATGAATCTCTAGAGCTACTCCAGGTACAATTAAATATATGTAAAACATCCTACCACATCATCAGTGGCTAGGGTTCATATTATAACACCGAACACTGAAAACACCGAACGGTGTTACATCAACACATATTCAGCGAATACTGAAAATGTCAAAACCGCAAAACAGCGATTTCTTTCCTAGGGAAAGAAATCGCTGTTCCAAACCCACCCCCCCCCAAAAAAAAAAAAAAACATTAAACACTTCCAAACACATACACCCATACCCTAACCCTAATTATACTCACCCAAAACCAGTAAACAACTAAATACACATATACACGTAACCCAATCATGCATCTAACAAAAAAAAAAAAACAGTAAACATTTTAAAACACATGCACTTATCTTAACCCGCACCCTAACGCAAAGGTCAGTAACTCTCGCACATTTACATAAACAGTTCCAAACACAAACATACTTACCTTAACCTAAATCCTACCCCCCAAAGCAAAAGTAAAGAGCTAAAAACACACACACACATAACTCAACCATACCTCTAACACAAAATAAAAAACAGTAAACACTTTCATACTTATGCACTTACCTTAACCCGCACCCTAACCCTAAGGTCAGTAACTGTTGCACAATCACGCTCGGGAGCTATACCACACTACACTCCAGAACAGGCAAAGCAATGAAGCGGTCAAGTGACTTCTTTCCCAGGGAAAGAATTCACTGAACAGCCGCTTTGCTATTTTGCCTGTTCGCCCTACATGTGTCGATTAAAACGCATTCAACAAAATGCATTTTCGTCATTCTAATATGAACCCCAGTGGCTACAGGTCCCCCTACATGAACCAAGAGAACACTCTGACTACCTGGATTTGCTAGAATCACTGCCTATACAGCCAAATACTTTGGTCATGGGAGATTTCAACTATTCTTCCAAAGACTGGACAACATACATGAGCATAAATACGATCACCCTGAGGTTCCTGGACTTTGTTAATTCAAATGCTCTGGAACGGCTAGTCTGCACTCCTAACAAAGGGCTCAAATGTCCTGGACCTGGTACTCACCAACATGGGGGGGTGGGTCTCTACACTACCCACTTTGTGTTGCTCTCCCTGGTGAGGTCAGACCATAAGTCTGTCTTGTTTGAAGTAAAGATCAGATGGAACTCCCCCACAGGAGCAACATTTCTCCAAAGCAAACTTTATCCTATTAAGCAAGGGGATAAAACGTTTCAACCCCCCCCCCCCCGCGAACTCAGCCAACAATGACTCCTATGCAGAGGAGTACACAAATGCCCTGCATAGACATTTAAACAACTGTATAGACTTGGCTGTACCTGTTAGCATCAAAACCAGGTCCTCCAGAAGAAACAAGCCACCCTTTTGTACTGCAAGTATTAACAGGTTACATAACAAAAGGAAGAAACTTTTATTCAAGAACAAGAGAGAACTTACTCACCACAGGAAGAGTATCTTCCACAGCTTGAACAAGCAAATCAGATATCTTTTAAAGTCCAGAAAATGAATCCAGGAAAGGAGCACTGAACCAAAAATAAATCAACACTTTATTGAAATCCAGCAGATAAATAAAACAAGCACTTTCACTCGGTAAATACCGAGCTTTCTCAAGTTAACACTGAGGTGCCATAAGCATCTATAAATAGTACCTTATAGGTCACCTGATTAATTAATTAACATAATTAATGAGCAAACCACATGAAAAAACTAAAACAGTGCTAAATACTGCACAAATATCAGTTAAAATAATAAAAGATCGTAAAATGTTGTGCTAATAAAAATGTTAACTCAAGTTGAGTAAAAAATTAATAATGTTTCAAAAAACATATGAAATAAAGATGAATGAAAACAGACTAAAATGCTATGGATGCTTTTAAAGTCCTCTAAAGCCAATTTTGAGGCTGAATTAGCATCTCCAGCTGAAGACAATCATAAGGTTTTCTTTAGCTATGTCTGAAATCTTAAAGGGAATGTCCAGCTATGTGCCAAACTGACTGTAGATGGTACTACTCATGCTGAACACAAAGAAATTGCCAACCTGCTGGCGGACAGATTTGTCACAAATGCCATGCCCCTGTTCCCTCCAGACACACCCCAAAGCATCCCTGTCACCAGTCAACTACCTAATATCTCCAAAGAGCAGGTAATATATACCCTCTCCACGGCCAAAAACACAGCCTCCAGGGCAGTAGATAACATCACAGGCTGCTTACTAAACAATCTAAAACAAGACCTAGGGGAACTACTTGGTAGTCTCTTCAACCACAGCCTGAGCACTGAGTTTGTTCCAGTAGAGTGGAGAACAGCAACAGTAATCCCCTTACACAAAGGGAGTACATCAACTGGCCCAGGAAACTATAGACCTATAAGCCTAACCAGCCTTACCTGTAAGGCCAAGGAAAGAATCATCATGGAACTTATCACCAAGAACATAGGTGACATCCAAACTATTGACCTGATCCAGTTTGCCTTTGTTAAGGGCAGGTCTTGCTTATTAAACCTGGTGGACTTCTTTGGAAATGTCACCAAAACCCTGAATGAGGGCAAAGCAGTACATACTGCCTATCTTGACTTAGGCAGGGCCTTCGACACAATCCACCAATAAGGTATCATTGAGGAACTCTTCCAGCTGAGGATTAACCCATACATCACTAGATGGGTAACACACTGGCTTACCAACAGATTGCATACTGTCAAAGTTGGATATTTCACCACCACCAGTAGACCAGTTGCCAGTGGTTCATAGGTTCATAGGTTGGTACTAGGCCTATGCAAGCCTAGCCATAACAATTCCCTGGATATTTCTTCCCACAATATTTACTTCTCTGGGCCCCTGTTTACTTGGGCGACTGACATGATCCCTGGGGTGAATTTCCTATCTCCCATCCAATCATCAAGGTTCTTTTTGAAGAGGGCCAATAAGGCGCTCTGCTTGACATGTATGGGCAGTCTATTCCAGAGTATGGGGAGTCTCTGGGTCAGGAACCTATCCATCCAGCATGTTTTGTTCATTGTGATGACAAGGTTTAGATCCCTGGAGCATGTGGCTCTGAGAGATTGGAATTTCTTTAAGTGGAGCATGTCCAACAGCTCAGGGTTTGACATGGCCTTGTATGTTAATCAGAGATCACCTCTGAGTAGATGATATGCCACAGAGTATAGCTGGGCTTTTTCAGACGGTCAGCATATGGCATCTGCTTTAGGCCTGTGATTCTTTTAGTGAGGTATTTCTCTGGCCTTTCCAGCTGTTGCAGATGTCTTGTGAGGTACATACCAAATGGGGCATTATACTCTATAATGGGTCTAATGAGGGATGAGTACAGTGGGACAATGACCTCCTTTTTTCTGGATGAAAAGCTCTTAGTGATGAGGTGTACCACATAGAAGGATTTCCTGACTGTTGTGGCGATGTGGTTATCGAAAGTGAGACCACTGCCCACCTGTGTCCCTAAGTCTCTCATCACAGTTTCGATGTTTAGCGTCTTGCCACCTATGTGGTAATTCATGGGTACATGTTTTTTTCCAAAGGGGATAACTATACATTTCTTGGCATTAAGCTTGAACCCATGCCTCTGGCACCAGGCATCTGTTTCTGTAAGGCCTTTTTGTAGAATATCCACATCATTTGGGGATTCAATAATGGCTCCCAGTTTGCAGTCATCTGCAAACTTTGTTAGCCAGAGTCCCTTAGTGTTGGCCTGTACTTCAGAGAAGTAGATGCGAAACAAGAGTGGTCCCAGGACTGAACCCTGAGGTACTCCACTTGTCACTTGTCTGGAGCTGGATTTTGAGTCGGCTACTTTTACAGTCTGGGTTCTGTCAGTAAGCCAGTTGGCAACCCATTGAGTGACGTAGGGATTTATGCCCAGCTTAGTAAGTTTATCTATGATTCCAGAGTGGGGGATGGTGTCGAAGGCCTTGGCGAGGCCCAGATAGGCTGTGTGGACCACCTTCGTCCACAGCTCTGGAGACTGATTTGAAGAAGTCATTCAGATTTAGGAGACAAGATCGGCCTTTCACAAACCCAAACTGGGTGGGGTCCAGTGTTTGAAGGTTGCCAATGTCTTTGTTTATAAGTTCCACGATAATGCGTTCCGTGCCCTTGCAGATCAGGCTTGTCAGACTGATGGGACAGTAGTTCCCGGGATCCAAGGCAGATCCCCCCTTGTGGAGTGGGATAACTGTAGCTGTGCGCCACTCAGTGGGCAAGAAGCCTGAGATGAGGCTATGATTAAACATGGCACTTAGGTGAGGTGCCAGTTCATGTAGTTCATGTAGTACACAGCCTGGGATGTCATCTGGTCCCATGGATGCTGCATTCTTAGCTTTGGAGAGTGCAGTTTCCACCTGTGTGGCCGTGATTATCGGAATTTGGCAATCTTTTGGTATTGCGATGGGACCTTTAGGGGGTGAAAGGGGGGTGAAGTTGGCACTAAATCGATCTTCCAGGATATTGGCAATATCCTTGGGATCAGTATATTTAATGCCATTCTGTTATAGCTCAGGGCAGATCTGCACTTTGCCATTTAGATTCTTGACATAACTATAGAATGCCTTGTGATTGTCTTTGGAATCTTTGGCAATTTTATTTTCGTAACTATCTTTTGAGGATTTTATGAGGGATCTCAGCTTCTTACTGAGGCTGGTGAGGGAGTTTTTTGCATCCTGGGATCTTCCTCTTTTCTGCAACAGTTTCTTCCTTCTGTTGTATAGTTTGTTTATAGCAGGGGACCACCAGATTGGCTTCCTTTTTTTGGAGAAGAGCATATTGGTACTATTTGGGATGGCACGATCCATGCATGAATGGATGTGCTCGTACAGTGCCTTAGTGTAGGATTCTGCAGTCGAACTTCCAGATCCCATCTGCATGGGTGTTGTGAAGTTTGTCACTTCTGACTTCAGTAGCATGAAGTTGGCTTTGTAGAAGTTTGTTAAGAAGGTTTCATTACTGGGGGGCGGGGGTGGGATGTGGATGTCAAAGGTGATTTGCTTATGGTCAGACCTGACCAATGAGGGGCTGACCACTGGTGTGGAGCATCTATCTCCCATGTTGGTAATGACCAGGTCTAGGATATTGGCTCCCCTGGTGGGATAATAGATTAGTTGATCCAGGGCGTTGGAATTTATGAATTCCAAGAACCATTGGAAAAAGGAGTTGGTACCCGAGTAGTTTTCCCAATTAATGGCAGGGTAGTTGAAATCACACAGTATTAGAGTGTTTGGTGGTATCTTAATATTTTCCAGTATGTTTAGAAAGGTGTAATTAGAATCTTGAGGCATGGAGGGGGATCTGTAGCAAGCTACAATTTGGATTGCAGTCTTACCTAGTGTTAGTTGCACCTGGAGAATTTCAGATGCATTGTGTTGGGCAACTATCCTGCAGGTGTGAATATCCTTGGTGAATATGGACACCCCTCCACCTTCAGTGTTTCAATCTTGGTTTTGTGGCAAAAACGTGTAGTAAAAATTGTAGCCTGGTATTGCAGGGGTGCTCTCTGGAGCCTTGAACCAGGTCTCAGTTACTGCACAGATATCGATGTTCTCTATTTTTAGGAGTGCCTCGAGAGAATGCATTTTGAGGTTTAGACCCTCTACTATTTGGAATCTACTTCATGGACATCCAGGTGAAAGTAGATGGCCTGTGACTTGCCAAGTTCACAGATTACTGCAAACTAGGTGCAATCATTGAGTCCCCCAATGATGTTAACACATGACAAAAGGGGCTAATGCAGATTAATGATTGGTGCCAGAGTCACAGTCTAAAACTAAACACAAAAAGTGCATCATTATTCTCTTTGGCAATGAAGTGGCCCCTGCAAATTACATTGTAGATAGCATCCCCCTAAGCTGAAACATAGTGGTGAGAGACTTGGGAACACAGGTTGACAGCAGTTTAAAGGTCGATCACCATGTCTCCACAGTGGTAAGGAAATCCTACATTGCACATCTCATAAATAAGAGCATCACATCCAAGACTAAGGATGCTATAACTCCTCTATACTTAACATTCATTAGACCACTAACTGACTACAATGCTCACTTTTACATGTACCTCACCAGACACCTACAGCAACTGGGGAGACCACAGAGGTTTCTAACCAAGAAAATTGAGGGCCTCCAAAACATGACCTACATGGAAAGACTAAAGACTCTGTCTTTGTACTCTGTATCCTACAGACTGCTGAGAAGTGACCTGTGCCTGACCTACAGAGTGATTTCTGACTCTGCCCTAATGGAAATGCTACATGTCCGCAAATCAAATGGGACAAGAGTTACTCACTCCAGTGATCTCAACATAGCCTGTGATATAAACAGAACAAGTTGGAGAGTCAAATATGTCTCCTAGAGGCTGCCACTCTTCTGGAATAAACTCCCACTTCACATGAAACAGAGATCCTCAATGACCCAATTAAAGTGCAAACTTGACAATTGGATGGGAGACTGCAAATTCACCCCGGGGCTGGCACATATGTCCTTCATGTATAGGAGCATTTGGTGCACTGATTCGCTCTGCCAGCAATGACCTTTTAACCATGGTCAACTAGGACACAAGGATAGTACATGGCTAGGCTTGTTAAGGCCCTAGGGCCATTAGCCTAGTAACGTCCCATGAGCCTATGAACCTATGAACCTATCCCATTTGGTATTAGATTGGCCTTACCCACAGTTAATAATTATATTTTGTATCTAGTGAGAGTAACTGGGGTCATACCATGATTAATTTGAGGGGACCCATGCATGTGATAAAGCATTTAGGAGCTGCCTGTTAGTAGCACATGGGGTATTCCTGGGGTAAATATTCATTTCCCATCCATAGATCCAAGCTGTACTTGAATATTAACATGGATTGGAAGCCTATTTCAGAGCAGCAGTATCCTTTGTGAGATATACCTGCCCCTCCAAACTGTTCTTTTGATGTTGCAGAACAGGTGTGGATCCCTAGAACAAGTACTTCAGATGTCATTTTACTTTCTGATATATAGTAAAGACAAAAGTACTGGGTTGGAGAATGCTTTGTATGCCAGACACAAGTCACCTCTTAGCAGTCTGTACAATACTGAGTATAGTGACAGTGTTTTGTGTTGGTCCACATAGGGCATATTGTTTAGGTCTTGTATCCTTTTAGTAAGGTATCTCTGTGGGTATTCCTATTGTTGCATGTGTCTGGACAGATACATACCAAAGGAGGCATTATACTCAATGACTGGCCTAATGAAGGCTGAGTGAAGGCGGACAATGATATCCCTAACTACAATTGCTTTATTTATAAGCTGTAAAATATCAAAGGACTTTCTGACAACAATGGACACACGGTTAAAAGTTAGGTCACTGTCCACATAAGTTCCTGAATCCCGAATAACTGGGTCAGATCTTATGGGTATATTGTCAATGTGGTAGTTTCCCAAGTTAGTTGATGCCTCAAAGGATATGATAATAAATTTTTGGCATTTGGTTTCAGTCTATGATTTTGTCACCAGTTATTTATTTGGGACAAACCTTCCTGCAGAATGGCTAAGTTTAATTTGTGATTCAATGACTGCTTCCAGCTTGCAGTCATCTGCAAACCTATTTGGCCAAAACCCTTTGGTACTGGCTTTTAATTCAGAGACTTAGATGCTAAACAGGAAAGGTCCTGACAGAGAACCCTGAGGGACTCTGCTGGCAACTGTTAATTTGTGGAGTAACTCCCCCTGTTTTTATTTCCTGCATCTTATCTGTCAGCCATTTGGCAAACCAGCAGGTGATATAGGGGTTTATTCACAATTTATTTAACTTTCCTACTATGCTTGAGTGTGGGTTTGTGGCAAAAGCTTTGGCCAGGTAGAGATTTCAGTGTGTGCACTGTTCTATTTTCATCCACTACTTTGGCAACCTTTTTAAAAAAGTTCTCAAGGTTGGGTAAGCATGACCTGTCCTTGAGAAAATCTGAGATGTTTCCAGTGTTTGTAGATTCCCTGTGCTCTTATTGATTAGTTCACAATAAGTTTTTGCATGGCTTTGCCTATGAGGCTGGTCAGACTTATGGGTCTGTAAAATTGTGAGTCTGTGAAAGGTCCTCCCTTAAGCAGAGGAATTGCTGTAGCTGTTCTCCTATTGCTTAGCACCAAACCTATATGGAGGTTGAGGTTAAACAGTGCCCTTAGGGGAGTGGCTAAATTGTGCTTTGTTCAATTTAAGATGCACCAAAGGTATTGTCAGGATCCATTACTGCAGTATTCTTAGCTTTTGATAGCACTTTTAGGACTTGATCTGGTGTGATAGCAGGAGGAGAGCTGAGAAAGGAGTAAAGTCAGAACTGGATTTATTGGCCAGTAGATGCATTGTATCTTCAGATTCAGGGTGGGTAACATCATTCACAATTAGTATAGTGCATTATTGCATTATGCTTTTCAGATTGCAAACATAACTAAAAAAAGCCTTCTGATTATTTTTGTCTCGGGTATCTAGTTTAGCCTCAAACTTGGCTTTGATGATTTTTATTAAACTCTTGAGTTGTTTTTAATTCCTTTTATTGTAAAGCTTGTTGATACAACAGTTCAGCCTTGGGGGGTTGTTTCTGGGGTTTGCCCTTCACTTGTTCAACCAGGGTACAGCTGCATCTATGCAGCTGCTTACATGCTGGTATAATGTGATGGTGTACTTTTCTGCATATTCTGTGGAGTTAGCTGGGTTTGGTGTTGGTTTGAAGCTTACTAATGATTCACCAAGTAATACATAGTTTATTTTTAAGACATTTCTATAGGTACCTTTGGTGGAAGGGATCTGTGGTTTCAATTTTATTTTAAAGAAGAAAGCTTTATAGTCGGACCTAACAAATAACAAAGCTGCAGAAGGGATGATGCAATATTCTCCTATATTAGTAAGGACAAGATCCAAGATATTGTTCTCCCTAGTGGGTACTCTAAGTAATTATTCCAGGGCATTTGTATTGACAAAGTGCAGGAATCTCTGTGCTTGTGCACTAGTGGTGGTGTTGGTTTCCCGATCTATAATTAGATAATTTAGTTCACCTAAGAGAATGGTACTGGGTTTAATACTGACTGATTCCAGTTCCTGTAGATGGGCATTGTGGTTTTTTGGGTGTTCTGTGGCTAGCTAATTTATGGTACAGAACCTTTCTGATGGTTATGTGTTCATGAAGAAGCTCTAGTGCATCATATTGATTTGCCAGGATTGATGGAAGTCTCTTCTCGATGAATATTGAGACATTTCCCCCCCTCCTGCACACAACGACATTATAACTCAGGACAATTGCAATGCTTTACACTTGTCTTAAACCATATGTCATTACTACAGATATGTCACCATCCTCCAGGTTGTGAAGGGCATCTAGGGTGTGGAGTTTCTTCTTTAGGCTCTTGTTATTGATCAGTAGCACATTCATATTTTCCTTTTCTTGCCCTGTTATGTTAGGTTTATCAAGTTGATATTGCTTGAAAAAAGCATTATGTGGGGGGGGGGCAATATCTGCCAATAATCAAAACTCTAGTGTGTACAGATGGAGGCCATCGCTAGCAAAGCAGAATGGTCTGTTGATCATATCCACCCAGGCTTGATGGATATTGGACCCTCTTTAATGATTTTAAAAACTAAGCCAATTATTGAAGTCAATTACTTTTTGCTCATATTGTGGCATCATCCTTGGAGAAGGCAGAATGCTACTTAATACTGGTCTCATACCTGCCTTGGATACATAGTCTGAGAGCTCCATCATGTCTCAAGTCACTGACACCGACATGAGCTATGACAGAGTCATACTGGTACTTGTTGCTCAAGGACTAGATTGCATGCATGATCTGTTGAATCCTGGCACCAAAGAAGCAACTAACTATCACACTTTCCTTGCTCAACCTGGTAAGAGTTACATCTGCATATCTTACAATGTTGTCACTTATAACAAGATTGATTGGTGGGGGTCGATGTCTGCCTTACAGGTGAAGCATGTGTGACTTTGGGACTCCTTGTGCTATGTGAGTTGGTAGGCTTAACTTCCTGAGTGTACTTTGCACCAGTGTTCTGTTTTTGGAGGCCTTTGAGGTTTGGGCAAGTTAATCTTTACAACCTCAGGAAGTGATCAATTATGTGCATTGTGATGGTCCTGGTGATTTGTGATGTGGTGAACTGCTGGCTATTTTTCTGTCTGAGCTTGCTGCATGTGAGATTTTTGCCTCCAAGGACATTATATCATGTACATAAAGCACACACACACACACACACACACACACACACACACACACACACACACACACACACACACACACACACACACACACACACACACACACACACACACACACACACACACACACACTGTGTTACGCTGCTTGAGTAATAGATGATCATCAGACAACATGAGACAATTCTTACACCGTCTCGAGATACTCATCTCAATCAGGGTGGATAAAGAAGCTGTGGGGAAGTGCTGGTGCATAGTTTTGACAGGAATGACTCGCGGGGGGGTGGGGGCAAGGGTAACTATAACTGCTTGAAGTTCAGCTGATTTTGAATAATGTCCAGATCTACTTGCTACTGAAGATTTAAAGTTCAATACAAAAAAGTTAGCCTGCAAACCATCTACTGCCATCAGAAGGAACCAATAAACTAATTATAATAAAAATTGATTAATTTAACACGAAAAACAGTGCAACAGTGCTAGTACACTCAATATTAAGAACTTTTAGGCCTTGTAGCCTGTTGATTAGAATAAGGGGGAAAACTTTGCAAAATAATGCTTCTTATTGTCAACAGCCAATACAAAGGGAGAGGGAGGGAGGGAATTATGTTGTGGAGTTATGATAAGGGGCAGGCAATAACAGATTACAGCTACAACAACGAGGGTGTGATGCAATAACTGCTAAGACTATTAGGCTCTGAGCTGTCTGGCCTAGACTTGCCTAATCCTGAACTAGCCTGACATGCAGTAGTGCATAAGAATAACTCTAGGGTTAAATGTCAACAGGTAGTCCACTTAAGTAGCAAAATGCAGTGCAACTATGTACTGGAACTACGAATACAGGCTTAGCAACCTTAGCTAAAGCAGACACAGACTGTTAAAATGAATTTAAAAAGCAGATCAAGAAATGAAAAATTATATCCGTTTTTTCTGTATGCAAAATAATTGTTTCTGTATGTACTTGTCTTAATTCATTTTAAAATTTGATTCCAAGTTGTGTCTGAAATGGATCCAGTTCAGATAAGTCCTCTACACTGTTTAACAAACCTAATAAGTACAAATAAAAGGGTAGTGAGGTAGCTAATGAATCAATGACCTCAGTTCTTTTTTAAACTTTATTAACTTTCTAAATTGAATAATAACATGGATACACATACAGTTACAGAAAAGGCAGCAAACCATTTTAAACATGTTTAACTTTATGGATTGTATGTTTATGTTTTCTTCTTTAACAGTTATTATTCACTTCATTCCATAAATTACTTATGTCCTGACTTCCCTTTAATTTCCCTCTTCAACCTGAACATTATTCTGTGTATACTTTTTCTATTAAGTATGAAAAGCACCTGTTGTAATGCCTCTTTACAAAAGGTGCCCTACCACTAATTCCAGTAGCTAGAGACCCCATCAGCTGAACTTACCTACTTTGCAAAGCTGCTGAATGTACTATATTTGACTTTATAAACTACAATATTCAAAACTTCAAACAAATGGACCAACAGCAGTTTGATTTTGTCAAGATCATGGCACATCTGTTTAATTTAGTGTATTTCTGTAGCGGAAAGGGGTCATGTAGTCCATGCAGCATATCCGGATCTGGCCAAAGTGTTTGATATTATACAGAGTTGCACTGTAAATAAGTTAAAAGACTTCAAGGTCGATCCTTACATGGTTAGCTGGACTGCAAATTGGATGAATGATAGAAGCCACACAATTAAGATATTGTTACTTCAGAAAGTAAGAAAGTAGATAGCAGTGCACCGAAGTGAAAATTTTCTGAAGTCCATACCATAAATCAGGCCTATGACCAATCAGATTTACTGATGACTGTATGCTGGGTGTTGTTGCTCATTTTTCTCTGGATACAAAATTGCTAGAGCAATAACTAATCAATTGCAAGCTAACAGTGTTTACAAAAAGGGTGTAAAATCAGTGCAAAAAAAGTGTAGTATTGCCATGTTTGATAAACAGGTTCATATTACATTATCGAAAGATTATGTAATCGAATGGCTGAAACATCAAAATGGCCGCATTTCAAAACTTTTACTGTGGGAGGCTGTGCCCCCCTCCCCCCCGCTAAATATATATTCCAACTCCAAGATGGCATTACAGTGAGGAAAGGGCAAATATCCATGTCTTCACTGTACTGTGATCCCACAATTCAAACTTCAAAAGGCTGCCGTTTTGATGTTTTGGCCATTCAATTACATTATCAAATAGGAACCCTTGATCAACACCAATATATTTTACAGTATATCCTGTATCCTATTCAAAAGGGACACAGTTTTCAGAGTTCTTGGTACTTGGGTCAGCAACGCCTCTCCTTTGATCACTATGAAGCAACAACTGTTAGGAAATCCTTCCAGTTAGCTGAACTGATTGCTAAAGTAATCTCACTCAGACCAAAAGAAATCATCATTCCTCTGTACTCAGCCCTAAATAGACCAATTGTAGAGTACACCATCCCTTTCGACAGATACTTAGCCAGATATGTTGCACAGCTAAAAGGGTCCCAAAAGTGCATAACACTAAAGATTATTGACTAAACACACTTAATTAAGATAAGATTGAAGCCCTAGACCTATACTTTGTCTCTTAAAGGCTGCTATGAGAAGATCTATGTTTTATATTTTATGCATCACAAACCCTACCATACTGGATCCTTTGAACCTCCATATGAAACTCAGCTTCACAAAGTCTAGACATTATGGAGGGATAAATGTATTATCTAGTGGTTACCCTATCTCTAAAGAAACTGCCTTTTCATGTTAAACAGAGTCACACTCTCACATCTTTAATAAGAACTAGGATGACTGGATGGTTCTCCTCAGATTCTTCTCTGACCTGACATGTATTACATCCTGGAAGTGGGAGGTATATCTTGAAGATGGGTATTGGCAGATTGCAAATGCTCACTTGAATTATTTACCATGTAACTCCTGTGATTCTATGATCTGGGATTAATTCTTTAAGTCTTCCCCTTCCTACTATGGGTTAGCGATTACAGTCAAAAATATATTTTTCCATTCCATGACATTATTGTCTCTAAATGACAGTAACTGATCCAGTCTGTGAGAAATAATTTTTAGTTGTTTCGGCTCCCCACAATGAAGTATCCCATTCAGAGTCCATTAATAGGAATTAATTTAGTTTCCTGAAAACTTTATATATATATATATATATATATATATATATATATATATATATATATATATATATATATATATATATATATATATATCAAACCGTACCTCACCAAGTCATCTATACACCAGGGCTATTGTTAAATCGCATAAGCTTCCTTCATAATAAATACATGCAGAAACCAAGCTGTTGCTGTTGGAGCTCAGATATTAAACGATTTTATGCTCATTCCTTTCACCCTGAGTTTAGACTTTAATTAACGGTTACGTGGCTGAAAGGATTTGATTGCCATTGCTGCCTGACAAGGTGTTACAAAACAGTCTATTTCATGGTCTTTCCCTTCTATTAATGGTCCTTCTCACAGCTCACATGTGTCAGTAGATTCTCTAGTTTATGGATGGCCATCACTATTATGATGGTACTTACAGTCGATCCTAAAGACACAGTGGTAAGTATACCTTGCAAGCAGTGGTAAAATTCTTGAAAGCATGCAGGAATCATTTCATCTTGTGGACTTTTCCTGATTATTTCCTTTTGGGAAAGTTGTTTGTTCCCACATCCCCTGTTGCATCTCTGGCCACAGATATTATATATTTTGGGTGGGAGGGGGCACTTTGTGGAGTGCACAGCCCATAGCTTATGGTCCAGTTAAGAGTTCCCTTTACATATCAATTTCTTGGATAATCAGTCCCCTGGTATAGAGAGATAAAGCTCTGATTATGACCCAGGTGACCAAAATTTGATTAGTGGCTCAGGCAATTGTTAGAGCTGGTAGGAAGAAGGCAATTGTAATATAGCACTGTTATCTTATTTCTGTCTTCAAGGAGATGGTGTAGAGGTGCATATCTAGGGAACATTAACTGGTGGCAGAGTTTGATGGAGATTTGAGACCACAGGGTAGCACCAGCTTTTAGGTGTGCAAGGGAATCTTGAGGGGTTGCAGTACTTATGGAAGTGAGTGACAAGACACTGTGGATGCCCGTTGCACACTAGGCCCTGAAGAAAGTTACTGGGTATGCACCTTGAGGTTAGAGTTAAAATAAGAAAACCCTGATGACTAATTAAATGATGGCTACTCTGTGTTGGCTGCCACCACCAGTGAAGGGGGGATGGTACAGTTGGATGAGAATAAGGCTGATGCTCTCTCGCTCTCTCTCTCTCTCTCTCTCAGTACAGCCTGTGCAGAAAATTCTTGCATCTGAACACCCTTCCATTCAATCAGATAATGTTGCAATAGTATTGGAGGAACTCACTCTTATTTCCTGTGGCGAGAAGCCATGAGATTCTTGGAAAAGACTGAACCATTACATACTAATGCCTCAAGTACAGTCATGTCATAGTCTGGCGGAAGGCTTAACCATTGCATACTGATGCCTGACAAGTGCAATTTGATTTCCTTTACAGCCATAACATTTCAGAAAGGGTAACACCAATTTTCTGAATCCTTTGTCACCCCCACCATCACCAAATGTTTCAAGCATTTACCATGAGTCTGCCCCCCACAAAAATAAATTTGGGATGCCTTGGTTAAAATCTTGGAATTAAGTTCTGATGTATACTTTCTCTCATTTCCACTGACAACCTTCATTTATTCTATAGCCTTGAGTGATCAGGAGATTATATATTATTATAGTTTATTTATTCTAAAGGTAATACTTTCCAGGATGAAAGTGATTTGATTCCATTTGAAAATGTGACATCTCACAGCATAAATCCTTCCAGATTGACATGGCCTCAAACTAACGTCATTGTTGCTCCTTGTTCAGTAAATGTCAAATCTGGTAAATTTAAGAGTGGGCTCCACCCATCGTCTCAGCATCCTATTACCCCAAAACACGCAAGGATAAATTGAATAAGACTTTCTATGGGTGGCTACCTTCATTTTCCATCCTTTTCTGGCACAGTCATAGACGCCATTAGTTTTCTACGCAAGATTTTTGATGCCAATCTTTGCTATTCATCAGTCAAATTCATATAGCAGCAATTCTCATTTTCTATGTTGGCCAAAACTCAAGTCTTTGATCTGATTTATGGTCTGAGGGTTACCTTTATGAGGTACCTTTCTAAGGGTTATTTTTCTTCTGAAGTCTTCCGACATAGACCCAGATCCATCCTAGGATGTTTATTTATTTGATAATTAATTAATTAATGCACATACATAATTATATTTTATTGAAATGCTGGGTATTTGTTTCTAACATTTTAGCTAGCTGCCTTTCCTGTGGCCATTATTTGAACCAGAAGAATTTCTTTGTTCAAGTTCTTTGTGAACTCACCATACCTCTATCATGAAGAAAGAGCCTCCTTTTGGGTCAACCCATTATTCATCTATATAGTTTTGGCAAAGTTCAATCCAAACCAGTCAGTTCATTTGCCAGTCTTTATCAGTCATTTCTGTAACTCTTCTGATTTATGGATGTTCAGAGACAGTTTGGAAACTATATAGATATAACTAATTCATGAATAACAATGACTAACTTTTGTATCCTTCACAAAACATCACACGGTTTGAAGGGATTACTGAAACAATGCCTCTCTAAGCAGCTTTATATTTGTATTGTTTTAAGTTATGAAAATATGGTAAGATGTTGCAACACATTTTAAAAGCACATTCAACCAGAGCAATATCCATGTCTACTGTTTTCTTTGAAAATGTTTACTGAGATGACATTTGTACAGCAGCTACTTGGTCAGTCCTGGACATATTTGGAGAACATTACAAACTTGATGTGGTATCCATGTCTGGATATTCATCTGGGACTACAATAATTAATTATACTTTTCTTTAGGGTAGCTACATAAGAGATTATAGTTGATGAGTTTGTTGTGGATGGAACTCTTCAATATCAGATAAAAAAAGTTATTGATGCATACCATAGCAACAGATTTGTGAGGAGAGCGCTAGTCTTTCCTTTCTTTTTTTATGCTTTGCTTAGTCTTCTGCTGAAGAGGTTGATGCATTGTGTCATTGGGAAGAAGGGGTAAGCAGCTAGGATAAGCACTACCTGCTCTGCAATTGTAGCTCCTCTATGTAAAGTTTGTCATTTCTGACAGCTGGAACTCTGATCACAGATACAACTTTATGATTGCACTCATATGTTTTTTTTAAATCACTTTGCATATGCATGTTGAACATGCCATAGGATTATAGGATCATAGGATGTTACTAGGCTAATGACCCAGGGCCCTTACAAGCCTAGCTAAGTTTTACCCTTTTTTCCACGATCAGTGCCTATCACCCCTATCCAAGAGGGACATAGGTAGAACCCCTGTGGTGAACTTATGGATACCCATCCAATCATTTAGATTGTGTTTGAAGAAGGCCAACGAGGTGTTCTGCTTGACATGAAGTGGGAGTCTGTTAAAAAGGTATGGTAACCTCTGGGGGACAAATCTGTCCTTCCAGCAGGTTCTATTAATTCTCCTTTAGTATGGAAAGAGTAGTTTACCTCGATGTGGATTTGGTTAAGGATAAAACTAACGGGTGCTGCATCTCCAAAATCTCCAGAAAGGAGACCTACTCCAATGCCTTCCTGCATTTCTCAAGTTGTCATCCACCAACACAAAAAAGATCAGTTATAAAAGGACAGCTGGTCAGAGCAGCTCACATGACCACAAGATGGGATGACTTCTTCTTTGAATGTGACCTACTGAAAGGTATGTTCACCAAAAGAGGTTATCCCCTTAGGATGGTGTTGGACTTGCTGGAGGAGGTACAAAATAAGAGAGATACTGGCTTTTACACGCCAATTTTGTGCACTAACCCAACCAATGGACCTTTGGCCCCTGTACAGAATTCTACACTAACAACGTTTAACTTCATTTGTACATACAGCCTTGACACTCCTAACATAAAGAACATTATATTAAAGAACTGGAGCCTATTAACTAATGATATAACAGTGAGGGAGAAATTCATGGCTAAACCTAGAATTGTTTATAGAAGAGGTGCTAATTTAAAGGAGATCCTGGAAGGGGACAACAAGCCATTCTCGACCAGGAAGGGCATGTTGAAATGTAACGTGTAAATTTTGTAAATTTATGTATACAGGATCCTCATTTTCTCTTGGTGATAGAAGATTTGACATCAATCACAAAATTGACTGTCAAACTAAACAAGTGGTCTACCTAGCCAAGTGTAGACTCTGTCCTGCATTTTACATCGGCAAGACTGATAGGAGACTACGGGAACGGGTATACGAACACCAGTATTGCATAAGCAAAAGCAAACATGAAAATGCTTTGGCTAAGCACATTAGAGACTACTCCAACCATGAGTTTTATTTCAAAGGGATATACCTAGTACCCACTAATGTGAGAGGAGGTCCTGTATCTTTGTTACTGGAAAGACTAGAATTAATCTGGCAGCTCCGACTGGATGCTTGCCACTACCCTGGCTTAAACGATTTTATATCTATTTTATGTATTTTAATACTAAATAGTTTGGCTTGTTTCCATTTGTGGGTGTCTTGTTGCCATTTTTTAGGTTCTATTAATGTCACATACCAGGTTAAGGCCATTAGAGCGAGTAATCCGTGTACCGTTTGACTTATGGAAATGCAGCATTTCCAATAAAGCAGGGTCAAAGATTGCCTTATATGCAAGGCATAGATCACCTTTGAGCAGTCTGTATGAAACAGAATAAAGTGACAGTGATTTCAGATGGTCCTCATAGGACAGATGCTGAAGACCTTAAATTTTCCTTGTGAGGAACGTTTGTGGTCTCTTCAATTGCTACAGGTGCTTGGAAAGGTACCTACCAAAAGGGGCATTGTACTCAATTATTGGCCTGATGAGGAAAGAGTTCAGAGAGGTTATAACTTCTCTTTTTTTTTCCTGGCGGCAATGCCCTTGCTCATGAGATGAGCATTATAGAATGCCCCTCTTACCACTGTGGAGACATGGTGATCAAAGGTAAGGTTGCTGTCAACCTGTGTGCCCAGGTCTTTCACCACTGACTTCATACTTAGGGTTTTGATATTTATGTGGTAGTTAGCAGGAACATCACTCTTACTGAAAGGGATAGCAATGCATTTTTTTGCGTTGAGTTTAAGGATGACTTTAGCACCAGTAATTTGTTTGTGTAAGACCCTCTTGTGGGATGCTGACATCATTTGGAGATTTTATGATCACTTTCAGTTTTCAGTCATCAGCAAACTTTATCAGCTACAGACCTTTAGTTTTAGCTTGCACTTCAGAGAAATAGATTCCAAACAGTAGAGGTCCCAGAACTGATCCCTGTGGAAAACCACTGGTTACAGGTCTGCTGTTGGAGGTGGATTCCTCCTATTTTGACTATATGGGTTCTATCAGTGAGCCAGTTAGTGGCCCATCTAATGATATACTGGTTGATACATAGCTGGGTGAGTTTGCCAATGATGCCTGAGTGGGTGATAGCGTCAAAAGCCTTGGCTAACTCTAGGAAGGCTGTGTGGATATATTTCTCCTCATCAAGTGCCTTGGTGACTGTCTTGAAAAAATCTGCCAGGTTTAACAGGCATGATCTCCCTTTGCCAAATCCAAATTGACTAGGAACAAGTGTTTGGAGGTTACCAGTGTCTTTGTTGATAAGATCCATGATGATTCTCTCCTTGGCCTTGCAGCTAAGACTAATCAGGCTAATAGGTCTATTGTTCCTGGGGTCAGTAGAAGCACCACCTTTGTGCAAGCAGATAATGGTGGCCTTTTGCCATTCAGCTGGGACAAAGCCAGTGCTTAGACTGTGATTGAAAAGAGTACCCAATGGTATTGCTAATTCTTGTTTGAGCCTATGTGGGAGGCAGCCTGGGATGTTATCAGGTCCCAAGGATGCTGTGTTTTTGACCTTAGAGAGGGTGTTCGTGACCTGCTCTTATAAAGATACAGGGTAGAAGACAGGTGGTAGAGATGTCTTGGGGTAAGTGTGGCAGGGAAGGGGGAGTGAAGTTTTCACAGAACCTGTTGGCTAACAGGTTTGCAATGTACACAGATTCAGTATATGTGGCATCATTAACTACCAGTTCAGCACAAATCTTAGCCTTCCCTTTTAGGTTACAGATGTAATTAAAGAACGTCTTATGGTTGTCCTTAGTTGAGGAAGCTAATCTGGATTCATAGTTAGCTTTAGAGGACTTCACAAGGAGTCTTATTTGCTTGTTTAAGCTGAGGAGGGAGTGTTACCAATTTGGGGCTCTCACCCTCTTACTCTTACATAGCAATTTCTTCCTCTTATTGTAAAGCCTGTTAATGGCAGTTGTCCACCAGACAGGTTTGCTCTTCCTCGAGGAGCTCATTTTGGTACTATAAGGTACGACTGTATCAATGCAGTTGTTCTGGTGTTTGTATAAAGCATTTGTGTAGAACTTGGCATAGTTGCCAATTTCATCTGAGGAAGGAGGTGCAGTGAAGATATTTATATCATCCCGTAAGAAATTATAATCTGTTTTAGAGAAGTTTTTTAGTTTAGTTTGTTCTGCTGGGGGGGGGGGGGGGGTGTCAGGTGTGATAGTAACTTCGAATGATAATGATTTGTGGTCAGACCTCACCAGGGAAGACCTCACAATGGGGGTGTTACAATGGTCCCCCATATTGGTAAGCGCCAGATCTAGGATGTCAGCACCCCCTTGTGGGGGTGACAACTAGCTGGTTCAGGGCATTGGAGTTAATGAATTCGAGGAACCTTTTGGCAAGTGAGTTTCAACATGAGTAATTTCCCCAGTTAATGGATGGGTAGTTAAAGTCACCCTAAACCATTACCATGCACAAAATATATTTGCTGGGAGCTACAGACAGTGGTCTGTCTCCTTGACAAACTGCACGAGATGGGAGCAGATGTCTACTGCCTCATCCACAATTGAAATACAACTAATCCAGCACCAGGTAATGGAGAAGCTACCGGATGGGTAAGCAGGGCTCCCACTGACTTGACAAGAAATTAACGAACCTGAGGTCTAGTGTACATAATATGCACAGACATGAGTTTATTTAATATATATATATATATATATATATATATATATATATATATATATATATATGTATATAAAAGTTTCTATTGTATGTGGGTTATACAAGTTCAGTGTAGTACAGATGCATTCAATAAAGCTGATTTGAGGACAGTCACTGCACTGACTGCAGTACTCCCTGAATTCTACACTAATCTGTAGGTAGGAATAAAATTACCCAACATGTATCTGCTAGTGCTTCTCACTCCATTCTGATTAATCACCTGTAATGTACCCGTGCTGTAGAAAGTTTCATGTTTCCTGTTACCTTTGTCCTGAATAAAATAAATGATGTGCTGAAAGTAATAATTTCCTTATCACAGGGCTTAATTGGTAGAAAGCAGTCACATTGTAAGTCTATATTATCAGAAAACTGGCCATAGTGAAAAGCAAGGGGCATTGATTAGGACTTTCACCACATGCAATTGCAAACTATGGTTCATGAGGCTTCCCAGGGAAAAAAATTGTGGTATTCAGTGTTTTAGGATATTTTAAAAATCCTGCATTATGTATGAACCTCCTTAAAGTGTCTCTAATTATGCTTTTATCATTGTGCTAGTAAATATTTATTGATAGCATGTAGTTTTTGTATGGTTGACACAAAGGCTTTCTCAGGCAAAGAGGTCATACCTGTTAATATATGCTGCTGATGCAGGTTTGAAAAATGAACTAAGCAACAGAAGACCTGCTTCACAGAAGGGAGAGAGTGAAAGGAAAAGGCTTGCACTCCTGTCCATGGAATGGGCTATGGTTCTGATTACTTAAGGCTGTCCCTCCCAAAGAATGGTTAGTTCTGAGTTATGCCACAGTGATGTTATATACATGGTACATTAAGTAGACATTGTTCATGCACTTTTGTCGAATCACATTTTTGTTGAATTTTAGTACATGTCCTATAAAAACAAAGAGAATGAGCTGCATAAATTCTACAATTCTGACGTTACATAGGATGCCTATAAGTCCTGTCACTTCCCCAAGTCATTATGCCCATGGTATACTCAAGACACTTAAAGCTGAATGTTAAAGTAGAGACTGAGGTGACTGCAACTGGATAATGCTTATAAAAAATGCAGAAAGGAAACTACAAAAATGACAAAATAAAGCCATCGGTTTCTATAATTTCTTTATTCTATACATGTGGTTGAGCAAAAAAAAAAAAAGAGCAGAATATCACTTGTGTCCATATGTATAAGATTAACTTTTTTTTGTTATATATGTAATTTGTTAAACAAGATGCACTTGGGAGAATCGCTAAATATTTGCGTACAACGTATTTCTGCATGAGCATGCAGAAATAAATGTCCTTTCACATTGTCCCTTTAGTCAAACAGTACTTTTCATCATCAAATCAATGTGCAGTGATGCAATGTTAACATACAGTCTGCGAACAACTGCTGCATACAACCTGGCTTTAGAGTTTTGTAAGTCTAAGAGATCCTGAGAATTTACCAACTTTATGCATCATAGCATCCTGTGAAATTAGCAGAGTGAATGACCCAAACAGTAACAGCCAAATCATCATACCTCACCATTTGATGAACATTTAGTTTTTATAACCGAGTTTAGTTAAAGTGCATGTAATTTTGATTTATTGTTAAGTACAACAAGAAGCATTTTTATTTTCTTGAGGCAACATGCATGCCAGCTATGGGGAATATTTGTCCAACAACATCCCATGTTGTCTGTCTGTCAGCAACTTACTATGTGGAACTGAAACATTGTCTCAGCTTGTTGCTTTCAATAGATCAAAAGTTGAGTAACAATGCTTATGACAGCTAATCTGTCAGTAAACAAACAAATGCATAATGCAGAAATAGATTTCCTGCAGTTATATGTGCCCCAGCAACACAGATACGTTTATGATCTGCCAAATTTAATTTCAGCTTAATTTAGTGACAGTGGTGCAGGCATTATAATCTGTATTTTGCACATTTCAGTCAAATGCCCTGCTTTCATAATGAGCTAGCCTTTGCAGCACGTTAGCATGACAGAAGGAGCTAACAAAATATATATGATACTTTATTTCTCATTTGTTCACAACCATTATTTTTCCAGCAAAATGCATTCAATGCACTATTAAACTTGCTCAATTATTATTTTTATAAGTGTTAACTGGTGCTGTGTATTAAGGCTGTGGGGGCCATTGCCAGGCTTTCAAGTGTTAGCACATCATAGCTACATTTATTTAAAACTCTTTTACTTTGTATCTGCCTAACTGATAGCTCCACAGCAGGATCCCTGAATACTGATGTTATAGCTTATACCAGGGGCAGTCTGCCAAAATATACTGTCATGATCGTTTCATCTAGCCAGAAGCTCGGGAAGATGTAAGGATGCTTTCTGTCAGCAATTTGTACACATGAAGCTAGGATAGAGCTGAATGAGTCACAGCATAGCTGTCATTTCCAGGCTTTCTGTCAGCAGTTTGTACATAATGAAACTAGGATACAGCTGAATGGGTTGCAGCATCACTGTCATTTGCAGTCATGTTTACTGGAGAGAGAGAGAAACATTTTAAAACAATACCCTGTGCATTTGAATTAATGCAAAAGTGATAGTCAACAAGTTTGCTGTAAGACAGCTGCAGTTCAGTTCCATTTATCTGTCAGAGATGTTGGAATACAATAACATTATAATGCTCAGAGGAGCTCAGCTGGTGAACAGCAACAGCACAAACTGCCACACGGTACCCGTGATTGCCATATTCTCACAGTCCCTGAGCAAATTGTTCCCATTTTGCTTCTTCTCTGTCTCCTTCAGGCATACATAAATGACACTGCAAAGAAAACTACGGGCATTTCATGGCAAATTGTCTCTGATTTTCCAGCTGACTGAGAAATCACTACTGATTACTTTTACTCTACAGAATGCTTTACTTTAAGCTAGGTAGCTCCTATGACTCAGACAACAGTTTTTTTTTTTTTATAATGCTTTCTTTCAGTATCATTTGCCAGTAATGTTGACATACACAGTTGCCTTTGGCTCATCTAGAAAAAATGAAATTGTGTTTTTCTTCCACTTGGGTTTCTTCATATGGTTAAGAATTACGTTAACAGATAATGGCACTTAAAGCCAAGATAAGCATTGCTATGCACACAATTAAATGCAAGTGTTGCCTTTCTGTGTAAAGTTACAGTCATTCTTAAAGTAATGAAAAGACTGATTTGTTGTATAAAAACACACACACACACACACACACACACACACACACACACACACACACACACACACACACACACACACACACATAAACACTGTCAGACAGACTCCAGTGTAAACACAGGGCAGTATTCATAATCTCAGCATATGCTCCAGAGCAGAGTTATAACAGAAAGGAAAAGGTGTATTCAGGCAGCAGTTGCAGGACATATAAGATAAAGCAGGACAATATGAATTGGGCTTGGTAATAGGAGACCTGAATACTCATATCGGGACAGATAGAACAGGATATGAAGACTGTTTTGATGGCATGAGTGGAGGAACTGGAATAAAGAATGAGAAGTCATTCTTTACTTCTGGCTCATGGGTTCATAGGTTTATAGGGGGTTATTGGCTATTTACCCCAAAGGTCTTTATAAGCCTAGCCATGTGTACCCAATGTAATGCGAGAGAAACCCAGTATAAAGGGTCTTGCCTAAACTTGAGATCTCAGTTAGCAATGGCTGCCCATATCTGGAAGGGTCACAGGTGAAATCCCCAGCAGGAATTTATGGTTTCCCAACCGGTCATCCAGGCTATGCTTAAACAGGGTCATAGAGGGGCTTTATTTGATTTGAACTGGCAGCCTATTCCAGAGGAGTGGCAACATCTGAGAGACATATCTGTCTCTCCACCAGGTCCTATTTATGTCTCAGGCCAAGTTAAGGTCCCTGGAACAGATTACCTTTGTCCCATTTGACTAGCAGATGTGCAGCATTTCCATTAGGTTTGGATCCAAGATTGCTCTGTAGGCCAGGCACAAGTCTCCTATAAGTAGTCTGCATGCTACTGACTACAGTGACAGTTACTTCAAGTATGTCAATGTATGACATGTGCTAGATACCCTGAATTTTTTTGGTTAGAAATCTATGAGGTGTCTCAAGTTGCTGCAGGTGCCTGGTAAGGTACATACCAAAGGGAGCATTGTACTCAATTATTGGCCTGATGAGGGCCAAGTACAGGGGTGTTATGACCTCTTTCACTCTTGAAGCAGTGTCTTTGCTAATGAGGTGTGCGACATAGAATGCCTTCCTTACCACAGTAGGCATATGGTGGTCAAAGTTTAGGCTACAGTCAACTTGCATTCCCAAGTTTCTCACTACTGAGTTGTTACTTGGGGTATTATTATTTATGATATTCTGCAGGGATATCGTTTTTATCAAAAGAGGATGATAATGCATTTTTTAGCACAGAGTTTGAGTCCATGGCTTTGGGACCAATCATTAGATTGTGTAAGTCCCTCTTGAAGTATATTGACATTGTTTGGGGATTCAATGATTGCACCTAATTTGCAGTCATCAGCAAACTTAGTCAGCCACAGCCCCTCTGTTTTGGCCTGAACTTCTGAGAAGTATTTTCCAAACAATAGGGGGCCCAGCACTGACCCCTGTGGAACGCCACTGTTGACAGGTCTGCTGGTTGAGGTATAGTCCCCAAATTTGACTCAGTGTGATCTGTTGATGAGCCACTTAGCAACCCACATGATGACGTAAGGGTTGATATTCAGCTGAAAGAGTTTATCAATGATGCCCAATGTGGGATTGTGTCAAAGGCCTTGGCTAAGACAAGGTAGGATGTATGCACAGATTTGCCTTTGTCTATGGTTCTGGTGATGTTTTTGAAGATTTTCACCAGGTTTAACAGGCATGACCTGCCTTTGACAAAACTAAACTGCATCAGATTAAGGGGTTGGAGTTCATCTATATCCTTATTAATAAGGTCCATGATGATTCATTCCATGGCCTTACAGATAAGGCTGGTTAAGCATATGGGTCAGTAGTTCCCAGGGTTTGTTGCTGTATTCCCTTTATGAAGGGGGATGATGGTTGTTGCTTTCCATTCAGCAGGGACAAAACCAGTACTCAGGCTGTGGTTGAAAAGAACACCTAATGGACTTGCTAACTCATGTTTTAGGCTATTTAAAACTCAACCTGGGATGCCACGCAGTCACATATAAGCTGTGTTTTTGGTCTTGAAGAGAGCATTAATGCCTTGCCCTTTGGAGACCCAAGGTGAGGGAGATGTAGAGGGAATGCTTTGCGGACTGTTTGCAGGGGACAGGGGGGTAAAACTTTCACCAAAACTAGGTTAGCTTTTTTCACAGGATCAGTGTGTGTGTGTGTGTGTGTGTGTGTGTGTGTGTGTGTGTGTGTGTGTGTGTGTGTGTGTGTGTGTGTGTGTGTGTGTGAGTGATGCTATCCACAGCTAGGTCAGCACATGTCTGGTTCCTACCTTTTAGGTTATGGATATAACTGTGGAATGCCTTATGGTTAATCTTAGCTATGGTTGCTAATTTTTTTTGAAGTTGCCCTTAGAGGATTTTACAAGTTGTCTTATCTGTTTGTTTAAGCAGAGGTGGGTGCTCTTCGATTGCTGGGACTTACCTGTTTGTTCAAGCAGAGGAGTGTGTCTTTCCATTGCTGGGACCTCTCTTTTTATTGTTAGACAGCAACTTCTTCCTCTTGTTGTATAACTTATTAATGCTAGATGTCTACCAGGGAGACTTTTCTTGATGATCTTGTTTTGAGCATGTCAAGTACAGCTATGTCAATACATTTGTGTAAGTGCTTGTACAGGGAATTTGTGTATACCGTAGAATAGTTGTCAATGCCATCTACATGAACAGGAGCTTGGAAATGATTTATGCCATCCATTAGGAGGGTATACTTAGCTTTGGTGATATTTTTTAGCCTGATTTCACATAAGAGGTGTTCAGGTGTTATAGCTACTTCAAGTGTGACTGATTTGTGATCAGATTTATCCAGTGAGGGTCCTATACTTGTGGTGGTGGAATGGTCACCCATGTTGGTGAGGACCAGGTCGAGAATATTTGAGCCCTTTGTGGGGTTGCATACTATTTGTTCCAGGGCATCAGTTTTAACAAAGTCCAGACACCTTTGTGTGAGCATGTTGGTACTCATATAAGTTTCCCAGTCAATGGAGGGATAGTTAAAAATCACCCATGATTAGAGTGTTTGGTTGTAATTTGACTGAAGTAGGTCCAAATAAGCAGCGTGGGTATCTTGGTTCATTGAAGGGGGGCTATAGCTAATGATGACTTGAAGGGGGTCTTACCCACAGTTAGCTCAACTTATTTATTTATTTAAGTTTGATGACCGGGGAAGTTCATTGGGCCAAGAAGAGACTGTTTTCAGTGGAGGCCTGGGGAGAAAATCTCCACAATAATTGCAAGTTACGTTTCACATGTTACAAAAGG
This sequence comes from Protopterus annectens, assembly GCF_019279795.1. Taxonomy (NCBI): domain Eukaryota; kingdom Metazoa; phylum Chordata; order Ceratodontiformes; family Protopteridae; genus Protopterus; species Protopterus annectens. The sequence goes on along the minus strand of NC_056727.1, from coordinate 423,849,741 downwards.
ACATACAGCTAATTAATCATTTACAGATAAGCTCCATGATATTTGCAATTGGCTTGCCACAATGTTACAAAAATGAAAAGACATAATTCAGTACAGAAATTTCAACATTTACATAAAGTGAATATTTTTGTTATAAACTCAATTGTAGGTTTAACATTTCAAAATATATAGCTACTAGCCATTAATAGGTTAGGAAACTATTATGCATGGAGAGGGTAATATTATATTTGAGATTGGAGAGTATAGTGCAATAGATATTAGAGAGAAATTTGGCTTTTAGTAGGGGTGGGACTGTTTTGGGTGGGATGAAGTAATAGCAGAGGTAGTTGAATGAGTCAGTGCAAGGTAAAATGAGGGTGGGGAGGGGGTTAAGTTGGAGCATGGCAAGGGCATTCCCATTTGGAGGAAAGATGAGAGAGTAGCTGACATTTGAAATTTGTATGGTTAGGTAGGTTGCATAGGTGTGTGGGGAAAGAGTCCCACTGTTTAGCTAAGGAGTGGGACGGCAGTAGATGGCCAGGAGGTCATGCAGGTTTGTGGACCTGAAGGAGATTTTGATTTTTGGACCTGAGCGAGCAGTTGGGAATGTAAGGTTTTATGGGAATGTTTTAAGGAAATAGTGAGAGCTGGGCAGTTTGCAAGTTTAAAGATGACCTTGTGGGCAGTGATTTTTTTGTAGGTAACTGAGGTAGTTGGATAGTTCAAGCCAGTTGAGGGTGAGGAGGGAGTGGCAGTGGTGGGATGAGTTTTTTTGAATTGGTTGCAAATTTGGAGATGTTGTGGTAGCAGGATTCAAGTTTGAACCGAAGGCCAAGATGGAGATTGGTGAAAAGAGGGGCACCATACATAAGGGAGGAGAGTAGGAAGGTGGATGCAAGAGTTTGATGGGTAGAGGACCTTAGGAAGTAGTTGTGCCTGTAGAGCAGACCTATCTTTTGGTGGATTTTCTTGATTATGGAGTGGATGTGGGTATCAAATTTTAGTTCTTCATCAATAATGGTGCCAAGAAGCTTGGTGTTGGGAACAATTTCAAGGAGGGTGTTGTTTTGGCTCTGTATGGTGAATGTGGATTTGTCAATGGAGTTTTTGGTAGGGGAAAAAACTTTAGTTTGGTTTTATTTGCATTTGATGCCAGATGGTTAGACTGCATCCAGGTTTCTGTTTGGGAGAAGGCTAGTTGGGTTTTTGCTAGGAGCTTGGAGGGAGAAGGCTGAGGAGATGATTGCTGAGTCATCTGCATATTGGATGATAGATGAGTCTGGGATGGATTGGGGAAAGTTGTTAATGAATAGGTTGAAGAGAAGAGGGCCAAAACAGAACCTTGTGGGACACCTGTGGGTGTGGGAAGGAAGGGAGGTTGAAGTTTTCTATTGGACAGCTTGTTGGCAGTTGGACAAATAGCTGAAAAACCAGGTGATGGTAGTGGAAGCGTTGGGATATAAGTAGGGTGTGTGAGTTGGTGTCAAAGGCCTTTGACAAATCTAGGAATAGTGTTGATACAAACTTATATAACAAAATATATATATATATATATATATATATATATATATATATATATATATATATATATATATATATATATATTCATTCACCTTTAAGGTTCATGTGTTTTAATGCATTTTGCATGTGTAATAGAATTTGTTCACTCATTGGTTCATTTGAATTAGATTAGTTTATTTATTCATCAAAGGAAGAGAGGTTAGGTATCTGATTAAGTTATTGTGATGAAAATGTATGTGGATTAACTTTACAGCATTATTGTGCTGTTGCTTGTTCTTTGCAATTTCATTTGCTGTGCTGTGCTGCTGTGATTTAGCTTGCTGTGGATTGTTTTTGTGCTTGTTCTTTAAAGCAGTTGTCCATTTTGCTGAGCTCCATGTGTGCCTTACTTCAGGTTTACCAGTTGATACAAACTTGCCTGAGTCACATTCGAGGTTTATGGTTTCAAGAAAGGAAAGAAGGGCAGTCATGGTGTTGTGGCCAGGGTGTAAGCCGTGTTGGGTAGGGGAGAGGAGATTGTTTAGTGGTAGGTGTGCCATGAGTTGTGCTTGTATTGTTTTTTTCTAGTGTTTTAGAAAGAGGGGAAAGGATTGCAATAGGCCTGAAGTTGGTGGTATCAGTATTTTTGCCACCTTTGTGGAGGGGGATGATGTACGCATGGTGCCAGATAGAAGGGATGTGTGATTCTTGTATGGATCTATTTATAAGACTAGAGACGAGATAGGTAATACTGTCTGCAGATTGTTTGAGGAAGGTGGGTGGAAGTTTGTCGGGTGCATTGCGACAGGGTATGAGTTTGAGGAGATGTCTTTTTATAGTGCTTCTGGGGATGAGCTTGAAGCAGAAGGATGTGGAAGAAGGTTGATGATTGGAGTGGTGGTTGGGGCAGAAGGGGATGGTGGTGGAAGACGGAAGTGAGAAGGAGGCTGATAGTTTAGCTATGCAATCTATGAAGAATGAGTTGAACTGGCTGGCTGTTTCAAGGTTGGAGAGGTTGGGGTCTGGGCAGGGGTTTTCTTTGTTGCCAGGATGCAGCATGGATGAGATGGAGTCCCAGAAGTTTTGGGGATTTGTTGAGTGCAAGGACTGGAGTTTGGAGTAGTGGGCTTTGTGGTCTTTAATTATGACTTTTTTTGTGGAATTTCATAGTTGCTTACACTCTAGGAGGGTGTTATGGTTTTTATGTTTTTGATATTGTTTCCATTTTTTGTCCCTTTGCAGCAAGGCTAGTTTAGTATCTTTTGATAACCATGGGCAGGGATTGGTTTTGGTGCATTTGGTTCAAGGGGTGCTTGCTGATTGAGAAGGGTTAGGAATGAATGGTTAAAGTAGGAAATGGCATCATCTACAGGAAGGGTTTTTAGAGGGGACCAGTCAGTATGCTTTAAGCATTTGGAGAAAGTTAGAGGGTTGAAAGACGAGAGGTTGCAGGTTTGGATGTAGTGGTGTTGTTTATGCAGTGGAGATGGGAGATGGTCAGTGAAGGCTGTTAGGTGATCACTGAGAGGATCAGGTAATGTTCCGTCTTTGGTGATAAGGTTTGGGTGAGTTGTTAGGATCCAGACAATGATGGCACCAAAGGTACCATCTTTATTTGGTCTGGTTGGAGACTGTATTAGTTGGGAGAAGTTGTACAGGTTGATTGTGTAGGACGGGGCTTCAGAGTTAATAGCATTCCAGTTGATGTTGGTATCACTGAGTATATAGGTTTCATTTTTTATATTGGAGGAGAACCAGGACAGGATGTTTTCAAGAGTTTTGATAGTATCACCAGGGGTGATATAGAGGGTAGTGATACATATGGACTTGTGCTTGTTTATTTTTAGTAAACCTATTATAATTTCAGTGTTGGCAAAGGTTGGTATTTTATTGGAGTCGGGAGTTATGGTATGGGAGGTGGGGTAGATTATTACTATTCCACCTCCTTTTTTGTGGGCTCTGTCATTGTGAATGGTTTGGAAACCTGGTGGTAGGATTTTGCTATCTTTTATGTAGGTTTTCAGCCAGGTTTCAGAAACGGCGGTAATGTTAGGGTGGTTATGGGAGTGCCACGCATCGAGGTTAGGGATTTTGTGTTTTAGCCTTTGTGCATTAAGTGTTGTAAGGTGAATGGACTTTGAGTTTGTGGGTTGAGTAGAGAGTTTGGTGACATTGATTTTAGAGAACAGTCCGGGGTTGGGGTGGATTTCGCCGGCTAGTGAGAGAGAGAGAGATGTGGTGGAGTAGAAGAGTGAGGCAGTGTGTTGGGAAAGTGTAGCTTGGGCTGTGTGATAGTAATGATTTTCTGGTACCACATTTAAGAGGGTAGTACAGGGGCATTGGGTTGGGAGCAGTTTTGGTTTGAAGAAATAGATTGGGTTAGAGGTAAAGAGTTCATGTGAGATGGATAGGTAGGATGGGAGGAGAGGTTGATGGTAAGATATAGTGGAGTGTGTGTGAGAGTTATGACAAGGGTTGGGAAAATTGTGAGATAGGTAAGAGAAGAGAGTGAGATTAGTAGGGCAAATGGGGTTATAGGGAGCGATGTTATGTATTACATTTTAGGAGATGTGGATGTTTGGGGTGACGTAGATCTACAGGTGGGTGGAGTTTGGTTTAGGTGTGTTGTGATTGGAGAGGTGTTGGGTAGGGAGAAGTTAGGGGATGCATAAAAGTACAGTTAGTGGGGGTGGGTGGGAGTTGGGGGCAGGGTAGGGGAGCAGAGTGAGCCCAAAGGGCAAACGGAGCAGGTTACACCTTCCGGGAGGAGCAGCAGTCGCCAAACAGAAAACAGTCAGTGAGAAGATTAGCAATTACAGAAATAGGGCAGCCTATAATTTTGGTTTGAATGTTACCTTTCTGTTTGTTTTTATTATTTATGCACCAATGGGGAGCTGTATTTTACTGAGAAGTAGGAAAATAATGTAGTTATGCTAGGGTTTTAGAAAGGGACATACAGTAAGTGCACACTACTGATGGGTGCCTGTGGGACAAACAGAAACAGAGTGTAGTCAGGCAGAGGTTTTTAGCATTTAAAGATGGTGCTGCAGCTCAGGGGAGGAATAAGGAAACTCTCAAGTGGAAGAGGGAGGGAATAGACAGGATTAACAGGGCTGGGGAGCTTACAATAAGATTATGTTAGGAGACCAAGAGAAGGGGGGCTAAGAGCCAGGGCTTGAAGAAAGCTGTGAGAAATCAGGTTTGACAGGGCTAGGAAACTTACCCAGAATTATGTTAGGAGAACAAGAAAAGGGGGGAGGCTATGGACCAGGACTTGGAGAAAGCTGTGAGAAGAGAAAAACAATCAACCAGCTCACCCAGGTCAGTACATAAAGGTGTCTGTTTATCTGTGTGAATTCAAAAGCAGATTTAGTAGAGCAACAGGGAAGTAGAATATAAAATGAATGTAAAGCTTTGGGAAACTGTATATATTTGTTACAATAAGTGGGAGAATAAAATATAAGAATATAAAAGAAACATGATATACAAGATAAATAAAATATAAGAATATAGAATAAATGCAAAGCTTTGGAAATATTTATATATTTCTTACAGTAAATTGGAGGAAAAAGGGGGGGTCCTGTAGTGTGCACAGCAGAAGAATCAGTAGGAGTATCACAGAGAAAAGATTATAACAGACCTACACTGCTCACAGTCTGTTGATAAAAGTAGAACTTGCAGTGGCTTTTACTGGTTTGTATGGGGTTCTGCTCTCCATATTCTTGTATGCAGGTAGTGTCCAGTTTTTTTTGTTGTTGTTGTTGTTGGACCTTTGAATGTTTTTAAGGGACTGTAAGGAGAGAGAGAGAGAGAGAGAGAGAGAGAGATGTTAATATGAAGCCAGAGAAGGGGTAGGTGAAGTAAATAAGTGGAAATAAGAGATACGCAAGTAAATACCACAATTTGAGTTGTTCAGCTAAGTAGTACTTAAGCAAATAAATTAGTTAAGGAACACGCAGTGATAATTAATAAGAAAGTCACCCTGTTCAGTAATATGAAATTCTGTCTATTGCCATCTTAATTTCACAGAATGCAGAGTAATTCATTGCCAGCCAACTTGGAGTAACTCCATGGAGTTTTCCTGTCTAACCAGTCTAGAGGTATATTTATCTTTGATGAAGATAGATACTCCTCCTCCTCCTTTAGTTCTCACATGTTCATTTTGTGGTCTGAAAGTGTGGAAGGCATTTTAGCCTTGCAAGGCTGGGGTACAGTCTGCAGAACAGAACCAAGCTTCTGTGACTACACAGATGTCAACATCCTCCAAGGAGAGGAGTGTTTCCAAAGAGTGCAATTTCTGATTTACACTCCTAGCATTTAGCAGCATAACCTTTAATTTATTCCTGAGTGATATTTTCATGTCAGAGATTTTGTTCTTGAGACCTTGCCTAAAAAAGGCACTATAGGAGCGGCAAGTGTCTTATCCACTAACCAAAAGTCTAGAGGTGTCAGGTGAAGACCATCCCTGGCAAAGCAATGTGGTCTATTAAAACCATGTCACCCCAGGCTGACAGGAACCGGATCCCCTTAGAATGACACCAGAAACTAAGCCAATTGCTGAAGTCAATCATTTTTGTTTATATTGTGGTATCATCCTAAGAGAGGGTAGAATGCTGCTCAAGGCTAGGACTATATCTGTCTGGGGCACACATTCATTGAGTTCAAAAATGTTTCTCTTCATATAGTCCAGTGAGGTATGTCTCAAGTCATTCACACCAACATGAACTATCACAGAGTCATAATGGTACTTGTTATGAGACTTGAGTGCATGTGTTATCTGATGGATCCTGTCACCCGATAGACAGCTGACCATAACCTTCTCTTTGTCCAACCTGGTGAATGGGACATCTGGGTGTCTCACAATGGAGTCACGTATGACCAAATCATTTTGTTTCAATGTGCTTTGCCTTAGGGGCTTATTTGGTGAGACACTGGTGCTTGTGTTTTTATGAGTGCTGTAGGTGCTTTATTAGGTGCAGCATGTTTGTGTTAGGAAGGTCTTTGGTGTTTAGGCAGGTTTCTGGTGAGTACCTCTGCATATGATGTTTTATGTGTTAAGTGCATGGTTTACATAGGAGATGTAGTATGTGAGCTGACAACCTGTTCAGTGTTACTGTTCTGTGCACAAGAGATCAAGGATATCAGATTCTTAGTGTAGATACATCTTTCACAAATTGTACTTGGGTGATTTAGAAGTAGATGGTTGTCAGGCTGGCAAATGGCTTCAAGCTGGCCAACATATGGTTCACTAAGACAGAGAGTCACAAGAACACTTACAAGTGTGGCCAACATACAACTCAGGTACATTTTCTCCTCATTAGGAAAGTGCATTGGGGTTGCATCAAAGATCACAAGTCATCCCCAGTGAAATAGTTGGCCACCAGAATAAACCACAGGTGGCCACAATCAGCTGCAAGCAGTGGTCAGAGAAGCCACTAAGGTAAACAGAGACTAGGCTAAAGACCTGAATTTGACTGGATAGACATCACAAGAGTTAAAAGAAATTCTCCGGGCTCTAGTACCTCTGGAAGAGGAAACAGATGGGAGTTGAAAAAGAGCAGCAGACTCCCAAAATATCACATGTCACTACTGATTACTTTTACTCTACAGAATGCTTTACTTTAACCTAGGTAGCTCCTATGACTTAGACAGCAGTTTTTTTTTTTTTTATAATGCTTTCTCTCAGTATCATTTGCTAAGCCAGGTATACAAATAATGTACATAAGGAAAGTTGGAAGTGTAATGCAAAACCCAAGGAAGTAATCAAAAAAGAAGCAGTATAGGAGAAAATGGGATATAGAAAAGACAGACCAGACTAAGAAGGAATGTTGGTTGGTTAACAGACACCAAAAGAGGCTATATTCTGTTGGGATGGATATTTGCTCTTTTGGGGGGGGGAGGGGTGGGAGTTTGCACTGAACCTGTCTGCCAGAATGTTGGCAATGTCTGTGGGTTCAGTGTATTTTTTGTCATTTTGCATTAACTCCGAGCATATCTGGGAGTTGCCACCCAGATTCCTGACATAACTAAAGAAAGCCTTCTGATTATCTCTAGCATCTTGTGCAATTTTTCATTTGTAGCTGGCAATGGATGATTTTATGAGGGATCGTAGTTGCTTGCTAGCACTGATCAGAGATGCCTTCCCTTTTTGGGATTTTGCTCTATCATGTAGTAGCTTCCTCCTTCTGTTGTATAGCTTATTTATGGCCGGGGTCCACCAGACAGGTCTCCTGCCTTTGGAGGAGTGAGTCTTGGTTTTATTTGGGATAGCATGATCCATGCATTCCTGTAGGTGTCCATATAATGCGTTTGTAAAGGATTCTGCAGTTTGGGTAGTATTTTCCACTGGCCCGGGGGCTTTAAAGGATTCCACCTCGGTTTTGAGAAGTGTAAAGTTTGCTTTTGAGAAATTTTTCACTGTGGTTTCCTTGGCTGGCGGTGGGCATATGGATGTCCAGTGAGATTAATTTATGGTCTGATCTTACCAATGAGGGGTTTACCTCTGGTGTGGAACATAGAGTCCCATGTTGGTGATGACCAGGTCCAATATGTTGTCCCCTCTTGTGGGAGTGGTGAACAGTTGTTCCATAGCATTTGAGTTTATAAATTCTAGGAACCATTGGGCTAGGGTGTTGGGGCTTGAGTAGTTTTCCCAGTCAATGCTTGGGTAGTTGAAGTCACCCAATATTATGGTGTTTGGAGAGACCTTCATATTCTCCAGTGTTCTCAGGAATGCTGAGTGGGGTTCCTGAGTTTGGGAGGGTGGTCTGTAGCAGTCTACATACTGAAAAGCAGTTTTGCCCACTGTTAGTTGCACATGGATGGTCTCCGATGCTTCGTGCAGTGCCACTAACCTGGAGGTGTGGGTATCTTTGATGAATATGGATACACCCCCTCCTTTTGTGATTTGGTCTGAGTTTTGGGGCCGAAAAGCATGGTATGAAGTATAACCTGGTAGTGCTGGGGTGCTCTCGGGAGCCTTGAACCAGGTTTCTGTTACTGCACAGACATCGATACTCTCCATAGTGAGGAGAGCCTCGAGTGCGTGCATCTTGAGGTTTAGACTTCTGGCGTTGAGCAGCATTACCCTTAGTTTTTTTTTTTCCTTGTGTTGTCTATGGAGGTGGGTTTGTCTTTTGAGCCTTGCCTAAAAAAGGCACTATGGGAGTGGCAAGAGCCTTAGCCAGTATTCGAAAACCCAAAGGTGACAGGTGCAAGCCATCCCTAGCGAAGCAACGTGGCTTGTCAAGCATGTCGTCCCAGGCTGACAGACACTGGATCCCCTTTGAATGACACCAATACTTTAGCCAATTGTTAAAATTGATCATTTTGTCTTTATACTGTGGCATCTTTCTTGGTGAGGGCAAGATGCTACTCAAGGTCAGGGTCATACCGGCCTGGGCTACATGATCAGAGAGCTCCTCTATGTCTCTTTTCATATAGTCCAGGGAGGTAAGTCTCAGGTCATTCACACCAGCATGGACAATGACGGAGTCATATTTGTACTTGCTTTGGAGTGACCAGAGTGCTTGTGTTATGTGGCGGATCCTGGCACCCGACAGGCAGCTTACAGTGACCTTCTTCTTGTTCAGTCTGGTGAGTGGGACGTCAGTGTGTCTGACATAGAGTCACCTATTACAAGTGTATTAGGCTGTGACTGTGTGGCATTTTGACTTTGTGAAATATGTGATACGTGGGTATTGTTGTGGTAGCGGTTGCTTGGATGTCTGCTTTGCAGGTCTCTGCTGCTTTGGCAGATTTTTATTTAGAGCCTTCGAGTAAGTTTTTGGGGGTCTATGTGTTTGGTTTGCTGATATGATAGGCCTATGTGAGACTGGATTTGTGGTGTGTGTGGTTTCCTTCTCCTCCTGACTGACTGTGCCAGTCCTGGGTTGAGAGAGCTCAGCTTCCAGTTTAGCAGTATAGCTGCATCTCTCACATATATATTTGAGCTTGTTGGGAGAAGGTGAGGGTGGTCTGTGTACATAAGGCAATTGTAACATTGCCTCAAGATTCCCAGATTCACTAGCTGGACTGGAGAGTAAACCTGAAACTGACCTTTGGACATGCCAGAGAAGTGTAAGGAACTGATTTTTGACTGATCAGAACTGACCAATAGGGTGCCTAGTACTTATAAAGAGTATGAGAGGGTGTAGTGCTTTAGTTTGTTAGTGTTTACTTATACGATTACTTATAAGAGCAAGTGCAGGGCTTTAGAATGAAAATAGAGTGCTTACTTTGAGAGTTAGAACAGTTCTAAGGGAAAAAGTGAAGAGTAGAGTTTGTGGAGCCGGGAATAGTTTAAACCTGTTTAAGCGGCGCTGCCCGATGCTGCGTTATGTGCACAATCGCGCAAAACCACACAAATGTGGGTTTTAAAGCAGGGAAACTGAAAGAGATAGGAATTGACCCAAAACGGCCAATAAGCTACTAGTTTCTGGGCTGAGACCACTCCTCCAGGGACAGATAGGCTGCTCAAAGCTCCCCACTCTCACTGGTGAACAGAGAAGCTTCCTCCTATCCAAGTAAGGATATGGGCAACACAGGAACCTATACCACAGTCTGGAATTCAGCAAAGCCTGAAATCTGGACTAATCTAGTTCAGTAAGGTGGGAAAAAGAATATTTTTTTTTTTTTTTTTGTTTTTTATGTAGAGAATAACAGAAAACACTGTAAATGCTATAAACAGGCTAGTGCACTTGAGTGTGTAGCCTACAACAATTAAACAATACAAAAACGACTTTTTGGAAAGTGCAACTGTAAAAGCAGGTAAGGCAATACAATGTTAAACTTTTTCAAACACAGATCAGTTAGAAACTCTCTTTTTAGGTGGGAAAATGCAGTTGGAGTAGAAAGCAAAGAAAAAATACTTAAATTCCGTAACAGAGTTGTTTATCTTACAAGTGAGTTGTACAGGGTGTAGGTCACATGACAGATCACAAGGGTGTGTAAATGTGTGATAGTGCTGCCATGTTTGTACCTCACAAATGGCCATCATTCGCATGTGTGTGTGTGTGTGTATACCATTTATATGCAGTGTATAACACTTATTATAAATATGTCCCTAGATTTGGCCCTTCCTCCCTCCATTTTGTCAGTCTTTCTCAAGATTTCTTGTAGTTACAGGTTGGGAGGTATGGTACAGATATATGACATCCCCTGCTAATACACCCCTGTAATGACAACTGTGATGCAATGCAGTTAACCCTATCACAAATGAACATGCAGATATTTGCAAAACAGTTGAGAGTAATACTTGTGTGCATGGTGACATGCATGACCTTAACATGCCTGTGTTACTGGTGAGTCACAACAAGGTAATACCATACTCACTGGCTGAAGGCTGCTGCCCCTCATGCAAACCAGAGGTACCTATGTAGGTGTGGGGAAGAGATATTGTCAGCAGGCTCACAGTTGGCAGTGGTACAAAGATGGATGCCATGTGTCTGCACAGGTATAGTACAAGCTATGATACTTCCCAATTAGCTGTCACTCACCATAGATGTGCACTTCTGTGCATTACCAAACCCCACCCACAAATCCTGTTTTACTGACATATGCATGTAGATACTCTATAGAAGACAGTAAGACTGATAAATTAGTACATTGATGTGCACTGTGGCCTTACCTGGATACTCTTCGCCTGTTTCTTGGATGCCACCCGCCTCCATGAGTACCATGTGTTGTGCTGCTGGTCATATGTGGGCTACCCCGAGGTTGGCAAGGAGCTCCGCAGTAGCTGTGAGTGGGGGCTGTGTTGCTGGCCCCCCCTGTAACTGTAGCTGTACGGTCTCTGGCCAAGGCAGCAGCCCTTTACTTGGCACAATGGATCAGGTCAGTGGTGCGATGCCTGACCTGATCATATGTGCGGCCATGGTGGCAGATGTTGTTCACTCTGTGGACAATGTTGTTCCACAGGGCAGTTTGCTCCCAAAAATGTTGGTGGCTCCTTGAAAACAGGATGCTGTGGTGTTCAGTTATGGCTTCCACTAATGCAGCAGTTTCTGCCTCTGAATAGTCTGGGACCCTCGCCATGCTACCTGGAAGACATAAACATGGAAACACATCACAGGACCTCAGACATTTTTACAGAGTTATACACAGAACCCGCACATCAATATTGAGTATCAGCAGCCACCACTTCCAACCACATCGTACTCCTGTTGTGTGTCAACACAGTATGAACCTGCATTGCTGTCCTGCTCCTGATGTGCCATGTTCCCCCAATGAGGACCAGTACATTGCATAAACCAACATTAACAATCCATGTTTCTGTAGACGGGTGACAGTGTCCATGTTCCTTGCATATGGGATGTTGGTGGTGCTCCAGCTTTGCTTCCATACAGTGTGTAATGGAGCTGGCAACATATGGCTGTGTTTATGTAGGATGTAGACAGGTATGTTCTTATATCCCATGTGGAGTTGCTTTTTTTGACTTGTGTTAGGTAGTATCCACCTACTCCCTGATGACTGGATGCATGTGTGTGGTGTGCATATCCACCTACAGTGATGGTGAGCCATGGTTGTGATATTTGCCCTAAAGCTGTCTGCAGCACTTTGTCTGTACCTATGGTGCATGTGTATGTGGGCAGAAGACATTAATTATTCACACCATTAAGGTCTGAGACAGACTACTGGAAGCTATGCTAAGAAGTGAGGTGAGGAATACTGATCAGCAGTATGGTTTAATGCCAGGACAAAGCTCTACAGATGCAATGTTTGCTTTGAGGGTGTTGAAGGAGAAGTACCGAGTAGGTCAGATGGAGTTGTGTTTTCTCACTGTGGACTTAGAGAATGCATATGAATGGGTGCCTGGAGAAGAGTTGTGGTGTTGTATGAGGAAGTCAGGAGTGGTGAGGAAAAGAGTGCTACAGATGATGTACAAGGGTAGTGTGACAGCATTGGGGTCTGCCATGGGAGTGACAGGTGTGTTTACGGTGCAGGTTGGATTACATAATGGTTCAGTTCTGAGCCCTTTCTGAGTTGCAGTGCTGATGGACAGGCTGACAGACAACATCAGACAGGAGTCACAGTTTACTGTGATGTTTGCAGATGACATTGTGATCTGTACTGACAGTAGGGAACAGGATGAGAAGACACTGGAGTGGTAGAGATATCCTCTACAGAGGGGCATGATGATAGTCAGCAGGAGTATGACAGGGTATATGTGTGCGACTGTGAGGGAGGTTAGAGGAATGGTGACTATGTAGGGAGTACAGTTTGCGAAGGTGCATGAGTTGTAACACTTGGGTTCAACACTGCAGCATAATGACAAGTGTGGGGAATAGGTGGAGATGACAGTACAGGTGGCTGGGTAGGTTGGAGAAGAGAATCAGCAATGATATGTGACACATGAGTACCGTTACAAGTGAGAGGGATGGTGTACAACACGGTAGTGGGACCAGCTATGTCACAAGAGTGGACAGGATTATGGATTAGGTTCATAGGTTCATAGGTTTATACTAGGCTATCTGCCCTAAGGCATTTATAAGCCTAGCCCAAATTTTTGTGGCTTACGCCACCCCTTATATGAAAAAATACTGTGCCCATTAGTTTGTTGTGCCTCTGTCCAGCAGTGAGACAGAGATGATTCCTGGGATAAACCTATGATCTCCCATCCACAGGTCAAGATTTCTCTTGAACAGAGCCAGCGAGGTGCTCTGCCTCACATGGATCAGGATTTTATTCCACAGCATAGGGAGTCTCTGAGTGATAAATCTATCCCTCCAGCACATCCTATTTATATCCGTGCTAAGGTTTAAGTCGCTTGCTCTAGTAAATTCCCACTGCCAGTCTCGAACCCAGGACCTTGGTAACATTAGTGTGATGAGGAGGGATGGGAATAGGATGGTAAGGATGACACTGGCAGGTGAGTGGTGATGAGGAAGGCCTACGATAACATGTATGGATGTGGTGACAGAGGACATGCAGGTGGTTGTTGTGATAGAGGACAGTAGGAAATGGAGACAGATGATCCACTGTTGAGACCCCTAACAGGAACAGCCAAAAGAAATGGAGGGATATGTTGTAATGTCCTTCTGCACAGGTTGCCAGTTAGTTGACAGACACAACACAACTTTAATAGTAAATGACTACAGATATGAGGCACACCTATGGTCAGTGTGCATAACACTACAGATCTGAATGGCACAAGCTCAGTATATCACATGCCTTTCAACAAAAACATCTGCAACACTATTGCAGTATGTAAATACCGTGCATAGGTCACTCACATTTCTGAGACACACAACCATATCACAACTGTGCTCACAGTGAACATATGGATATCCACAACATCCCAGTTTCTGACCTAGCACTATCACAGTCAGTATTGTTAACACACACTCCTGTAGTTGGCATATGTGAGCCATCCTTACCTGGGGTGACTCAGGGACCTGAGCTGTGATCTATGGCACTCCTGACAGACCGAGTTGATATGGCCATAGGTACTGTTCAGCAAGATATCAGGACAGCAAGTGTGGTTGAGACATATTTGTTGAACTTTCTATTTTCCCATTAGTATATACCCCCCTACTGTATTACATTACAGGTTTACATGTTTGACATACCTTTTTTCCCCAAACTTCTGTGTCCTGCTTGTGCAGTCTTCAGATGTGTTGGTTGTTTATTTATTTATTTATTTTTTTGTTTTCTTTTCTCTCTCTCTCTTGTATGTAACTAAGACATCTGTTTTGCATAGGCAGCATCCTTCCTTTTGTAGGTAATGCTCAAGAGCAGCTGATGGCCTGTCCACCAACTGGTGTTCCCCACTTGCAAATTGGAGGCAAAACAGCTGTGGTGTTAGTCCTATAGCCAATGGCATAGCAACACACTCCTATAATTGAGTACATCTTGTGGGTGTTGCCCCTCTTCCCTGCCTGTGAGGAAGGTGTCATGTAGGTGTGGGAATAACAGCATCAAAGAGGTTCCTTTGAAATACCAGTTACATCGTACACTGTGGAGACAGGCCAACAAATTGGGGGAGAATGTTCCACACATAGGGACAGAATGTAAGTATTGCTGTTATACAGTTGTATGGATGCTAGTGTAACAGCATTCTGTGGACATGGCTTTTCTGTGTGATTTTAAAGTCTGACAGTGTTATGTGGTTGACATAACTCTTAACAGTAGGCCAATCTGCAGTATGGCCACGTGTTGGACTCTCATGTTTGTTGTGTTTGTCAGACATGTCTTCTAAAAATAACAAAACTCAGTGGTAAACCAAACTAATACTTTAGTACCACAATTCAGTAAGCACTTTCGTCTTTCCATACACAAGACTTCATCGGACTGAATTAAAAAGTTACACTTCATTCATTAAATACTGAAACTTTTCATCACATGACATTTTTAAATTGAATGTCTTAACCCTTTCCTTTTCAAATAGGCTGCACAATCTTCCCTGTTGTTAAGCCCAGGGGGATAACAGGCATTCAACTTCACCTGCCAAGTGTATTCCAACCCTCCTAGCTCATCATCTGCATTCAACTTTATCTCATAGTCAGCAATGTTTCCCAAGACCACAAATTTAAAATTGATTTTACATCCCCCCAGTTTCATTTCCAGTCTCCACAGCTCTTTTGTGCTCATACATTGTCTTGAATAGCTCCCTGCTGGTGCGACCAACATAGAATGCATCACAAGACTGACATAAAATTAAATATACAACAAATTTTGATTTGCAAGTATAAACATTGTTTATATATATCTTAACCTTATTAATAACAATTTCCCTTACTCCTTCATAAATTAAGTCACAAAGACTGCATGCCAAACACTTCTCCATCCTACCTGTTATGCTAGAAGACCTAACATTAAGTTTACTTTGGAAGAAGTTTTTAAAACTCTTTCCTTTTTTGTACACAAAGCATGGACTGTCTCCAGCTGCTTCGTGTACTTCTTCATTGCTCTTCAGTATTTTCCAATTAGTTTTAATAATCTGTTTAATGGCTTCCGAATCTACACCAATTGTTGCCAGTGAAGGGACAAAACTGAGCCCATTTCTGTTTTTGTAGATAAACATTTACAAAAGGTGGCAGTCAAAGGTAGTGCTTACATCAAAGACACTTTTGATTTTATCAGGCACATCAAAGAAGTGGATGTTATAGATTCAGACATCTTAGTCACTTTAGATGTAAAGTCCTTATATACAGTCATTCCCAATGATGAGGGAATGGAAAAAGTTAGGTTGGAGCTTCTGAGTTCAGGATTGTTTTCAAATAACACCACTAGCTTGTTAATGGAGATGGCGTGTACAAAAAAGGAAACACAAACCACATACCCATCTTCACGGAGGCTCTCAATAAAAATCTACCCAAACAGCAGAGACCTCCAAGGTAGAAATGCACTCGACCACCATAACACAGCACTAATCACAAGACACATAACTCTCCCCAACAGTGTGCTACTCAACCAAAGCCCTTAAGGCAAAAGAGCATGTGCAAGACACTAGTCATAGGTGACTCGATAGTGAGGCACACTGATGTCCCACTTACTAGATTGAATAAGGAGAAAGTAACAGTCAGCTGCCTGTCACGTGCCAGGATCTGTCACATAACGCATGCACTCAGGTCCCTCAACAACAGGTACAAATATGACTCTGTCTTTGTACATGTGGGTGTGACTGACCTGAGACACACCTCCCTGGACAACATGAAAAAAGACATGGAGGAGTTCTTGGATTATGTAGTCCAGCCAGGTATGACCCTAGCCCTGGGAAGCCTCCTACCATCCCCTAGAATTATACCACAGTACAAGCAGAAAATTATTGATTTCAACAATTGGCTAAGTTTCTTGTGTCATTCTAAGGGAATCCAGTATCTGTCTGCCTGGGATGACATGATTTACAGACCTTGATGCTTTGCCAGAGATAGCCTGCATCTGTCAACCCTGGGCTTCCGGATACTGGCCAAGGCTCTTGCCACTCCTATAGTGCCTTTTTTAGGTGGTGTTTCAAAGACTAAATCACCACCATAATAGCTACAAACAAATGCAATCTGAGGGTCATGCTGCTCAACGCTAGAAGTCTTAATCTCAAACTGCACTCACTCGAAGCACTACTTAAAATGGAGAACATCGACATTTGTGTTGTAATAGAGACCTGGTTCAAGGCAGCAGAAAGCACCCCTGCACTACCAAACCATAACTCATTTCACAACTTTTGGCCCCAGAACTTGGACCAAAGCTCCAAAGGCAGTGATGTTTCCATATTCATAAAGGATGCGCATACCTCCAGACTGGTAGCTCAACATAATGCATCAGAGATAATTCAAGTGCAGCTAACATTGGGAAAGAAGAGATTCAGGTTGTAGCCTGCTATAGGCACCCAACCATGACCCAAGACTCACACTACATGTTCCGAAGCACCCTGGAGAATATTAGGGTGCAGCCTAAGACTCTCATACTGGGCGACTTCAACTACCCCTCCATTAACTGGAAAAACTACTCATGTGCCAATACACTTGCCCAACATTTCTTGAAATTCATTAATTCCAATCCCCTGGACCAGCTCGATCGTACCCCCACTAGAGGTAGCAACATCCTTGACCTGGTCATTACAAACAAGGGCGACCGTTGCTCTGTACCAATAGTCAACTCCTCCCTGGTTAGATCCAACCACAAAGTAATCACCTTGGAAATCCACATCCCTCCCATCCTCACCCCCCCCCCCCCCGCAAAGGTAACTACATGAAAAACTTCTCCAAAGCTAACTTTGGGCTCCTACAGAGGTGGCTAACTTTACGGCACCCGTGCAATTGGAGAACAGCTGCATGACTGCCAAATCATACACTAATGCCATGTATGAACACGTACACAAATGCATGGATCTCTCCATACCCAATAGAACCAAGACGCTCTCCTCCAAAAAAAAAGAAGCCAATTTGTTGGTCCCCTACCATAAGCAAACTCTACAACAGAAGGAGGAAACTGATACAAAATAAGGTGAAATCCCAAGACTGGAAAAACTCCCTTATCAGCCTCAACAAAAAGTTGAGATCCCTCATCAAATCCTCTAAAGCTAGCTATGAAAATAGAATTGCAGCAGATAGTAAAGACAACCACAAGCCATTCTATAGTTATGTAAAGAATCTCCATGGCAAATACCCAGATTTGTCCGGAGCTGTTGGAGAATGGCACCACCTATACCAAGCCAATAGATTTTGTGAATATACTGGCAGACAGATTTGGTGCCAACTTTACCCTTATCCCACCCAAAGGATCAATCACAATACCATTAGATTGCCAGGCACTCAATATTACTGATGCACAGGTTAAAACAGCACTGTCCAAGGCCATGAATACAGCTTTTGTGGGACCCGACAATATCCCTGGCTGTGTTCTACCTGAACTACAGAGTCAACTAGAACCTCACCTGTGTGCCCTGCTCAATCACAGCCTCACCTCAGGCTTTGTCCCTACTGAATGGTGCACAGCTACAGTCATCTCCTTCCACAAAGGAGGAGTGACTACAGACCCTGGGATCTATCGCTCCATTAGCCTGACAAGTCTGATATGCAAAGCTATGGAACACATCATTATGGACCTAATAAATCAGGATATAGGGAATTTCCAAACTCTGGATCCCACACAGTTTAGTTTTGTGAAGGGTAAATCATGCTTGCTCAACCTGGTCAACTTCTTTGCATTAGTCACCAGAGCTGTGGATGAAGGCAAAGTGGTTCATACAGCCTACTTTGATCTGGCCAATGCCTTTGATACCATTCCCCACTCAGGAATCATAGAAAAACTCACTAAGCTTGTCATCAACTGCTATATCACTAGGTGGGTTGCAAACTGGCTCACAGATATAACCCACAGTGTGAAAGTAGCAGACTCCAAGTCAGACTGCTAACCAGTCATGAATGGAGCCCCACATGGTTTGGTCCTGGGTCCTCTCCTGTTTGGTATTGACTTCTCTGAAATCCAGGCCAACACGAATGGACTCTGGCTAAAAAAGTTCACAGATGATTGTAGGTTGGGAGCCATAATTAACTCCCCAAGTGATATTGACATCCTACAGAAAGGCCTCACTGAGACCAACGGCTGGTGTCGGAACCATGGCCTTAAGCTCAATGCCAAAATATGTGTCGTCATCCCCTTTGGGCAAAACCCATTTCCCATGAATTACCACATCAATGGTAGTTCACTGAACACAGAAAGTATTTTAAGAGATCTGGGAACACAGATTGACAGCAACCTCTCTTTTGATCACCACATTACCACTCTGGTCAGAAAGTCCTTCTATGTGGCACATCTCATTATTTAGGGATTTGCATCCAGGAAGAAATAGGTCATTGTCTCCCTCTACTCTTCCATCATTAGGCCAATCATTGAGTACAATGCCCCATTTGGCATGTACCTCACTAGACACCTGCAACAACTGGAGAGGCCACAAAAGTACCTCACAAAGGGGATCCTAGGCCTTAGACACTTTTCCTATATGGACAGACTCAAAAAACACCAAGTATACTCTGTCTCATATCACCTACTTAGAAGCAATCTCTGCTTGACTTACAAAGCAATGGCTGACCCAGCTCTGTTAGAAATGCTACATCTAAAGAAATCCCAATCCCTCCACACTACACTCTCCAGAGACCACAACCTCATTACCACAATCAATAGAACAAGCTGGGGGGACAGTTTCATAACCCAGAGACTGCCCATGGTATGGAATAGACTTCCCATACATGTCAAGCTGAGCGCCTCACTGGCCCTCTTCAAGAGAAATGTTGATGAGTGGATGGGAAATAGAAAATTCACCCAAGGATCACTCCAATGGCTCTATTCAACAGAGGCACTGAGAACTAAGGTCGGGTGGCATGATGCCAGGGTAATCCTATGGCCTAGACTTGCAGAGACTCTAGGGCCATTAGCCTAGTACACACCTATGAACCTATGAACCTAAATGATAGTGATTTTTACATTAAACCAGCAGTACTATTTTAATGCATTTCATTATTGGACTGATGCTGGGTGGGGAGGGGGTTAATTTATTTTATTTTATTTGTTCTTCTTATTTGAGTAAATTTGTTGAAATTATATTTCTTTGAATCTATATGATTGACTGGATGGAAATATATACATTGTAGGATCTTGAAAATACACTGAAAAACTTTGTTTTACATTGGTGTTGTTATGGATGGTTCGCAGTTTCAGTTTGTCTATTTCCAAGTTTAACTCACAGACTGACAGTCACTACTGATGTTTTCACTTTAGCTTAACTTCTATTAGCCTTTCTTGCCACAAAAGAGAAAATCTCCTTGGCTGTTGTAAGATTTGAATCTGAATCACAAGCCACACAGCAGGCAAACTGCATCTTTGTGAACACCCGGAAATATCAGAGAGAGAGATAAGAATTTCCTTTGACATTAAGATGGCAATGTCGGAATGGAACACTGAAATGGAAGTGCAAGAGACTTCTGAGTAGGACTTTCAATAATTTTATTTATAAGTATGTCATATATACTAAGTGTGTTTTGCTTATTATAAAATCAGTTGCTAGTGAAGCAACCAGCTTTTATAGTTTTTGAATTTTTTTTTATTCATAATCTTCCTCTTGATATCTGAGCACTGGATTCTTAAATAAGTTATTGTATGAACCTTTCTATAATCTAGTAGAGACTTAGATGCATTTTTTACAGATGTGTTGAAATGCCATAATTGATATGGATTCTGTCATTGATAAGGAGATTGGCAATTTATCTTTTCCTGTTTAATTGTATTAAAGTGTGAAATGCAAAGTGTTGAACTGGAGCAGACTTGGTTGAACATCACTTTCATCCATTTGGCTTATTTTGACTTTTGACTATGAGACTATCTTAATAAATAACAAACATGGAGATCAGAAAACTCCAGTAATAACTATTTTTATGCCTTTTGAGATGAATGACATGACACTAGATTGCATGTATTTGGGCATAGTTTTGGCTGAGCTTATATTCATTAACATCAGTACAGCAGTTTTATATAACAGCAGTTATATAGCTGATTATTAAAACTATGGAACATCATTAACTGTTTATACAGCCCTTTATGACTTCTTAATAACCTAAATATATTACTGACTGGCTGTCTTTTATTAAATATTTTAGTTTCATAAATAGTATTCAAGTTTATTTCCCATAAATAAGTTTCTGATATTATTGGCTTGTACTTTGTAAATATACTTTTAGGTATTTGACTGTGCTATTAGTCATTTCATCTTGAAAAACAATCTTCAAATATATGAAAAAGTATTATTCAAAGTATAATGCTGGTGATTTGAAGTGGATGTAAGCCACAAGTACTAAACTTCAGTGGCTACGTTAATTAATAATTATATTAGTATTGATCCATTTTATTATTTTCCCTGAAATAAAATAGGGTGCAGTGTTTTCTTAATGCAGTATATATTAAACGTACACTTGAAAGTAAAAAGCTCATTTTATTGGTATTAGACTTATATTAGTCATGTCGGTTCAGAATAATTTAGTGCTTTGTTGAGACAATATATATGATTTGTAATGACTAACTCTACTGTACTTTATAGTGACAGCCATACTTCAAGATTATATAGACTGATATAGAAGGTCTAGATGTAATTACAGAGTTTTTAATACATTTTTCATATTCTTATGATTCTTTGATGAGGTGATAGTAAAATATAATGATGTGAAAATAGAGAATGATAATAAATATATTAGTCTTAAATTTTATGTCCTTAGAAAAAGTCATGCTGATATGAAAATAGTCTTATTAGCTTTATATAAGTATGATAGTAATGATAAAAATATGATTTGTTAGTTTTTTTTGCCCCACCTTGTTTGAGTATTTTCTTAGGGTTTTTTTCACCAAAAGATTAAGAGATACAATAAATGTTGTTATTATGTTACTAAGAAATAACATATCAGCTGATTTAAACTTAAAATAGATAATATTATGCTGACATTAGTATATACACACTGCTTGAATAGGATGTTAAATTTATAATAATATTAATTGCTATTGACCTTAATTTAAATCTAAAAAGAGAAATAAAATACTCATAGATATATAGATTAATATTTGTTTTCTGAATTATTTGGTTGACACTAATAAACTATAAGTGGTAGTTTTGTTTCTGAATGATAAGATAAATATGTTGTAAATGCATATTAAGGTAAATTGGTAATAAATTAATGGATGTAAAGCAATTAAAAGGGTTCATGATGTTATTTAAATATGAGATATAAATACTTTGTGACATATGTTCTTCAGTGAATTCTAGATAGACATAAACTATGTATATAGCATGAATTCTTGGAAATAGGAAGTGATATTTATTAGAATAAGTTATTAAATATACTTTATTAGAGGTAAGAGCAGGAGAGTAGAGGGTGAGTTTTAAAAAGGCTAGTTTGTATGACTATGTACTCAAACCAGGAATAACATTTTACATGTTATAGATTATCCCAGGGATTCAAGAAAAGTAAATCTCCATGCAGGAACACTGTAGAAGCTCCTGCATGGAGTTTGGCTGCCGTGCGACTCAGCAAACAGCTGATTCTACGTGCACAAACCTGTGTACACTGTTCTTGCATGGAAGACCATGCGTCATGCTAATCACCTCATTTGCTGGTGAAAACTATGCAAATGAGGTGAATTAGCAATTCAGGAAGCTGCCAGGTCTCTGTGCAGGAACAGTGTCAGTGCAGAAATGTGCTCAGTTACTAACTAAACACATTTCTGCAAAATAGAAAATGGAGGCATGACAGCACAAATAAAAGTTTATATTCACATCTGTAGGCATTTCAGTGGCCAAATATATGGCCATTGGCATGAATAAATGTTTAATTTCTTTATAAAATAACTTTCTTTTTGTGGCCGATCTTGTCCATTTAAGCATAGCGCAGTGGTGTGCAAACACGATAGTGCTGAAAATAAAAAAAATGTGAAAACCCAAGTTTAAAGAAAATCTGCATTGTGCCATTATAGTCTATGCCATGCAAAGTCAAAACAATACCAGGGAACAGTGGTTGTTAAAGGGAAAGGGCCCTTGTCAGTGCAGTATCTATGGGCTAAGGCAGTGGGGTATGCAAATGAGGGGAAATTTACTAAATCACAAAATATTCTAAGTCCAAAACCTGCACCTAACCGTGTAGGTGCTAGAACCAGATTGTGTAGGCAGAAAGAGCAACTAACATGAAAAGGGGGTGTGTTATGCTTGGTGTGAGCACATCGGAGCCCTGTTGCCCAGGATTGTGCTTAGCTAAGCCCATCTAAGCAAGGTGGTGTGTCTGAGGCTGTAATATCTTACACCATGAAATGAAAAGCATGTTCGCATCCAGGAAGGGACATTTCTGCTAAAACTTGTTAAACTTAGTTAAACGGGTTTGCACAGCACGCACTGGAACTTAAACAAACAAACAAACAAAAAAAACCCACAGGATATGGCAGCACTGTGTATATGTAAGCAAGGGGGTGTGTCCGAGGCTGTATAGCCTTGTTTACCTTACATAAATGGTTGTGCACGACATGCACTGGGATTTAAACCACAAAAATAAAAAATGCAGGAAATGGCAAGTGGAACAAGAAAAAAAGGGAAATAGCAGAATAGAGGCAGTCAAATACAAGTAATAGAGCTGGCAGGTGGAATGTATCATACTCAGCCAATCACACAGGCAGCATCTGCAGCACAACAGTATAAACTATGCAAACACCTTTTAGTCTTGTTTTTCCCACAAACTCTACACCACCGGTGTACACAGATGGGGAAATTTTACCTAACAAAACTAAAAAAATGATAGGGGCTGCTGTCGCTGTCATATATCAGTATGTGCAAGAGGGTGAGGGTGGTGAAGAGGACAATGCTGACAACTGCCCCAGACTTATGAGGAGGAGGAGAAGAGTGTTCAGGCTGAGGGTAATCTACCAGGGGCTACATGATCTGGAGATAGTAGAGCACTACAAGGTGGACAGGGACATACTGCAGCAAATTGTGGAGCTGTGCTGGCCTCGCCTCACATCCAGAACAAACAGAGGGGAACCCATCCCAGTGTATACCAAGAAGGTATGTGTAGCTCTATGAATACTAGCTACAGGTACTTATCAAAGACCATCTGGGGATATCATGGGGGTCTCACAGGCATCTGTTTCCAGGATACTCCACCATTTCCTGGATGTCATGTGAGCACATGCCAAGGAGGACAATAAATTTCCCACCACCTGTGAGGAGTGGACCTGCAGTATGCATCTCTTCCACTGTGTAGCAGACTACCTAGAGGTACTGGGTGCCACAGGCTGCATGCATATCCACATCAAAGAACCACCTGGTGATCGGGGTAGGGTCTACATAAACTGCAAAGGTTTCCACTCCATCAACTGCTACGTCATGTACGATGCCCAGGGCATTATCATGAATGTGTGTGTTGGCTGTACTGGAAGCTATCACACCTGACATTCCTCACAGCTGTATCAGTGGTTTGCCAAGGGGGACATACCATATGGCCATTTAGTGGGGGATGCTGGTTATGCACTGGAGCTGTGGATGATGACACCCATCAGAAATGCACACACACCCACACAAGAGCGCCATAATGAGGCACACACACAAACTAGGATCATTATAGAGCGTGTGTTTGGGATGCTCAAGTCATGGTTATATTCAACTGGACGTATAAGAGAATTTAAGTACCTTTATCTTTACTTTTTAAAAAAAAAAATACAGTATTTAATTTGATTTAAGCTGTGTATGAAGGAGTGTTGAAGGAATACTGAAGTTATTCTGAACTGAAACTAGTGTTGGCTGAATTTTGTTATTTGCTAGTAATTACAGGTGTGGGGGTAGCCACATTCTTTGATTTCCTGTCCTTGCATATTTAACTGCTGTATTGTGAAATAATTCCTGCTTTAAAATCTCAGCTTTGGCCAGCTAACAACTTGGTTATATTCAACTGGACGTATAAGAGAATTTAAGTACCTTTATCTTTACTTTAAAATACAGTATTTAATTTGATTTAAGCTGTGTATGAAGGAGTGTTGAAGGAATACTGAAGTTATTCTGAAGTTATTCTGCTCTTCAGTTATTCCCAGCCACCCTCCCTGTTTTTGTCTTGGTGTTAATCTTAGTGGCATTGAAACTGCCCGCCCCTCAGCCTGCCTCTGGGCCCATCTCATTTGCTCACTCAACTGAGTGCAGTGAGATCATATTCTGATTTCAGGCACTCCTACTGTGTACAAAGAGAGCATCTGGGAAACAGAAAAAAAAAAATTAAGCTTATTTCCTGCCTTTCTTGTTAAGTGGTATAGACTATTTGGAGCCCCAAGCCCTTCTGTGCTTGAGGGAAGCCTTCTAGCTTGTTTTTTTTCCTTATAACTAGCCAGTTTTCTAGTTTCAGCACTCAAATCTGTTTCTTTGATCTCAGCACTTGTTCAGATAAAAAAAAAAAAAAAAAAAATTTCATCTGCTTTCACTGTACTTGTGTTTCTACCTACTTCATTTTACTTTTGCATCATCTTAAAATACTCAATTGTATTTATTACTGCTTGGTATAACTCATTCTAAGCCTTTTGGTTTAAACACTTGGGCTTCGGACCAGTTAGTTGTTTTGCACTGAGAGGGTTTGTGGTCTGCACTGTTGTGGCAGAACAGGTAGCTTACATCCTTCTAGGTTGAGAACTGCTGATTGAGGGCTCAGTGTCTGTTATTCTAAAAGTGTATTAATTCTGGTTTAAGCACTTGGGCTTTCAAGCCAGTTATTTTACATTAAGAGGGTTCGTGGACTGCACTCTTGTGGGAGGAGAGGCTGGACTCTGCCCTTCTGAGCTGGGAATTTCTGGTTAAAGGCTTATAGTGCATGCATATCTGAACTGTTTCTTACTGAAGTTGGTGCACCTTGTTTGCTGTGGCATAGACTGGATTTGGGCCTGCTGGATCTAGCTTTGTTTGTGTAACTTGAGCACTAATCCAGACATTCTCTAAAGTATTCAATGGTATTTATTACTGCTTGGTTGTAACTTGATTAAAGTGTAGCTATCATTCTAAATCTTTGGATTAAGCACTTGGGCTTCAGACCAGTTGTTTTACATTAGGAAGGTTTGTGGCAAGCACTGTGGTGGCAGGACAGGTAGCTTTCATCCTTCTAAGTTGGGAACTGCTGATTGAGAGCCCAGTCTCCAAGTGTATTAGTTCTGGTTTAGGCACTTGGGCTTCAGGCCAGTTATTTTACATTAAGAAGGTTCGTGGTCTGCACTCTTGTGGGAGAAGAGGCTGGACTCTGCCCTTCTGAGCTGGGAATTTCTGGTTAGAGGTTTATAGTGCCTAAATATTTGAATTGTATCTTACTGAAATTGGTACACCTTGTTTGCTCTAGCATAGACTAGATCCAGGCCTGCTGAATCTAGCTTTGTTTATATGCTTGTTGTTTGTTTGCTTGTTATTTCCCTGGAAGCTAATTCCACCTAATACGCAACTTCTCAGCGCTTCTGTGGATCACTAGTGATATCTGCATTGCTTACTGTACATATTTCCTTGTTTCACTTGAAAGAAAGTTACTGTTTGTCGTTTTTGCATTTAGTTACTTGTAACACATTGCACTCAAGTTACCTGGCACTTGCTCACTAAAGCAATTATATAAGTCAGCACTAAAAATTAAAAGCACTACACCCTCACTCCCCACTGGCCCTTGTTTTCAATTAAGGATTTCCCAATATTATTCTAGCATGTCCAAAGGTCAGTTGTCAATCTCCTCTCCAGTCCAGCTGGTGAATCTGGGAATCTTGAGGCAATGTTATAACTGCCTCATGTACACAGACAACCCTCTCCTCCTCCCACATAACACAAACACTTGCGAGAGATGCAGCTATTTAGCCAAACTGGAGGCTGAGCTCTCTCAACTCAGGACTGGCAAGACCAGACAGGAGGAGAAGGCAACTACACACACCACAAAACCAGTCTCACATAATGCTACCACTCCACTGAATCAAACACATAAACACACAAAGACATACTCAAGGCTCTGAGTAAAATTTACCTAAACAGCAGAGGCCTCCAAAGCAGACACCCAAACAACTGCTACCTCAAGACACCCCACAAGCAACACATAAACCACAAAAGCAGTGTGCAAAGCAGTCACAGCCCTTAAGGCCAAATACAACACCAAACATACTTGTCATAGGTGACTCCATAGTCAGACACACTGACGTCCCACTCACCAGGCTGAACAAGGAGAGGGTCACAGTAAGCTGCCTTAGAATCTGCCACATAACACAAGCACTGGTCACTCCACGGCAAGTACAAATATGACACAGTCATTGTCCATGCTGGTGTGAATGACCTGCTCCCTGGAATACATGAAAAGAGACATAGAGGAGCTCTCTGATTATGTAGCCCAGGCAGGTATGACCCTAACCCTGAGCAGTATCCTTCCTTCACCAAGAATGATGCCACAATATAGAGACAAGATGATCAGCTTTAACAATTGGCTTAATGTCTGGTGTCATTCAAAGGGGATCCAGTGTCTGTCTGCCTGGGATGACATGCTTGACAAGCCACGCTCAGTAAGGGACGTCTTGCACCTGTCACCCTGGGATTCTGGATATTGGCTAAGGCTCTTGCCACCCCATAGTGCCTTTTTAGGCAAGGCTCAAATTCTAAACCTACCACCCTAGAAAACAAAATGGGAAGAAACTGAGGGTAATGCTGCTCAATGCCAGAAGTCTAAATCTCAAAATGAGGCCCTTCTCAGTATGGAGAACATCGATGTCTGTGCTGTAACTGAAACCTGGTTCAAGGCTCCTGAGAGCACCCGGCACTATTAGGTTTTACCTCATATCATGCCCGCCCCAAAACCCGGACCACACCACAAAAGGAGGGGTGTATCCATATTCATAAAGGATACCCACACCTCCAGGTTGGTGGCAACGCCTAAGCTCGGAAACCATCCAGGTGCAACTAACCATAGGCAAAACTGCTCTACAAATTGTAGCATGCTACAGGCCACCCTCTCAAACTCAGGAACCCCACACAGCCTTCCTGAAGACACTGGAGGGTATAAATGTATCTCCAAACACCATCATATTGGGTGACTTCAACTACCTGAATATAGACTGGGAACATTACTCAAGCCCTAACTTTCTAGCCCAATGGTTCCTGGAGTTCATAAATTCAAATGCCATGGAACAGCTAGTCACTGTTCCCACGAGAGGAGAAAATATACTAGATCTCATTGTCACAAACATGGGGACAAAATGCTCCACAGTATATCCCTCATTGGTGAGATCTGATCATAAACTAATCTCACTGGAAATCCACATCCGCCCCCACCCCAAACAAAAAGACTATAGTGAAGAACTTCTCTAAAGCAAACTTCACACTACTCAAGACTGGTGTGGTATCCTTCAAGGCCCCTGAGCCAGTGGAAACCACAACCCAAGCTGCGGAAGCCCTTACAAATGCCTTCTATGAACACCTCCAGGACTGCATGGATCAGGCAATCCCAAATAAAACCAAGACTCTTTCCACAAAGGGCAAACGTCCAGTCTGGTGGACCCCAGCCATTAACAAACTTTACAATAAGAGGAGAAAGCTATTACATGATAGAACAAAATCCATAAAAGGGAAATCACCCCTGATCATTATTAGTAAAAAAATACGAGCACTCATAAAATCAACTAAGGACAATTTTGAGAGAAAAATTGCCATGGATTCAAAGGACAATCATAAGGCCTTTTTCAGCTATGTTAGGAACCTGGGTGGAAACTCCCAGATATGCTCTGAATTAGTCCAAAATGATACAAAAATCACAGAACCCACAGACATTGCCAACATACTGGCAGACAGGTTCAGTGCAAACTTCACCCCCCCCCCCTAAAGGAGAGATAACTATCCCAGCCGAGTGTAGCCTCCCGGACATCTCAAATGCGCAGGTGAAAGCTGCTCTCTCTAAAGCTAAAAACACAGCATCAATGGGACCGGATGGTGTCCTAAATGAGGAATTAAACCGCACATAAGACTGCTCATTTATCTCAGCCTTACCACTGGAAGGAGTGGCGTGACGCAACTGTGGTCCCACTCCACAAAGGCGGCCTCTACAGACCCTGGTAATAAGCTTAACAAGTCTAGTCTGCAAAGCTATGGAGAGGATCATAATGGAGCTCATAAACAAAGATATAGGGGACTTGCAGACATTGGACCCGACCCAGTTTGGCTTTGTCAAGGGAAGATCATGCCTTTTGAACTTGGTCGACTTCTTCAAAACAGTCACCAAGGCCATTGATGAGGAAAGGCAGTCCATACAGCCTACCTTGACCTTGCAAGACACAATACCCCACTCAGGTATTGTAGAAAACTTACCAGCTTAAATGTAAACCCATATGTCACAAGATGGGTTGCAAACTGGCTTAAGGACAGAACCCACAGGGTTAGAGTTGCTGGCGCTATGTCAGACTCCAAGCCGGTCACAAGTGGTGTCCCATATTGTTTGGCATCTACTTCTCAGAAGTACAGGCCAACATGGGAGGACTTTGGCTGACAAAGTTTGCAGATGACTGCAAACTGGGCGCCATAGTGGAAAGTGCATCGGACACGGATATCCTTCAGAAGGGACTCACGGAAACAGATAGCTGGTGCCAGAGCCATGGCCTGAAGTTAAACGCCAAAAATGTATAGTCATACCCTTCGGGAAAAACAAGGTAACCCCAAGCTACCATATAGGTGGCAATCCACTAAGCACAGAAGAGGTTATCAGGGACCTGGGGACCCAGGTTGACAGTGGCCTTTCTTTTGACACTCACGTTGCTAAAGTGGTTAGAAAGACCTTCTACATTGCCCACCTGATCATGAAGGGATTCACATCCAGATCTAGTGAGGTCATTGTTCCCTGTACTCTTCACTTATCAGACCAATGATCGAGTACAATGCCCCATTCGGGATGTATCTCACCCGACATCTGCAGCAATTGGAGAGACCCCAAAAGTTCCTCACCAAAAGGATAAAGGGACTCCAAAATCTGTCATATGCTGCCAGATTGAAGAAACTCCAGCTCTATTCAGTCACATACCGTCTGCTCAGAGGTGACATGTGCCTGACATACAAGGCCATGTCCAACCCGGAATTAATGGACATGCTCCACCTCAAAAATCCAAATCCACCAAAACCACTAGAGCAAGCGACTTAAACCTTAGCACGAATATAAATAGGACGTGCTGGAGGGATAGATTTATCACTCAGAGACTCCCTATGCTGTGGAATAGAATCCCGGTCCATGTGAGGCAGAGCACCTCGCTGACTCTGTTCAAGAGAAATCTAGACCTGTGGATGGGAGATCGTAGGTTTACCCCGGGAATCATCTCTGTGTCACTGCTGGACAGAGGCACAACAAACTAATGGGCACAGTACTTATAAATGCCTTAGGGCAGATAGCCTAGTATAAACCTATGAACCTATGAACCTATGAACCTATGGTTCCACTGCCTTGACATATCCAGTGGAGCCTTGCAGTACTCTCCAGCCACATGTGCACACATGGTCATAGTATGTGCCATGTTACACAATATGAAACTGTGGAAACAGCTGCAGCAGGAACAAAATGTGGAAGGGCCACATAGCCCCCCACCATTGTCGAGACCTCCACAGGCACAGAGTGACTTGGAGGAGGAACATCCTGAGCCTGCCCCTGTAGGCAGAGAGAGGCATGCCCAGTATGCCCTGGCCTTGGCAAAGAGGCAACACATAGCACATACACTGACACTGTAGGGCCCCAGGGACGGATATCTCTCTCTGTCTGACTGGCACACACAGTAAAATAGATGCCAAACATCATGCCACCTATACCTGAATATGTATAGGCAGTGTGCTGTGTGCATCCGACATAGTCAGCCCTCAAGCACCAGTCTCACAACAGCTGTGGGCACAAGGTAAGCCAGTATATGTAACAAATTAAAATAATGGGGTAGAACTTTCTGATAACATATCTATGGTATTGCTCAAGCATGTAAGGGAATGGGGTGGCTAACTGGGATAGCAGCAGACAACTAACAGCTCTGTGGGACAGCAGGATGTCTATCCCCAGTACTGCCCTACCCACACCATGCAGTACCACCGTAGTTGACAAATACCACTGCAGTATATGTGGTGAGCCAAATAACTGTGGGGTCATAGGTCACATGCATGGATGTCAAAGTGGGGGTCCCAGACCCACCACCAACCCCACACAGCAAATCAGCTGTAGACAACCATACAGAAATGGATGGCAAAGGCCCCCGCATGGTGACATAAATTAAATCCACATCCACAGACTTTTACACAGTGATATCACAGCAGGTCTAGCAGTGGCAGTATGGCTCTGAAAGGTAAGAAGTCTGAAACTACAAATGTCTATGCCAGAACAATCTGACCTGTGGTTGATATTGTTATACCTGTAGTCTGAAAAATAGGGCACACCACTATGTTACATGAGACCAAAATGTTAAGGAAATATCAGTATAGTCTGTGCAGATGTGTATTGTGTGCAGTCATGTTACCCCCCCCTCTGCATAGTCTCATAGAAATGCAGTAACATGTTCTGGTGTCATTCAAAGGGGATCCAGTGTCTGTCTGCGTGCTGCCTGGGATGACATGATTGACAGACCACGATGCTTTGCCAGAGATGGTCTGCACCTGTCGCCCCTAGGATTCAGGTTACTGGCTAAGGCTCTTGCCACACCTACAGTTCCATTTTTAGGCAAAGTTCAACGGACAAAACCACCACCATAACATGTACAAGCATGCAGAATCTGAAGGTAATGCTACTCAGTGCTAGAAGTCTAAACCTCAAAATGCACTCTCTCCAGACAGTCCTAAAAATGGAGAACATCGATATCTGTGCTGTAACTGAGACCTGATTCAAGGCTCTAGAGAGCACCCCTGCAATATCAGGCTACAAATCTTGCCACACATTTCAGCCACCAAACCAGGACCAAAACACTAAAGGTGGAGGAGTGTCCATATTCACCAAGGATATTCACAAACCAGGCTAGTTGCCCAACACAATGCGTCTGAAATTCTCCAGGTGCAACTAACACTAGGTAAGACTTCAATCCAAATTGTAGCTTGCTACAGATCCCCCACCATGCCCCAAGATTCTCACTACACCTTTCTAAACATACTGGAAAATATTAAGATACAACCAAACACCCTAATACTGGGTGATTTCAATTACCCTGCCATTAACTGAAAAAAACTACTCGTGTACCAACAGCATTGCCTAACGGTTCTTGGAATTCATAAATTCCAAAGCCCTGGATTACGTTACAATAAAAGGAAGAAAATATTGCAGAAAAGAGGAAAATCCCAGGATGCAAAAAACTCCCTTACCAGCCTCAGTAAGAAGCTGAGATCCATCATAAAATCCTCCAAAGCTAGTTACAAAAATAAAATTGCCAAAGATTCCAAAGACAACCACAAGGCATTCTATAACTATGTCAAGAATCTAAATGGCAATGCTCAGATCTGCTCTGAGCTACAACAGAATGGCATTAAATATACTGATCCCAAGGATATTGCCAATATCCTGGCAGATCGATTCAGTGCACACTTCACCCCCCTCTCATCCCCTAAAGGGCCTATCTCAATACTGAAAGATTGCCAAATTCCGGTAATAGTGACCACACAGGTAAAAAACATACTCTCTAAAGCTAAGAATACAGTATCAATGGGACCAGACGACATCCCAGGCTGTGTACTACATATACTACAAAATGAACTGGCACATCACTTAAGTGTCATGTTTAATCATAGCCTCACCTCAGGCTTCGTGCCCCATTGAGTGGCGCACAGCTACAGTTATCCCACTCCACAAGAGGGGGATCCACCTTGGATCCCGGGAACTACTGCCCCATTAGTCTGATGAGCCTGATTTGCAAGGCCATGGAATGTATTATCATGGAACTTATAACAAAGACATTGGCAATTTTCAAACTCTGTACCCCACACAGTTCGGGTTCATGATGGGCCGATCTTGTCTCCTGAACCTGACTGACTTCTTTGACGCAGTCTCTAGAGACGTGGATAAGGGTAAGGTGGTCCACACAGCCTATCTGGACTTTGTCAAGGGCTTCAACACCATCACCCACTCTGGAACCATAGATATACTTACTAAGCTGGACATTAATCCCTACATCACTCGATGGGTTGCCAACTGGCTTACTGACAGAACCCACACTGTAAAAGTAGCCAACTCCAAATCCAGCTCCAGACAAGTGACAAGTAGAGTACCTCAGGGTTCAGTCCTGGGACCCCTCTTGTTTGGCATCTACTTCTCTGAAGTACAGGCCAACACAAAGGGACTCTGGCTAACAAAGTTCGCAGATGACTGCAAACTGGGAGCCATTATTGAATCCCCAAATTATGTAGACATTCTACAAAAGGGCCTTACAGAAACAGATGCTTGATGCCAGAGCCGTGGGCTCAAGTTGAATGCTAAGAAATGTATAGTTATCCCTTTTGGGAAAAAAACATGTATCCTTGAATTACCACATAGGTGGCAGTACATTAAACACCAAAAGTGTGATTAGAGACTTAGGGACACAGGTGGACAGTGGTCTCACCTTCGATAACCACATCGCCACAACAGTCCGGAAATCCTTCTATGTGGCACACCTTATCACTAAGGGCTTTTCATCCAGAAAAAAAGGAGGTCATTGTCCCACTGTACTCATCCCTCATTAGACCCATCATAGAATACAATGTCCCATTTAGTATGTACCTCTCAAGACAACTGGAAAGGCTGCAGAAATACCTCACTAAAAGAATCACAGGCCTAAAGCAGATGATCTATGCTGACCATCTAAAAAAACTCCACCTATACTCTGTCGCATATCGTCTACTCAGAGGCCATGTCAAACCCAGAGCTGTTGGACATACTACATGTAAAGACATCCCAATCCCTCAGAGACACATGCTACTGGGATCTAGACCTTGTCATCACAATGAACAAAACATGCTGGAGGGATAGGTTCCTGACCCAGAGACTCCCCTGTCTCTGGAATAGACTGCCCATACATGTCAAGCAGAGCACCTATTTGGCCCTCTTCAAAAGGAACCTTGATGATAGGATGGGAGATAGGAAATTCACCCCGGGGATCACATCAGTCGCCCTGCTAGACAGGGGTCCAGGGAAGTAAATACTGTGGGAAGAAATAGCCAGGGAATTGTTATGGCTAGGCTTGTATAGGCCCTATGGCTGATAGACTATTACCAACCTATGAACCTATGAAACTATTAACTTAAGCAGCATCCAGCTGTAACCCAGACTGATGGCACAATAGTAGCAGAAAGCAATTGTCAGCAACACCCACAGTCAACTTACTGGTGCCATCCCAGGGTGTCTCCTGCTGGCAGCCTGGGAACATATGATTATCAAAATGCACTACCCTGCTACAGATGGCATGCATCTGTCACACCTGGGCTAGAGACTCAGGCAAATGCCTATGCCTCACCCACAGTGCCCTTTAGGGAGTGTCATGGGTTCCATAGCACCAACATAACACAGTCCACAAAATGCAAAGAAAGGCCATACTGACAACTGCTAGGAGCAAACCTGCGAGCCTCAGGGAGCCAGAAATAGGGACAAAGCCATGAATAATGGGGTGATGAAGGTCCAAAGAGAAGTACATCTGTGAAATACTGCTCTAATGATGTTGGAAAGTTGATGGAATGATTTATAGTAGCATGGAATGTCTGACAGGTACGAAGTCTGAAAGTGAAATGTCAACTGTCAGTAATATCTGCCTTCAACCCTGAGTGACTTGCAAAACACTTTTGCTGGAAAACCACACTTGTTTTGGTAACCAACAAGATATATGAGTCATGGATGTTGACATTCTGTGATACTCTGTACAGTTGACAGGCAGGGCAAGGTGTTTAAACATAGGAATGCACTCACTGCAGGCAGGCCTAACCCTGGAAGATGGTGACATGTCTGTACACACAGAACCTTGAGCCACAGCCATGGGGAGTAACATCCCCTCCCTGATCACTCATCCTATGCAACATCTTGACCCCAACATGTGGCCATCCAAGCAAAATGAGGTGGGCCATACATATATATGTTCATAGGTTCATAGGTAGGTACTAGATTATCTGCTCGAGGGCATTTATAAGCCTTGTCAGAGTGTGTCGGCTTTCGCCACCCCATTGATTAATTAACTAATCTTCTGTCAAGCAGAGCCAATGAAGTGATCCCAGGGATGCATTTTCTGTTACCCATCCACTCGTCAAGGTTTCTCTTGAATAGTGTTAGTGAGGGGCTCTGCCTGATATAATTTGGAATTTTGATCCAAAGCATGGGGAATCTGTGAGACAGGAATCTATCTCTCCAGGATGTTCTATTTATTGTTGTGGCAAGGTTTAGCTCACTAGAGTGTGTGGCTCGCAGTGACCTGGATTTCTTTAGGTGGAGCATGTCCATCAATTTTGAGTTGGGTAAGTCAGGCTGAGATCACCTCTGAGTAACCAATATGCCACTGAGTACAGCCGGAGTTTTTTCATTCGGGCTGCATAGGCCATATGTCTGAGACCAGTAATCCTCTTGATGAGGTACTTTTGTGGTCTTTCTAGCTGTTGGAAGTGTCTTGTGAGGTACATCCCAAATGGGGCATTGTACTCTATGATGGGTCTAATGAGTGAGGAGTAGAGGGACACTATAAGCTCTTTATTGCTAGATGCAAACCCTTTAGTAATTAGATGGGCCACATAGAAGGATTTCCTAACTACTTTGGCAATATGATTGTCAAAGGAGAGATTACTATCTACCTGGGTCCCCAGATCTCTTATTACCTCTTCTGAATTAAGGGGACTGCCACCTATGTAGTAATTAGTGGGTGTTTTGTTTTTCCCAAATGGGATGACCATGCATTTTTTGGCATTTAGCTTGAGGCCATGACTTTGACCCCAGGTGTCCATCTCAGTAAGGCCCTTTTGGAGGATGTCTGTGTCTGCCAGAGAGTCAATTATGGCTCCCAGTTTACAGTCATCTGTGAACATGGTTAGCCATAGTCCTCCTGAGTTTGCCTGTACTTCTGAGAAGTTTATGCCGAACAGTAGGGTCCCAGGACTGAGCCTTGCGGGACACCACTTGTGACTGGTTTAGAGTCAGACCTGGAGCCCACTATTCTTACTGTGTGAGTTCTGTCTGTAAGCCAGTTGGCAGCCCATCTCATGATGTAGGGGTTTATGTTCAGGCTGGTGAGTTTTTCTGTAATACCCAAGTGGGGAATGGTGTTGAAAGTCTTGGCGAGGTCAAGGTAGGCCATGTGAACCACCTTTCCCTCATCTATGGCCTTGGTGACTGTCTTGAAGAGGTCAACCAGGTTTCGTAGGCATGATCTGCCCTTAACAAAGCCAAACTGGGTTGGGTCAAGTGTTTTAGGTTCCCAATGTCTTTGTTAATGAGTTCCATGATGATGCACTCCATAGCCTTGCATACCAGGCTAGTAAGGCTTATGGGGCGATAGTTACCAGGGTCAGTTGTGGCCCCTCCTTTGTGGAGAGGAATAACCATTGCTGTGCGACATTCTATGGGCATGTAGCCTGTGGAGAGGCTGAGGTTGAACAGCATGTTTAGGTGGGGGGTTAGTTAATTCTGTAGTCTGTGCAAGACGTAGCCTGGGTCACCATCTGGTCCCATTGATGCTGTGTTTTTGGCTTTTGAAAGGGCTGTTTTCACCTGTGCGTCTGTGATTTTTGGGACACTACACTTTTCTGGTATTGTTGTGGGCCCTTTTGGAGATGAGAGGGGGGTGAAGTTTGCACAGAATCTATCTGCCAGGATGTTGGCAGTATCAGTAGGTTCAATATATTTTGTGCTATTTTGCACTAGTTCAGTTCATATCTGCGAGTTGTCACTTAGATTCTTAACATAGCTAAAGAAGGCTTTGTGGCTATCTTTTGAATCCTTGGCTATTTTTCTTTCGAAGTTAACCTTAGATGATTTCATGAGGGACCTTTGTTTCTTATTGATACTGATCAGGGATGTCTTCCCTTCTTGGGATTTGCTTTTTTTCTGAACTAGTTTCCTCCTTCTATTTTATAGCTTGTTTATTGCAGCGGTCCAAGAAACTGGTTTCCTTCTCTTAGAAGAGTGAGTCTTGGTTTTTGCTAGGGATCGCACAATCCATGCATCCTTGTAGGTGCTCATAGAGTGCATTTGTAAAGGTTTCTGCATCTTGGACAACATTATCCTTTAGCGTGGGGGCTGTGAAGCTTACCACCTCTGTCTTAAATAAGGTGAAGTTTGCTTTAGAAAAGTTTTTTACTGTGGTTTCCATAGTTGGGGGTGGTGGTGGGGTGTGGACATCCAGAGTGATTAGTTTATGGTCTGATCTAACCAGTGACGGGTTGACCTCCGGTGTGGAACACCTGTCACACATGTTGGTGATGACCAGGTCCAATATGTTTTCACATCTGGTAGGGGAGTTTACCAGCTGATCCAGGGCATTTGAGTTGATGAATTCCAGGAAGCGCTAGGCCTGGAAATTTGTACTCGAGTTGTTTTCCCAGTGAATGTTAGGGTAATTGAAATCGTCCAATATCAGGGTGTTTGGTAGGACCTTCATGTTTTCCAGTGTCTCCAGAAAGGTAGTGTGGTGGTCCTGGGTCATGGAGGGTGATCTGTAGCAGGCTACAATTTGCATTGCAGATTTGCCCTATGTTAGTTGCACATGGATGATCTCAGAGGTATCATGCTGCACCACTAACCTGGAGGTGTAAGTATCCTTGATAAATATGGATACACCCCCTCCTTTTGTGTTTTGGTCCATGTTCTGTGGCTGAAAAGTGTGGTATGAGTGACAAACACACCTTCAGGCAGGTCAGTCTGACACACACAAGTCCCTCCAAGTGCAGTCAATCATTGAGGAGAGCCCAATGCAAAGTACTGGTAGCTATTGGCAAACATATCTGCCCAGGACACCCCCCCACACACACACATATCCACTACAACTCTATCTGGAGTCTGCCTGTTACCCTGATCCTGTCTGACATATTATCCAACTGTGGACTGGAAATCAGACCAGGCCAGAGCATAAATTCACAGCTATTCCACCATTGTAATATATCACCTAGGTGCTGGACCATTTCCACAGCACCAGCAGTCAATTGCTTGTAGGCACACCCCTCACCAGGCTGGATAGTGCAAGAATTCATAGTATGTGGCCCATAAACCTTGTGTGTGCATCATCCATTCTGTATTCCTCTGGTAAGTCACTGTGATGACCTGAGGAGGTATGTCACCAGGTACTGAAACAGTACATGAGAGTGTGAAATGGCATATATGACAGATGTCTGCTAAAACTAGCCCTGTAACCCTTGCATCCCATACATTACTGAGAGAAATTATCAGAATCATTGTATGGCCCATTGTCCCCACATTGTGATAGGCTATTTCCAGATATCCTGCACCAACAGGTTGAAAGGTATGGCCTTAGCACAAAACAAACTGGACTGGAATACAACAATCCCTGGAATGGAGTCCCACATGTACTATAGAAAGACACACTGAGCATGCTCATACACTTAGAGAAATGTCAGTAGGATCTAGGAATGAACAGGCCTTCCCCACCCAGTGCACTTTCCATTGCCCCACCTTAGCAGTCCTGAAGATGTCTGTCACCATAGAAGTCACTTTTGTTAAGCCCAGCCCCATAAGCTCTGTGGCATGTATGATAACTGCATAACACTATAGTACAAATAACTAGTTAGGTAGGTGTTCTAATCTCAGTCCTGGCAAATGTAGAAGTGTGTTTGTGTGTGTATGTTCACAACTAAAATATTTTGGGTCCATTCAAGCCCAGTACACTCCCCCTTTACCTACTTTAGCAGTCCTGCAGATATCAGTCATCTTAGAAGTGCCTTCTGTCAGGTCTCAGCTCTATAAGTTCTGTGGCACATGCGATAATGGCATAACATGATAGTACAAATAACTAGTTAGGTAGGATTTCTAATCTCAGTTCTGGCGAATATAAAAGTGTGTGTGTGTTCACAACTAAAAGCTTTTGGGTCCATTCAAATCCAGTACACCTCCCCTTTCTCCACTTTAGCAGTCCTGCAGATATCAGTCATCTTAGATATGCCTTCCATCAAACCTCATCCCCATAAGCTCTGTGGTGCATATGATAACTGCATAATATGATAGTACAAATAACTAGTTAGATACTTCTAGACTCAGTCCTAGCACATGTAGAAGTATGTGTGTGACAGTTGTGTGTGCAAGACTGAGGGAGTTGTGTGTTTGTTTATGGGTGCTACAGTTTTATGCCATTCCCACCCACGACACTTCACAGTACCCCAACTTATCAATCCAAATGATGTCAGTCCTTATCAGCAACCTTGGCCAACTGTCAGCCCTGTAAGCTCAGTAGTGTGTGTGATAGATGCTTAACACTATAGTACAAATGACTAGTTTGGCAGGAGTTCTACTCTTGTATCTGACAAATGTGTGTGTGGGTATGTATGCTTGTAAGTAGAAGTATTTTGAAATGTTTCCCACCCACTGCCCTACACTATCAGTCCTGCTGATGTCATTCCCCATATCAGCACCTTTGGCCAGCTCTTAGCCCTGTAAGCTCTGTAGCACATATGGTAACTGAGTAACACTATGGTACAAATCACTAGTTAGGTAGGAATTCTACTCTCACATCTGGCAAGTATGTATGTGTGTCTGTAAGGCAAAGTATTTTGATAGGTTAAATACCCACTGCACTACTTTATCAGTCCTGCTAATGTCATTCCCTTCATATGTTCACAAGTGTTTAGCAGGTAATGGTCCAGAAGCTTTAACAAGCCTTGCACATAGAAGGGCCCTGCCATTGTGCCACCTGATGTTATGTCCCAGTGGATGTATCAAGTATAGCCACTGCAGTGATCCTTGGGTTGGACTGTCTATTACCCATTCACTCCTCAAGATTTCTCTGGAACAGGGTCAGCTAGGTGCTCTGCATGACATGTATTGGAAGTGTATTCCAGGGCATGTGCAATCTCTTGGGGAGGGACCAGTCCCACCAGCATGTTATGGTGATTGTGATACTGAGGTAGAGATCTCTACAGTGTGTGGTGTGGATGGATTTATATGCAGCATTTCTAAACCAGCTGGGTCAGATATGGCTTTGTAAGTCAAGCACAGATAGCTGCTAATTAGGTGATATAACACAGAGAATAGCTTTGGTCTGGTTTGTCTGTCCATGTAGGATGTGTGCTTAATGCCTAGGAACCCCTTTGTGAGGTGCTTGTGTGGTGTCTCCAGCTGTAGCAGGTGTCTAGTAAGTACATGGCAAATAGGCCATAATACTTGGGGAGTGGTCTAAGGAGGGCATAGTAGACAGAGATCCTTACCTCTGTCTTCCTGGATGCAAAACCCTTGGTAATGCAATGTGCCATATAGAAGGACTTCCTGACCACAGTGACAATGTGGTGCCTGAAGGAGAAGTTGCTGTCACCCTGTGTCCCCAGATCTCTTATAATGCCTACAGTGTTCTTTGGGCTCCCATTTATGTGGAACTTACTGGGAACTGAGTGTGTTACCAAAGGGGATGATGATGCATTTTGTGGTGTTAAGCTTCCATACCACTCATTGGTGAGGCCTTTCTGTAGGATGTCTGCATCACTTGTGGAGTTCATGATAGCTCCTAGCTTACAGTCCTCTGTGAACCTGGTCAGACTGTGTTGGGCTGGACTTCTGCAAAGTAGATGCTGGACAGGGCACTATCCAGTACTGTTCCCTGTGTGACCCCACTTGTGACTGCTTGCCAGTCTGACTTGAAGTTTGCCACTGTCGCACTGTGTGTTCTGTGAATCAGTTTGCAAACCACCCACTGATATACAGGTTGATGCCTAGTTTGTTGGGTCTACCAATAATCCCTGACTGAAGAATGGTATCAGAAGCATTGGCCAGATTGAGGTAGGCTGTATGCAGTGCCTTACTGTCATACACAGCCATGGTGACTCACTCTAAGACATCAACCAGGTTGAGCAAGCATGATCTGCCATTCACAAAGCCAAACTGTGTGGGATCCAGAGTTAGGAGATCAACCATATCTTGGTTAATCAGGCCTCTGATGATGCGCCCATACTCCTACATAGTAGACTTGTCAGGCTAAGGGCCCAATAATCCCCAGGATCTGTAGATGCTACCCCTTTATGGAGAGGGATGACTGTACCAGTGTGACATTTTGGAAGGACAAAGTCTGAGGTGATGCTGTGATTAACCAGGGCACACATATGTGGTGCCAGGTCAACATGTATGTCATGTAAAACACAGCCACTGATATGTTGGGATCCCATGGAAGCTGTATCCTTGTCTGTGGACAATGCAGGTCTAACCTGACCTGCAGTAATGCTGGGTGCCTGGCATTCATCTGCCATTGTGATTGCCCCCTTGGGCAGAAAGACTGGTAAAACTGGCATTGACTGTGTTCGCAAGACTGTGGCCAATATCTATTGTGTCACAATAGGAATCAGCATTGTGCAGCAACTCACAGCACTTGCAGTTATTGCTGTGGAGGTTGTTGATATAACTATCAAAGGCTTTTCATAGGTTCATAGGTTCATACTAGGCTATCTGCCCTAGGGCATTTATAAGCCTAGCCAGAGTGTGTTTGGCTTTCGCCACCCATTTTAAATTAATTTTGCTATGCCCTTTTTCGAGGTTAGTATACTGTGCCTCTGTCTAACAGTGACACAGAAGTGATACCCGGGGTAAACCTATGATCTCCCATCCACTCATTAAGATTCCTCTTGAAGAGAGTCAATGAGGGACTCTGCCTAATCTGGATTGGGATTTTATTCCAGAGTGAAGGAAGCCTCTGGGTTATGAATCTGTCCCTCCAGCATGTCCTATTTATTTCAGTGCTGAGGTTCAAGTCTCTCGAGCATGTAGCTCGATGGGATTTGGATTTTCTGAGGTGCAGCATGTCCATTAATTCTGGGTTGGACATGGCTTTATACGTCAAGCACAGATCGCCTCTGAGCAGGTGGTATGCCACTGAGTAGAGCTGGAGTTTCTTTAACTGGGCAGCATATGGCATCTGTTTGAGCCCTTTGATCCTCTTGGTAAGGTACTTTGGGGTCTTTCCAGTTGCTGCAGGTGTCTGGTAAGGTACATCCCAAAAGGGGCATTGTACTCAATTATGGGCCTGATGAGGGATGAGTAAAGAGGCACGATGACCTCCCCTGATCTACATGTGAATCCCTTCATGATTAGGTGGGCTATATAAAATGTTTTTCTAACCACTTTGGCCACGTGGTTGTCAAATGAGGGATTGCTATCAACTTGGGTCCCCAGGTCCCTAATTACTTCTTCTGTACTTAATGGATTACCACCTATGTGGTAATTTGTGGGCACTTTGTTTTTGCCAAAGGGGATGACTATACACTTTTTGGCATTTAGCTTGAGGCCATGGCTCTAGCACCAGTTCTCTGTTTCTATGAGGCCCTTTTGGAGGATGCTTGTGTTGGTGGAGAGTTGACTATGGTGCCCAGTTTGCAGTCATCTGCGAACTTGGTCAGCCACAGTCCTTCCGTGTTGGCCTGTACCTCTGAGAAATATATACCGAACAAGAAAGGTCCCAGGACTGAGCCTTGTGTCCCGCCACTTGTAACTGGTTTGGAGTCTGACATGGCTCCAGCAATTCTAACCATGTGGGTTCTGTCCTTGAGCCAGTTTTCAACCCATCTAGTGACATAGGGGTTTATATTTAAGCTGGTGAGCTTATCTATAATGCCCAAGTGGGGTACTGTATCGAAGGCTTTTGCGAGGTCCAGGTAGGCTGTGTGGACCACCTTCCCCTCATCAATGGCCTTGGTGACTGTTTCAAAGAAATCGACCAGGTTTAAGAAGCAGGATCTGCCCTTAACAAAGCCGAACTGGGTAGGATCCAGTGTCTGTAGGTCCCCAATATCTTTATTTATGAGGTCCATGATGATCCTTTCCATAGCTTTGCAGACCAAGCTAGTCAGGCTTATGGGGCAATAGTTTCCAGTATCTGTTGAGGAACCACCCTTGTGGAGAGGGACCACTGTTGCTGTATGCCACTCTTTGGGTACATATCCTGTAGTAAGGCTGAGATTGAACAGTAGTTTTATGTTTGGGTTTAGCTCTTCTTGGAGTTCATGTAGGATGCAGCCCGGGTCACCGTCTGGTCCCATTGATGCTGTGTT
This sequence comes from Protopterus annectens, assembly GCF_019279795.1. Taxonomy (NCBI): domain Eukaryota; kingdom Metazoa; phylum Chordata; order Ceratodontiformes; family Protopteridae; genus Protopterus; species Protopterus annectens. The sequence goes on along the minus strand of NC_056727.1, from coordinate 423,807,116 downwards.
TTTTGCTTTGGAGAGGGCGGCTCTTACCTGAGCATCTGAGATGTCAGGGGCATTGACTGTGATTTTGTGATTGTTGTCAGGGTCTGCTGCAAATCTGCTTTCATAGCTGCCTGTAGGTGATTCCATGAGCAATCCCAAGTTGTGTTTGAAGCTAATAAGGGGGTTCACCAGTCTTGGGACACCACCATTTTCTGCAGCAGTGTCCTCCTTTTGTTGTACATTTTAGTAATGCCAGGGGACCATCACAATGGCTTCCAGTGTTTGGAGGACAGTGTCTGTGTTCTGTTGGCTATGTCTAGTACCATGCATTCATGTACATGTTTGTGTAGTGCATATGTGTATGATGTGACAGTCATGCAGCTATTTCCCATTAGCATGGGTGCAATGAAGTCATCCACCCCTGTTTTTATAACTGCAATGTCAGCATTGGAGAGGTTTTGCAAGGTGGTTACCTTTGCTGGGGGTGTGGGTGAGATGCTGAGCTTCATGCTGGTTACATCATGTTTGGAACTGACAAGGTAGGAATTGACAACTGTGATCGAGCAACAGTCCCATATGCAAGTAATCAATACAGGTCAAGGTTGTTGCATCCTCTACTGGGGGTCAGTATGAGCCGGTCCAGGCCATTGGAACTGATGAATTCCATGAAGCTTTGGGACAGTATACTGGTGCTTGACTACTTTCCCCAGGTCATGGAGGGGAGTTGAAGTCTCCTTTGTCAGTCTTGGGTTGGACCTTCATAGATGTCAGGGTGTTGAGGAATGTGCATTGACAGTCTAGGGACATAGCTGGGTACCGATAGCAGGCTATGATGTGGATTGCACTATTCCACAAAGTCAGTTTTACAGGAATTACCTTTGATGCATTATGTTGGGATACTGTCTGGAGCTGTGCATTTCCAATATGGATATGGGGACAAAACCACCTGTGGAGGTGCGGTCCATGTTTTGGCACTGACAGCTGTGGATCATAGCCTGTTAGTGCAGGGCTCTTATCTGCTGCTTTGAACCACCTCTCCATTACAGCACAACTGTCAATGTCCTCCACTCTGAGAAATGCTTTGAGTGACTTCATCTTGACAGTTAGATATCTACTGTTGAGCAGCATGAACCTCAGATTGCATACATGTCTAGCTGTTATGGTGGGAATTTGATTTGGAACACTGCCTAATAAGGCACTATAGGCATGGTAAGACACTTATCCTGTACCTGGAAATCTAGGGCTGACACATTTAGGACATCTCTGGCAAGGCATTGAGGTCTGTCAATCATGTTATCCCAAGCAGAGAGATACTGGATCCCCTGAGAATGACACACAACAGGTAAGCCAATGTTGCAGTCAATTATCTGTTGATAGTACTGCAGCATCATTCTGGGTGATGGCAGTATACTGCTCAGGGCTGTTGTCACACATGCCTGGACCACATTATCTGAGTGTTCAACCATGTTTCTTATCATGTAGCTCAAGAAGGTGTGTCTCAGGTCATTCACACCCACATGGATGATGACAAAGTGATACTTGTAGCTGTTCTGGAGTGGCCTAACTGGGTGTGTCGTGTTGGATGCTGGCACGTGATAGACATTTGGCTGTTACCTCCTCCATAATCAACGTAGTGAGTGGGACATCTGTGAGCCGCTGTACTGAGTCACCCATGATCACTGCATTGTGCAAGGTGGTCAGCTTTAGGAGCTTAGTTTGAGGGGCACACTGTGTAGGTGACATATGTGTCCTTTGGCATGTGCTATGTCATGGTGTCTGAGTGGGTGTCTGTCTTGCTGGTCTGTGCTGTTGGTGTAAATGTCCATTGAGTGCCTCTGTGAAGGTGGGTGTGTGCCTGTTCATTGTATGTCAGGGCTGTCATAGTGGGTGTTGTGGTGAGTTATGTGGTCCACATGGTGTGGTGCAGGTGTTGAGCTCATCCTCTTGACCAGTGAGTCCAGTCTTTGCTGGAGAGTGCATATTTCCATATTTGGTGATATAGCAGTAACTCTCACTGGTCTGAGTGTTTGGAGTTTAGAGGAGATTGTTGTCTGTATACATGAGGCAGTTGCAACTGTGCCTCAGAATGGACAAGTGCACCAGGTTAATGGGTGGAAGCACAGAAAACCACACTTCAATCATGCCAGGAGGGGAGGTCATAAGTAGTAAGTACTGGGGCTAATTCCATGATGAATGAGTACTGCTGATGGCTCCCGGGTGTGATACACTTATTGATACAATAACATGTTGAAGTGCAAAGCTATAATGCTATCTGAAGTGTAAGACAGAAAGACCTAGCAAGATGTACAGTAGAAACTGAAGGCAGACTTCCTGCTACCTGTAATACGTCATCTCAGCTGTGCAGTTATCAGCACCTTTGGCCATTTTTAAGTCCAGTAAGCTCTGTAGCACATGCAGTAACTGCATAACACTATAGTAGATATAACTAGATATGCATGAGTTCTCATCCCAGTACTGGCAACTGTGTGTGTGCGTGTGTGCGTGTATGTGTGTGTGTGTGTGTGTGTGTGTGTGTGTGTGTGTGTGCGTGTGTGCGTGTGTGTGTGTGAATCATGTACTATGTGGGTTATACCAATTATGACTTGTGTACCACCCTTTATTCTTCCACTCACTCCAATTTAGAAGTCCTGTTGATTTCATTCACCTTAGAAGTACCTTTGGAGTAGGTGAAATTGTATAAGCTTTGTGGTGCGTCTGACAACTGTGTAACATCATAGTAGACATAACTAGATAGGCTGGAGTTCTGATCACAATACTGGTGATTGTGTGTGTGTATTAAGTAGATACTGTGTGTCTTATACCATTTTGATTTGTGTTCCACCCATTACACTTCCCCCACCGTACTTTACTACTGCTGTTGTTGTCATTTACCTTAGAAGTACCTTTGGACAAGGTGAAATTGTGTAAGCTGTGTGGCACATCTACTAACTCCATAACACTATAGTCGACATAAATAGATAGGTAGGACTTCTAATCTAAATACTTTGTGTGTGTGTGTGTGTGTGTGTGTGTGTGTGTGTGTGTGTGTGTGTGTGTGTGTGTGTGTGTGTGTGTGTGTGTGTGTGTGTGTGTGTGTGTGTAATGTGTGTGTGTGTTGTGTGGCTGATACCATTTTGATGTGTGTACCATTGTACCATACATGGCAGGTGACCACCTCCTGATGCCATTATTTTATATAGTGTGGTAATGGCATCTGTGAAGCCATTGTACAGCCCCATAATAGTCCTCTGTACAGATGTGCCTGGAACATCCAGATGTTTGGAACCTATTAGTGCTCTGTCTGCCTTAACAATGCCCATGTATGTGATATAGTTGCCAAGTAGGCCACAATGAGTGTACTGACACATATGGCAACATCAGCTGTCATATCTGAATGACACAGCATTCTGATACAATATTTGGTACCCTCACACTTGTCCAGGCTTGTAGATGTAATACATTAGTCCAGATGCTTGGTTTTACAAGTGAATTGGTCATGTCATGAGTCACATTAAAGGTTGAGAAAGGTGAGGACTGACATATTGTGGTCTCAATCAGTATATTTCAGAAACAAATGGCATCTTAACAGGTGTGTGCATTCATTTTATATCCACTGTATAGCAGTAATGTTTCAAATATGTTCCTACCTTAGTCTGTTTGTCCAACACATTTTGCTGGTATCTGTCCAGATGTCTTGCACTGACAGGTTGTGAGGTATGCCACATGAATGTTACATTCTCTTCAGATAGGCCCCTGTGGTGACCACTGTGATGCAATACAATTAACCCCACCACAAGTTAACTTGCATATAAAGCAATATGGCTATTAGTCATAGTTGTGTGCATGGTAACTTGCATGCCCTCCACATGCCTGGGGTATTGCCAAAACACAACTGAACAATTCCACACCCACCAGCTTCAGGCTGCTGTCCCATGTGCAAACCAAAGTGACCTGTGTAGTTGTGGGAGAGAGGTACTGTCAGCAGACTCACATGTGGCCCTGGAAAATGATAGATGCAGCATGTCTGCACACTTACAGTAAAATACCCAATACTACACAATTTGCTGTCCTTCACCATAGATTTGCACATCTGTGCATTAGAAATCCCCATCCCCAACTACAATCAGACCTGGCACATGGCTGTAGATGCTGTACATATACAAGTATGTCTAATACAGTAGTCTACTAATCCCCACTGGGACCTTACCTGCATGCTTCTTGTTAATTGTGTGTGTGCCACCCACCTCCAGCAAGTAGGTCTTTGTATCCTGGTGTTGTACTGTGATGTATGGCCCTAGCTTGTCAAGGAGCTCATTATCTGGTGTCAGTGGGGGCTGCATGGCTGGCCTCTCAGCTGTGGTTGTGTGGTCACTGCCCATGACAGCAGCCCTTTGCCAGGCATGGCATATGATGTTGGTGGCATGATGCCGCACCTGCTCATATGTACACATGTGCAGACCCACCTAATTTACCCTGTGGACAGGGTCATCCCACAGGATGGTCTTCTCCCACAGATGTTGCTGGTTTTCGCCCAACAGTACTGCATGGTTCTGTATTATGGCTTCTATTATCAGGTTGCATTCTGCTAGTGAAAAGGTCTCCCGCCGGTGATGTGACATTGCACCTGGTAGACACTAACAGGGAAACACATCACAGGACCCCATACATTTGGCAACAGTACCTCCAGTAACTGCACATGTACCTTCAATACTAGTAGCCAACACTCACAACTATACCAATAGCCACCACTCAAAACCACAACATACCCCTGTAATCTATCTGTACAGTGTCAGCTTGCATTGTACTCCTGGTCCTGATGAGTCATATTGGCCACAGTGATGGCAAGTTGTTTGCATAATCTGTCATTCCTCATTCAGGTCTGTGTAAATGGATGACATTAGCCATCTTCCATGCACATGGTGTGTGGATGGTGCTGCAGCTTGGTGTGGCTACAATGTGTAATGCAGCTGGGAGCATAATCCTGAGTACACATAGGATGCAGACAGGGATAATATGATATCCCATGCATACCTACATTTGTTGCCTTTCAGTTGTCAATATGTACCTGCTCACTGGTGATGAGGGGTGGGGTGTGGGTGCAGTACATATCCACCAATAGTGACGCTGAGCCAAGGGGGATGTTTGCCCTAACCCTATCTGCATCAGGTTGCCTGTAGCTATGTTGTGTGTATGTGATTTGATTGGCCACCATTACAGGTTGGGTTGTTATGTTGCCTCTGAGATTGCAGACATATGGGAAGATGGCCTTGTGATTGTCCCTGATGGAGGTTTTCAATTTGTACTCATAGCTGGCCTTACAGTCATCCACCTGTGACCCTATATGCCTGTTCAGACAATGGCTGGCTTGATCCTTGGTTGGTTTCTGCCCCTACATTGTCCTGTACAGCCACTATAGGCACCAAGTCTGTGGTTTGTATAATGTTGCTGTCCAGCAAAGGGGATTACTCTACATTGCTGGAGGCAGGTATGACAAGTAAGGTATTGTTGAGTCCATACAGTCATGTATGTGTTCAAGCAGTTGTTTGTAGTGGGCATAGCCACAAAGTCATAACACAGTTGAACACCTCCCCAATTTAGTCATGGTAATCATGCTTACTGTACTAACCATGGCTGTGTCAGGGCAATGCAACAACCAGTAGCTGTAGAGATGTCACTTTTTTGACTGCACAGTAACTAATAATACATATGTGTACAAAATGTACACCTGTTTTAATTGACATTTTACATCCCATGTCTGTTTTCATATGGTGGACACATACACCTACTTATACTGACATGTGCATAGCTAATACCTCACATACATGTCTGTTCTATGTCAGTATGGTAAATTAAATTCACACGCTCACTGCACAGTCATCCCTCTCAACCTGTTACAGCAGGACATCTGTAGGATGCCATGCATACATGGGTGTAATGGGACAAAATCAGTGACTGTGTCTCAATATTGCTGTAACATACTTGAGTTATTCAATAGCACAGTAACCTTTGCATTGACAGGAATCCCCTGGAGGATGTCCAACAGTCATATGGCAGGAAGAGAGGGAAAGGATAGGAGGGTGGTATTGAGGGTAAGGATTGTTAATGTTGGCAATATGAGTGGTATAGGGACCAAGCTAGCTGAAATGATGGCCAGGGGGATGGTTGATATATTGTGTGTGCAAGAGTCCACATGGAAGGGGATCATGGCTGAGTGTATGGTAGGCAGGTCACAATTGTATTATCAAGGTGTGGACTGAAGTTCGAAGGGGGTAGGGCTTTTGCTGAAGGAACAGTATGCCAAGAGTGTTTTTGGAGGATGACATAAGTGTCTGATAGAGTGATGTTTCTGAAGCTGTAAGCTGATGGTGTAATGATAATTGTTGTTAGTGCATATGCTATGCAAGTTGGTTGTGCAATGGATGAGAAATAGAAATGTGATGTTAGTTGGATGATGTGGGGATGACTGTACCCGAGGGTGATAGACCGATCATCGCAGCAGATATCAGTGGGCATGTTGGTGAAGGGAAAAGAGGGGATGGGGAATTGATGGGTATGTATGGTGTTAAAAGGAGTGGATATGGTGAGATGGTAGTGGATTTTGCAAAAAGGATGGACATGGTTGTGGTGAATACGCACTATAACACAAGGGAGGAGCATAGGGTGACATTCAAGAGTGGAGTAAATGCACACAGGTGGAATATATCCAATGTAGGAGGGCCAGTTTGAAGGAGATTGGAGGCTGTAAAGAGGTGATGGGGAAAGTGTATTTAGGCAGCAGAGAATGCTGGTATGTGAGATGGTGTTGGTGACTGAGATGAGGAGGAGTGTGGGGACAGCACCAAGCATCAAATGGTGTGAAATGGAAAAGTGTGCTTGTGAGGTGGAGTTCACAGAAGAGTTGCGACAGGCACTGGGTGGCAGTGACAATCTAGCAAATATCTGGTTAAGTACAGCAGAGCTGATAAGGGAGACAGCTATTTAGGTGCTTGGGGTCACATGTGGATGGAGGAAGCAGTACAAGGACACCTGTTGGTGGACTGAGGAAGTACTAGACAGTATACAGAGTTGGAGGTTGAGGAAGAAGGAGTGGGATTGTCAGAGAGATGAGGAAAGTAGGCAGGAGTATGAGGAGATGATGTGCATGGCAAAGAGAGAGGTGACAAAGGCTGAAGATGGGCATACGAAGAGTACTATGACAGGGTGGACACTAAGGAGAGATGACAGGAATTGTACCGATTGGCTGGACAGATGCATTGAGCTAGGAAAGATGTGCAGCAGATAAGAGTGATAAAGGATACTGAGGTATATGTACTCACAAGCAAGGACAGTGTGTTGAGGACATGGACAGTGTACTTTGAAAGGCTGATGAATGAAGAGAATGAGACAGAGAAGGTTGGCTGATGTGGGTATGGTGAATCAGGAAGTGCAATGGCTTAACAAGGAGGATGGAAGGATAGCTATGGAGAGGATGAATACTGGCAAGCCTGTTGGTCCACATTACACACCTGTGGAAGCATGGGATTATTTAGGGGGAAATGGCAGTGGCGTGCTGGCCAGACTGTTTACTGATATCTTAGGAAGTGTGAGGTTGCATGAGGAGTGGAGAGAAAGTGCTTGGGTACGGTGTTAAGAATGAGGTTGATGTGCAGAGCTGTGATAATTAAAGAGGGATAACATTGACCAGTCACAGCATGAAGTTATGGGTAAGAGTAGTGGAAGCTAGGTTACACAGGGAGGTGAGGAGTACTGGTCAGCAGTATGTTTTCATGCATTGAAAGGGCACTACTGATGTGATGTCTGCTCTGAGACTGTTACTGGTGGAATATAGGGAAGTTCAGGAGTTGCTCTGTGCCTCTCTCATGATAAATGCATAATATTATAGTGCAGTAAACTAGTTAGGTAGGGGTTCAAATCTCAGTTCTGGCAAATTGAAAAGTGTGTGTGTGTGTGTGTGTGTGTGTGTGTGTGTGTGTGTGTGTGTGTGTGTGTGTGTGTGTGTGTGTGTGTGTGCGCGCTTGTAGGTTAATGATTTTGATGACACTCACACTCAGTCCACTTTCCATTGCCCTACTTTAGCACAGCTGCTGATGTCATTCACCTTGGTAGATCCCTTTGAGCAGCCTTCATCCCTATAAGCTCCATAGTGCTTGTGATAAATGTGTAATTCTATAGTGCAGCACACTAGTTAGGTTGGAGTTCTACTCTCAGTCTGGGCAAATGTAAAAGTGTGTCTGTTTGTGTGAGATTGTGTATGTTTATATAGACATGATTTTGAGGCCATTCCCACTTACTACACTTCCCTTTCCCCTCCTTTAGCACTGCTGCTGATGTCATTCACCTTTAAAGATACCTCTGGGCAACTCTTAAACATATAATTGCTGTGGCAAGTCTGATAAATGTGTAACACTGTAGTAGCAATAACTAGATAGGTATGGGTTTGAATCTCATTCTTGGCAACTGTGCATGTTTCTCTGTCTGTGATTGTGTCATTAACATTGTGATCCATATCCAGTGGGAGGTGGGTTTTGCTACACTATTGTGTGATCCACCCAGTACACTACCAAATGTCTACTGTACATGGCCCACTGTTGTGGTAGCTGTGTACACTCTGCAGTCTTATAATCTGTCAAGTGAAATAACTATGTAACAGTATGGTGTCCAAAACACAATATGTGACCCTTGTAGTCCTGCGATACAATCCCACACTCAGGAATCATAGGAAAACACACTCATCTATTCATTAATCCCTATGTCACTAAGTGGTCTGCAAACTGCTTCATAGATGGAACCCACAGTGTGAAAGCAGTGGACCCCATGTCAGACTGCAAAACATTCATGACTGGAATACAGCAGGGTCTTGTCCTGGGTCCACTCTTGTTTGTTACATATGCCTCTGACATCCAGCCCAACATGAATGAACTGTGGATAACAATGTTTGCAGACAATTGCTAATTGGGGACTATGTTTACAACCCCAGAATATGTTTACATCCTGCATAAAGTTGCCACTGACACCTACAACTGTTGTCAGAACACTGCCCTTAGTGTCAATGTCAAGAAATGTGTCCCAGCCCCCTGTTTAATTAATGTGTTGTCCACAAATGATGAGTTTGGTGGTAGTCCAATGAACACAGATGTCCTTATAGGAGGTCTGTGAACACAGCTTGACAGCATACTCTCTTCTGACCACCACATTGCCACTGTGGACAGAAAGTCCTTCCATGTGGCACATTGTATAACTAAGGGTGTGTCATACAGGAATGAAGAGGTCAATGTCTTCCTCTATTCCCCACTCATTAGGCCAATCAGCAGGTACAATGGCCCATTTGCCATGTAACTCACTAGACGCGTTCAACAACTGGGTAGGCTGCAAGTGTCCCTCACATGTTGGACCCTAGGCATGTCCAATATGGACAAAGGCCCAAACCTCCGAAGTGTTCCCTGTCACATCTTGGCTATTTACAGGCAATCCCTGCTTGACTGACAATGCCATGTCTGGTCAGCTGTGTTACAAATGCCACAGCTAGGAAACCTCAATCTGTATGCACCACATGCCATGGATACCTCAACCATTACCACATTTAACAGAACATGCTTGGAGACAGGTCCATAATACAGACACTGGCCATGTTAGGCAATATATGTCATATACATGTCAATCAAAACACCTCACTGGCCCTCTTCAAGACAAATTTAGATGAGTGGATGGTGAATATAACTGTCACCCTGGGGATCACTCATTTGGCAGTATTTGAGAGATGCACTGTTGACAAATGTCAGATGGCATGATGCCAAGGTACTCCCATGGGCTAGGCTTGTAATGACTCCATGGCCATTAGTGTGGTACACACATATGTACACATGGAGCCATGGAACTCAGTACTGGCAAATATGTGTGTGTACATTAATGTGTATACAACTGTTTGTGAGCATGTAAACCTGTAGGTGACATTACTTGGTGGCCCTTCCACCCACTTCACCTCCCATTGCCATACTTTGCAGTGTTGGTGATATTATTCACTGTAAGGTTACCCTGTGACACTCTACACCCTATAGGCTCCATGGAGCATGTGGTAACTGCATTACACAATACTAAAAATGACTACATATGTTGGGGTTCCACAATGTGTTCTGGGAAATGTGAGTATGTGTGTGTGTATGTGTGTGTGAATCTCAGAAAGTGAGCATATTTGTATGAGACAGCATTTTGAGGGCTTATTCCCCACACACACTGCACATTGCCATACTGTACAAGGGTTGGTGATGTTGGCCACATTACAGAAGCCGTGGAACAGTCATCACCTTATACTCTGTGTTGCATGCAGTAAATGTGTTTCACTGTAGCAGCAATAATTAACACAGCCAGGGGTTCTAATCTGAAGAAGATAAAATCTGTGAACTCCCACTACATGTCCAAAGGTCCATTCTATGTGGTCTGCTGTCTCCATCAACCTTACAATTATCTGAAAGCAATCTTTGGCCTAATAAGACCTGTGCTGTATGCATAAACTATAAAACAGTATGCCCTGACTGACAAGATAGTCAGGGCTTCTAACCCCAGGTCTGTCAAATGTGTCTATGACTGTATGTGTTTGTCAATGTGTATGTGTCAGTATGTTATACTATGTTGTGTCCATTCACACCCAGTACATCCCCATTGCCATACTGTACAAGGCCTGGTGATGTTGTTCACTTTACAGAAACTTCAGAACGCACTTCACCCTACAAACTCTGTGGTATGTGCAATTAAGGCAGAACACATTAGTAGCAATAAATACATAGGTAGGAGTTCTAATCTCAGTGTTGACAAGTGTGTGCATGTGTGTATGTGAAGGGATCTAATTCAATTAGCTGAAAAAAACATTTCATACCAGTTCATTTTACTGAGACCAAATTTGCAAATTCATTTCTCCAAAACTAATAGTGGCAGTGTAAATGCCCTTTCCCCCCACTGCACAGCTGTACAGCAATACTAGAGTTAGTATATATAGTTGGGGATGGTTGTTGGGGGCACAGGCCCCCACTCAGGGGGTTGTGATGTCTGTAGTCCCATGCATAGCATGCTGTTATACTGTCCAATTTATGCTAAGAGAGCAGGTAGTTGTTAATCAAACTAGAGTGTAGGGCTACACCACCCCAAGCCCTCTAACGTGGGGGGCTGCACTCTCCACATGCCCACAACTATATATACCAACTCCAGGATTGCACTACAGTGGGGAAAATGACATATACCCTGCCACTACTATTTTCAGTGAAATGAAATTTGGTGCACTGATTATTTTGTGATTTGAGGTTTTGGCAATTTGGTCTTGGTGGAATTACATTTGCAAAAATGATTTTCTCTGCAAAATGAAATACATCCATGTGAACAGTACCCTCTGTGTGTTGCATCATCACAAAACCATCTCTGTGTGTGTTATTCACAAACCTTTGGTGTGTGCCACCCAATACACTTACCATTGTCCACTGTACAAAAGCTGCTTACATTAGCCACCATGCACTTACCTGTACACACCCCTCAGACCTATCAGCCATATGGCACATGCAATAACTGTTATACAGACCTGTTACTTGTGTTCAGCTGTACCCTGGTTATGACACAGTCATTGTGTTACCACACTGCCACACCCCTTGTAAGAAAGGACAGCAGGCCAATATCCTCCTGACACAAAGACACCAAGAACATAAACAGAATAAATTATGGAGACCACATTCGGTCAGTGTTAATAACAGCAATAATGCATCATGGCTGGACAGCTACACACCCTGATGTGTAAGCATTAAACATGCCAGCTGACAACACTTTAAACAGCATTACATTGCTAAACTGTAGTACATTTACCCTGTGCATCAAAACCATATTAACATGTCCCTGCATCGATGGTATGGATGACATGGATGTGGCACAGGTATCATCATATGCACAGGGTGTGGTCGGGTTTCTCAGAGGCCTAGGCTGAATCATTTGGTTGACATCATGTGTGTGGGTTAGGAGGTTGTTTATTTAATGGGCCATGCAGAGGTGGTGTGTGTGTGTGTGTGTGTGTGTGTGTGTGTGTGTGTGTGTGTGTGTGTGTGTGTGTGTGTGTGTGTGTGTGTGTGTGTGTGTGTGTGTGTGTGTGTGTGTGTGTGTGTGTGTGGATGTACACAGTTCCTCCATCTGGCTGCCCTATACAGGGATATGTTGGACAGCTGCGGACCGTACATGGTAGGGTATACAGTTCACTGTGTCCTGCCATAGACACAGGAGCTGGGCCTACCAGGGGTCCCACTGGCACCACCAGACAGAAACCAAGATATGGGACTCTCCCCTGATGATGACAATTGTCTGCTGGATCCGCATCCCATGGCCTGCTGCATCATGGTGTGGACAGCACCCTCTTGCAGTGGTGCTGTTGGTACTGCCACTATGGGAGTGGGAGCGAGATGTTGCATGGCTACGCAGACCTTCATCTGTTAGTGGTGCTGTCCTATGTCCATGTGGCCAATGGTCTACTGCCACCACATGCTCTACCACAGACATCCCATGGTTGAGGATTGCCACCATCTCACCCAACCATCTATCCATGACCTCTGCATAATAACGGTGGGCATCTGCAAGATCACGGATGTTGTCACATACAGCAGAAAGAGTAGCCCTCTGGAGCCTCAGACAATCTCTGGTATAATGTTCAATACGTGCCTGTGCCTCCCCAATTGGAAACATGCATCTGGTGACAACTGCTGTGGCACTTGTGGCAAAGGTATGACAGGCATCAGTACTCCTATGACCACACCTGTCCATATACCTATATGGGACCTCGTCTGTTATCTGGCTATGGTTGGTGTCTACAGACACACTTGCCATAGTCACCACACTTTCCTGTCCCATGCCACCACCTGCCAACTGTCCCTCATCTATGGCCACTGGTGATGGGGTATGTGTGGGCATTGTGACTGTGTGTGGGGATGGGGCGGAAAAAAGTGGAATGCTAACCAATGGCACAGATTCAGCCCCTAACAACCTTGCCTGTGCCTCACTATGCCTATCATCATTGTCATTCTGCAGAGAACCTGATATCAGTTTCCGCACGAGAGGGACCCTGACCTCCATAGCCACATGTGAGGGGAAGACAATATATGTAAATTAATACCTGTACATTATGGTTTACTTACACACACACACACACACACACACACACACACACACACACACACACACACACACACACACACACACACACATGCACTTACAGGTGAGGTGGCACACTTACAAGTGAGGTGGCACAAGGATATTACACAGACCTAACATTACCCAACAGTTGACATGCATGACACATGGAACTCAACATCATGCATTGCAGCCATTATTAATCCTTGCTACTAACAACATACATCTTTGGTATGCATGAGTTGTGTTAGTAGGTGATTTTCCATCCCCTGGAACACACTGCACCCATGTACACATTTTTGCTGTGCACCTGTATAGCACACTGTCATCTACTGTAGACCATACCTCACAACTGTACAAATCATTGCTGAATGTGTAGATGTCTGGCAGTTATGTTTGCTCTGTTCCTTATAACCCCTATGTGTTTGTCTGACACATAACTGGGATGATATGAGAACTGATGTCACTAATTAATGACTGACATTTGATTTGCAGATATCATCATCAGCAGTGCATGTATGTGCAATAAAACCCGGTTACACCAATGACTTTCAAAGCTTAATGTGGATATGAGGACCATGCACACCCCTGTTGACATGCCAGCCTCTTCTTTGATATGAAATGGGACCACACTACTGCATTTGAAAACATTACACACACCTGATATGTGACATATGACCTGTGCAATCCGATCAAGAATCAAACAAATGTGTTAGTTGTGAAGATACTGAGTGAGATGCATACAATATGGTGGCTGCATAAGTCTTTAAACCAATTGTTTCTTGAAGCACCTGTTAAGTGAACTACAGCAGTCACTATTCCTGGGAAGGAGTATACTAGCATGACACATCTTGACTTGCCATTATTTAGTCTGTCTTCCCTACAAAGGTCCTCTCTGTCAGATTGCAAGGTCAGCTCATGTGCACAGCCCTTGGAGGTTACACAGGAGCTTTACTATTGCTGTTGAGTCTGGTTTATTTCTGGCCCAATTCATAACCTTGAATGTATTTGGATAGAGCCATTCTTAGCTAGTTTTGGATATATTCTTAAATTCACTGTTGTGTTTGAAGCTGAAATCCCTCCCCATCCTCAGCCTTATTGCAGATGCTTGACAACTGTGCGCCACATGTGAGTGTTATTTTGAAGTGTTATAAATTTCCTCCACCATGTCTACAGGCCTAGTTCCAGCTAATGAACAGCAACTCTAAAGCTGTACACTGGCACCAGCAAGCTTCAAATTGAGGATGGAGGACCTGAGGTGAAGTGAGGTGTTGTTTGTGCACCACACGTATCTTTATGAATACTGTCTGTAAGTTTGAAACTTGGTCTCATGACACCATTACACATTGCAAAACATGCCTTTGGAAGACTTGATGTTATGCTTTTGTTACCTGTACACAGCCCTGGATGGTGTTTCTTGTGGGAAAATGCTTCACCTACTTACCCTACCCCTTAGGCTATACTTATGCAGAATCCAGCCAATTATTGCCACAGGTGCTACACAGACATTACCTGCTAGACATTCCTGCAACTCCCTCAGTGTTGCTGCATGTCTCCTGGCAACCTCCTTGATCAGTGTTTAACATGTTTTGTCATCTGTTTTGGATGGGCTTCTGGTTCTTTTCAACATCACTGTTGTTCCTGGTTCTTTTCAACATCACTGTTGTTCCAGATTTAATACACCTCTAAATCACTGTCTGCACTTTTTTCCATGGTATATGCAATGGTGAGGTATTTTTTTTTCCCACTCCTGACTGCTAACTATCAGATATGGGATCCATTTGATGCTTTGTAAGATGTGTACAAGCCATGGCTGCTTCTGTTGCAGACAACTGAGCAAATGTCATGAACATATGTCCTGGACAGCAGGGCATTACTTGGTGTGATATTGAGGCCCTGTACTTGATGGCAGGTGTGTACTTAAGTAGAGTACATCACAAGCTGCCTCCACAATATGTTATTTGGAGTCTGTGCACACATATGCATCCAGTAATTTGCAAGGTTTGTATACCCCATATTTGTTGCCCTAACATATATTTCTATGTTACACATTAATTGTTTATATTAGGATCACATTACTGGATGTAAAAGGTGTGGAATGAATTATTGTGGTCTGTCGTATATATCAGGAATAGTTGCCATCTTAATAGGAATGTGTACACTGTTGTATCCACTGTATAAGAGTAATGTTTCATACGTCACTACTGTAGCCCATTTGTCCCACCATTTTGTTTGTCTCTGTCCACACATCTTGCACTGACAGGTTGTGAGGTACACTGCAGGAATCTTACATACCCTTCAGATAAGCCCCCATGGTGTCCACTGTGATGCACTGCAGTTAACACCAACAAAACTGAACATGTACATCATGCATTATGGGTAGGTGTGATAAATGCGTGTATGGCAAATAGCATGGCCTTAACATGGCTGGTGTATTGGCAAACCTCAACAAAACAATTCCATACTCACCAGCTACAAGCTGCTGTCCCAGTTGTATAGCAGAGGGACATAAATAGTTGTGGGAGACAGGTAATGTCAGTAGCCACTCATGTATTAGTACAGGGTGGAAGCAGAATTTCAGCATATTAATAGTACAACCCCCAGTACTACAACATATGCTGAACATCACCATAGATGTGCACAGCTGTGCATTACTAAACACCAGCAACACCTACTATCTTATCTGACATATGCATGTAGATACTATACAGATAGAAATAGATATGCAACAGTGTTCTAGTAATGTGCACTGGGGCCTTACCTGCATTCGCCTTGTCCATTGTGTGGGTGCAACCCACCTCATCAATGCTTTCTTCAGGTTCATGTGTGATGCGTTGGGTGGGTGCCCCAAGGTTGGTGAGGAGCTCCTCAGTGGCTCTCAGTGGGGGCTGGATGGCTGGTCTCCCAACTGTGGCTAGCTGGTCCCTCACTACAGCAGCAGCCCTTTGATGGGCATGGAGGATGAGGTCACTGGCATGATGCCGCACCTGCTCATATGTTCTGTCGTGCATGCCATCATTTACCCTGTGGACAAGATTGTTCTACAGGGCAGTCATCTCCCGCAGATCTTGTGCTCTCCTGACAAATAGAAAAGCATAATGTTGTATGACTGCTTGTTATGATTATCTCTGTTTTAGCCTCTGAAAATTCTGGGAGATGAGGCCTCTGCATTGCACCTGGAAGACATAAACAGGAAAAAAGGTCACAGGACCTCATACAGTTGTCAAATTGTACTTCAACAGTGGATATTACTGGCAAATAATTCAAACTACACCATAACCCTCTAATTTATCACAGCTGTATCAGCTTGCATTGCACTCCTGGCCCTGAGGTGTCATATTCCCCACAATGTTGGTCACTTAATTGCATAATCCTCTATTCTCCATTCATTTCTGCATAGAGGGATGACAGTGGTCGTCTTCCATGTGGATGGTGTGTGGATGGTGGCAAGTCTGTGTTTGACTGTAGTGTGTGACAGAACGTTGAGCACATGCCTGAGTTCATGTAGGAGGCAGACAGTGATGTTTTAATGCCCAATGGAGATTTGCTGTTGTTGCCATCGGTAGGCAATATGTACATGCTCACCATTGATGAGGGGAGGAGTGTGGCTGATGTGCATATCCCCCTTTACAAATGTGGTGGACATGGTGGTGTGGTGATGTTCCCACTTGACCTGTCTGATGCAAGTTGCCTATATCCGTGGCATGTGTGTATAAAGTGTGGTTTACCACAGTACAGGGTGACTTGTGTTGTTACAAAAGGATTTATTTCTCTTCTCTAGCACCTCAGCTACAATCAGCCTTCAAGGAGTAACATACCACATGTAAAAACAGTTTATATAACACCAGCTACAATAAATCGATCATTAAAGTGATACAAAGCATTTCAAACAACACTTTTCCAGCAACACTCTGTGTTCAAACCCTTCGGTACCAAAGTACCATATTTTAAAATAAAATACTCCTTGAAGGCTGATTGTAGCCGAGGCACTAGAGAAGAGAAATAAATCCTTTTGTATTGGCACTTCTTGAAGGCTGATTGTAGCCGAGGCGCTAAAGAAGAGAAATAAATCCATTTGTATTGGCTCTTGTGGTTTCGTATTTGCAGTGAAGCAATTTGGTCTTTAGTTGTATTGGTATTGACTTGTGTTGTTGCCTCTGAGACTGACAACATATGTGGAGACACTGTTGCAATTGGCCTTGGTGGTGTGGATATGTCTGATTTGTAGTAATAGTCAGCCTTACAGGAAGCCACCTGTGAACTTATATGCTTGCTCAGATAGAGGTGGACTTGCTTCCAAGTTGTTGCCTGCACCTATGTGTCTCTTTACAGCCAATATGGCAACCTATTATGTGGTTTGTGTATTGTTGCTGTCCACCAAAGGTAATTAGTATACCTTTGTGTACACTGGTTTTACAGGTCAGGTATTGCTGAGTACATACATCTACAGTGGATATAAAGTGTACACACCCCTGTTACAATGCATGGTATTTGTGCAATTGAATTATGACACCAAAATAACTCATTTCAAAACAATTCACACATTTAATGTAACCTATGTCCTGTACAGTTCAATTAGAAATATAACAATCTGTTCTACAAAACATATAGAAATAATAATCAGTACAATAAGCCAGATGAATGAGTGTGCACACCCTTAGACTGACATGTTGTGTAAGCACCTGTTGAGATGATTACAGCATTCATTTGTATTGGTTTAGACTCTAACATCATGGCACAGCTTCACTTGGCAATAGTTGCTCACCTTCCTTGAAACAGCTTTGTTTGTTTTTCAATAGAATTGTACAGGTCATGCGTCACATTTCAGATGAGAAACATTTTGAAATGATTTTCTCTGGTCTTATTGTCATACAACACACAAACCTGGCATTCCAACAGGGGTGTGTATACTTTTGAAATCCACTCTATGTAGGTGTTCATATAGCTGTTAGTGGTAGACATGGACAGAGGGTCATAACACAGTTGGACACTCTTTCGATTACTACCTGATAATCATGCCTATTGTAGTACCCATATCAATGTCAGGGCAATGTAACAACCAGTAGCTGCACACATTTATGCCTGTTGTATGCACTCTCACTGATAATGCACACATGTGCAACATGCACAACCTATCTTCCTGACTACTGGCAAAACATGTTATTAGTTTTGCACCTTCCAGCTGAACATACGCATACATACATGTGCTCAGGGAATATCTGGTATACA
Organism: Protopterus annectens; assembly: GCF_019279795.1. Taxonomy (NCBI): domain Eukaryota; kingdom Metazoa; phylum Chordata; order Ceratodontiformes; family Protopteridae; genus Protopterus; species Protopterus annectens. The sequence goes on along the minus strand of NC_056727.1, from coordinate 423,788,759 downwards.
TTTCTGTTATATGTTAGTGTGGCACACTGTATTTACTGTCTTGTGGCTCAATCATACTTCTCAACCTGTTATAGCAGGACTTCTGGACTATGGCACACATAAATGGGTGATGAAGGAGACATCAGTATTGATATTGTATTACTATAGCTGCACCATACATTTTGAAATTGATTGCACAGTAGGCTTTGACATCACTGTGATAATCTGGAAGATGTCCAACAGTCATAAGTAGGCTGTTATGTTATGATGTCATTGTTCACAGACTTGCCAATGGTTTGGCTGACATAACACAAGTATACATGTATGTGATTTCAGATATCAGTCACAAATCTGATTATTGTCCAGCAGAACATCATACAGTTGAATGTTATTAATTCAATATATCACATGCAGTTAAACACCCACATCTGCAACAGTACTTTACTATGCAAATGCCCTATATAGGTCTGTTAGATTTACAAGACAAACAGGTATCATACTCATTTTCACAGGTAACATATGGATATGGACAACATCCCATTAACTGGCCTAGCAGTGGCACAATCACTATTGTTTGACAGACACTCCAGTGGTTGTCATATGTGAGCTGTTCTTTCCCAGGGTAAATCAGGCTCTTGAGCTGTGATCCTTCCTCTCAACCTCTTAGAGCATCACATCTGGACAAAACCTAAAATGATGGGGGGGGATAAATAGGAACAGATTTTAAATATTTCTGTTACAAACTTAGGATGTTTGTAGAATAACAGACCAAAACTACGATGGCAAAATCTGGACATTCTGTGAAGATCACGGGACATATATTCTTTCAAAAATCATAATTACATTATTACTGAACAACTACTACATTCAGTTACATGCTGGCCAACTAAATTTTTAGAAGGGTTCCATACTTAGGGACAGAATGTGAGTATGTGTTATATGCTTTGAATACATACAACTAAACTCTCAACTATCCACATCCACATAAGGCCAGTTGCCTTTTGTGTTTGGTCTGGTCTATTCCCCAGACAGGTGTTGTTCTTGACAAATCAGTGGCATAAATTGCTATCAGTAAATGGCAACAACATTTATTGTTTTTTTGACTTCATATCTCTCTCTCTGATATATTTTTGCAAAACAATCCTGTAACACCAGCAACTTTCTCAGTGTATTTCCTCCACTTATGCCAGGCTTTTTCCAGATGTCATGCAGTAAGAGGTCTTTGGGGTAGGGGCCAAACATATGGAGTGCAAAGGCTAGACAAACATGTGTAACCCCTACACAGTCAAGGGTTTGTGTATTGAGAACACTCTTAGATACCAGAATTGGAAACACAAAAGGTCTATAGCTCCACATTTTGATACATTTCACCATGGGGACAGTAGTGGATTACAGGGTACTGTTTTGTAAACAGTCTGTTTGTCAGTTTGATAGACTAGTTAGAAATGAACCATTGTTATGTAAAGGATCAATGTACATTTTAACATTTAATACTTTGTATATTTTAAAGTTCCCAGTATAATGGTAATGGATTGTACCAGGTCTCTATCACTGCACATATGTCAATGTTCTCCATTTTAAGGAGAGGTTTAAGAGAGTGTATTTTGAGATTTAGAACTGTGGCTTTGACAGTTTATCTGTATTTGTCAGTGAATACATGTTGAAGCCCATGAGGGAAATACATTTGCCCATCAATGATTTGATATAGTGACACTCTGACAATATTGACAAGTTTGCATCGTATCGACCAGATTCTGATGCTGATACTGTACTGTATGTGGCCCCTTGTACCCATTTACAGCCTTGTTCATTACTTGTTGCTATAAGAGGTTGATCTGTGTGGAGAGGTCCACTTTGTTCATTACAGTTGTAACTAGCTATTGATAGAGTATGGTATATATATATATATATATATATATATATATATATATATATATATATATATATATATATATATATATATATATATATATATATATATATATAATATCAAAAATTCTGACTCAAAACATTGATTAAAGTATACTATTGAATCAAAATATGAAACAAAAATACTGAAATGAAAAAAATACTGAATAATCATAATACTGAAAAAACTCAAACTGAAAAAAAACAATTATGCATATCGGCTTAAACACAATAGCCCCCGGGCTGCACGGCCCCAGGTGCTGGGGGGGGCCCCCTGCCCCCCCCACCCCTAATTAATACCCCCTGCTAATACTGCATTGCATGCATCAGTTGCAATCATATCTTGGTTAGAATTAAATTTGGTTATGTATGATATTTGTTGTTTATTGTTAGTTTCGTGTTGTTTATGTTTTTTCATTTCACATTTTGAGTATTCAGTATTTCAGCCAGCTTTCATTTCAATGATCTGTATTTTGAAGTTTTTTGGTCTTTTCAGTATTTTGAAGTTTCAAGTTTCAGAAAGTGTTATATATACCATATATATATATATTATATATATCTCATTCATCATTCATATATATATATATATATATATATATATATATATATATAGAGAGAGAGAGAGAGAGAGAGAGAGGAGAGTGAGAGATATATATATATATATATATATATATATATATATATATATATATATATGTGTGTGTGTGTGTGTGTGTGTGTGTGTGTGTGTGTGCCTATATACAACACATGAATGTTACCACAGAACTTATGAAAAAAAAAGAGCAATTCATACAGCTCAGATGGTACAGTGGTATGTTCTCCACCCCTTGTATACAGGGTCCAGGGTTAAAGGTTTGCGTCTGCTGGCTTTCCCATTAATGTTAAATGAGCAGACTGCATAATAAGTTTGAAAAAGCAAAATTAATTCATACAGTTCAAATGGTGTAGTGGTATGTTCTCTGACTCTAGTGTATATGTTCCTGGATTCAAGACTTGGCAGGTCTGATTATTTTGTTGGTGGGCAGAATAGAAGTTATTTTGTTTTGTACATGCTAACATGCTTGCTCATTGCTCTCATTACAGTAACAACTCGTATACAGGGCAATTACGGGCACTTGGGTATACATGGGGTTTATCCGTTTTTTATTATTATTTTTTTTAGACATGGGTAGTATCCGTTCATACTACTCATACTTTGCATGACCAGCTACAGTACACTGGTTGAGTTATGATTCCACACATATTATTATAACATTAGTACTGTGTGACACTGTTTTCATGTAAAAATTAGATTGTCTATTGTAGTACTCCAACCATGCACTTCTGCATTCAGAGCTGGTAATGGCATACATTTCAGTTTCAGACTTCTATCCTCCTTCATTTCATCCTAAGGCATAACATGTGTTTGCTGTCCACTTTGTGTCTGTCCTCTGTGCAAATGTGCAGATATCAGGTAGTTTTGTGCTGTGGGCCTGGGCACTGCGTGTGTGAGGGACATTACAGAGATGGTGGGCTACATATTCGCAGACAGTAGGTAGGAAAACTTCACAGGACAGGACATTTGGAGACAGCACAACAGCATGGGGGACATATCTTCAGAACTGGGAACAGATTATATATCATCATCAGTGCTGTTATAACATGGTGGGTTGATAGGTTGACAGGGTTTGTGTGGACATGCATTTAGTGAGTGACTTCAGGTCTGACAGTGATATGTCTCTGACATACCTCTCCACTGGCATGCTGTCCACAGACTGGCCCTATGTTTGCCTGTTATGTTTTGTCTATTCCCCAGACAGTTGTTATCCTTGGAAAATCATTCAGGGACTCTAGGGACTGCAGTCAGTAAATACTAAACATCATTGGTATTACTGGCTTCATAGTCTTCATAAAGGATATGTTACAACAAACCCAGTAACATAAGCAACTGTCTAAATTTCTGATACTAATATGCCCAAGCTATGCCAGTGTTTGTGCCTCTGTCCCCAAATGAAGTCAGGCTTTGTCGAGATGTCATGCACTGTGAGTCTCAGATGTATTTAGTAACATTATTTCTTGCCTTCATTCCTTCTACCATCCCAGTGATGTAGTAGACCTACAGACATGTTACAGGGAAGAGGCCATAGATATCAATCCTGAGCTTGTACATTCTGAGGTAAACTTTACATTTGAGAGATCTGTGCATGTCTGTCCATCATTGACAGACTGTCGAGATTGTGTACACATGTCATGTGTACATGTTATGTCGTCTGTGTATGGAGGGGGGTAGATATAAGTGTTATGGCTCCTTTTTTATCTGACTGTGCATGCTGCTCCAATGTATGTTGGTCTATTGGCTGTATGCCTTTGTAGCAGCAGACTGAGATGTGCCCTGTACCACTGTCAGGATTCAGACTACTCTGAGAATTGGACCACTATATGTAGGAGTAGTGTGTGACTGGAAAACTATTATATATTTCTTCGCACAGTCCCTATACTCTACTTTTCACATGACCTACCAGTATATGACTGTGACTGTGGTGGAATTGGTTGTGGGTATGCACTTTCACACTGGTGTCTGATTTTTGGTGCTGTGACATCCCTCTAGTGCTTGACATCCCAAAGAGGGACGACAACACATTCATTGATATTGAGCTTAAGGCCATGGTTCTGACACCAGATATTGGTCTCAGTGAGGCCTTTCTGTAGGATGTCAACATCACTTAGGTAGTTAATAGCTCCCAACTTGCAATCATCTGCAAACATTGTCAGCCAGAGCACCTTTATGTTGGCATGGATTTCAGAAAAGTTGATATCAAACAGGAGAGGACCTGGGACTGAACTCTGTGGAACTCCATACATGACTGGTCGGCAGTCTGACTTGGGCTCAGCTACTTTCACACTGTGGGTTCTATCTGTAAGACAGTTTGCAACCCACCTACTGTTATAGGGGTTGATGCATAGCATAGTGAGTTTATCCATGAATCCTGAGTGGGGAATGCTATCAACGGGCTTGGCCAGATTGATGGAGGCTGTATGAACCACCTTGCATTCATCCACAGCTCTGGTGACTGACTCAAAGAAATCAACCAGGTTGATTGAACAGGCATGATCTACCCTTCACAAAAGCAAACTGTGTGGGATCCTGAGTCTAGAGATTCCCATACCCCTGTTTCTTACATCCATGATGATGCATTCCATAGCTTTGCATGACAGCCTTGTCAGGCTAATGGAGTGATACTTCCCAGGGTTTGCAGCCACTCCTCCTGTGTGGAGAAGGATAACTGAAGCAGCGCACTAGTCAGGAGGGACAAAGCCTGAGGTGAGGCTGTGATTGAACAGGGCACGCAGGTGAGGTGCAAGTTCACTCTGTAGTTCATACAGAAGACAGCCAGGAATATTGCCAGGTCCAATGGAAGCTGTATTCTTGGCCTTGGACAGTTGTGTGCTAATCAAAGCAGCAATACTACTGGGTGCCTGGCAGTGTACTGGTATTGTGATTGGTCCTTTGGAAGTGGGAAGAGGGGTAACGTTGCCACTGAATCTGTGTGCCAGTATATTGCAAAATCTGTTGCCTCAGTACAGGAGTTAACATTGCGCAGTAGCTCAGAGCACATGTTGGTATTGCTGTGGAGATTCTTTGCATAACTATAGGAGGACTTGTGGATGTCGTTACTATGTGCTGCAATTCTGTTTTCACAGCTAGCTTTAGAGTATTTCATGAGGAATCTCATCTTTTTGTTGAGGTTGATAAGGTTTTTTTTTTCCATTCTTGGGACTTCAACTTATTCCATATCAGTTTCCTCCTTCTGTTGTAGAGTGGTTGGGCAGGGGACCACAAGATTGGTTTCCCTTTTCTGGAGGGGACCATCTTGTTTCTATTGGGTATGGAGGAATCCATGCATTTGTGTACGTGTTCGTACTGCATCAGTGTGTGTTTGGAGGTCATGCAACTAGTCTCCATTTGCATGGGTGCTGTGAAGTTAGCCACTTCTGATCTTCAGAGGCCAAAGTTGGCTTTGTAAAGTTTTTTCATGGTGGTTACCTTTGCAGGGGTGTGGGAGGGATGTGGATTTCTAAGGTGATGATATTATGGTCAGATCTAACCATGCCAGAATTGACTATTGGTATACAGCAACAATCGCCCATGTTAGTACTGACTAGGTCAATGGGTGTAAAAACGAGCTGGTCCAGGACATTGGAATGGATGCATTCCAGGTAACACTGGGCAAGTGCATTGATACATGGGTAGCTTTCACAGTTAATGGAAGGGTAGTTGAGGTCAACCAGCATGATAATGTGTTAGGTTGGACAGTAATATTCTCCAGGGAGCTTAGGAATGTGGGGTTTGACTCTTGGGACATGGTTGGGAACCTATAGCAGGCTACGATTTGGATTGGTGTCTTACCCTATGTTAGCTACATCTGAAGTATCTGTGATGCATTATATTGGGCTACCAGTGTGGACGTGTGTGCATCCTTTGTGAATAAGCAGTGCTTTGAGTGAGTGCCTTTTGAGATTTAGACTTCTAGTGTTGAGAAGCATGACCCTCAGATTTCATTTGTTTGTTACTTTTTATATATTTAGGTATATTTATGTATATATATATATATATATATATATATATATATATGTGTGTGTGTGTGTGTGTGTGTGTGTGTGTGTGTGTGTGTTTTTGTGTATGTAGTGATATATTTTTCTATATATATATGTTTATGTATATATGTATATATTTTACATGTATATCTCTATACATATATTTTGTGTATATATTTGTCCACATATATGCATCACCATACATAAATGCATGTATATATAGAAAACCTGACTGATTCTACAGAATATTTTCCCTACTGTTGAATGACTCTACTGACTGATATGTTTGGAAAAGCATCTGTATCTTGTAGAGCTCACATGTTGTCATGGTATATTGCTCTAACTATGGTGTACATGGCTCTGGGTCCAAGACTTGGCAGGACTGATGCTATTGTTGCAAGGCAGAACAGTTGCTGCTGGAGACAGGGAGATAAGAGTAATATTCAAAGATGTCCCTATTTTAGACCACCTGACCCCCATTTTGACATCCTTTGGACAGATTTCTTAGAGTAAGAGATTTGGGGTATGGAACTGATGTGTGACTCCACTACATATATATATGTAAACATATATATATATATATATATATATATATATATATATATATATATATATATATATATATATATATATATATATATATATATATATATATATATATATATACATATATATATATATATATATATATATATATATATATATATATATGGATATGTCCATATATGTGTATATATTTATATATATATATATATATATATATATATATATATATATATATATGTATACAGTTTTATGTGCAAAGATATATCTGTATGTATTGATTTACTTTTCTATCTATGCACGCATTTCTGTATGTATATATTTCATATGTATATCTCTACATATATTATGTATTTATTTTTTCATATGTATATGCATCTCCAGACACATATACATTTGTGTATGTATATATATATATATATATATATATATATATATATATATATATATATATATCTATATATAAAACTTGACTAATTTTACATAACCTTTTCCCTACTGTTGAATGACTCTACTGAATGACATTTGAAAACATCACATATGCCTACAGCTCAGATGGCTTAGTGGTAGATTGCTGTAGCTATGGTTTGTATGGTCCTGGGTTTAAGCCTTGCAATGGCTGTTTCTTTTGTTGCTGGGCAGAACAAGGGCTGTTGGATACAGAGTAATTAAGGCACTTTTAAGCAGTTGTAAGCGGGTTTGCGCAGGTTTGCATGGAGCTAAGTGAAGCTAAGTGATGCTTACATCTGCTTGGCTTCACTTAGGTCCACTTACATCCACATAAACCCACGCTAGTTTTAAATAAAGAAAAGAAAAAAAGGGAGACAGGAAAGTGGTGAAAGGTGCAAGCAGGGGGTAAAACAAGATGAGAGGCAGCTAGGGATGTACAGGATGAGTGTAGGAAAGGACCAGAGCTCTGGATTTCTTCGACAGCAAAGCTGATATGACTGTGGGCAATTTGGAATTTAGAGCCTCACACCCCACAGGGAGGAGTGTGGATGACATAAAATGATGATAATTAGTGGGGTAGATTGAGTAATGGGACAGTATCTCTGGGTGAAATGCAGAGCTATGTATGGGACATAATTTCTTTTTGGGACAGATGCCCTTTTTTAAAGGTTTGGGAGTGATGTTGGGGAAGGAGTATAGGTAAGGGTGGGTAGGAACGTTTGGTAGGAGAGGTTGCATTTGCAGACAGACAAGACACATAAGACAGCAGACAGGGGCTGTGTGTGACACATGGGAGGAGACACCTTCAACGGAGGTGTTTTTGGGAATCGGATGCCTTGGAGCCCCCTAGATGGTAGTAGTGGGACTGATGTCCCCACCCGATGGCAGTCACCACTAACCCTTCATGGCCCCAAAGGAGGCTGTGCTGGGGGCTGAGCTGGAAGGGTCATCTGCCCCTCAAGCTGCGCCAGTCTGCCCTCTACCTAGCACTGTCATTCATCCAGCTCCAACTGGAGGACACTGCACACCATGCCACGGACCTCTTGCCGGCTGACAGGATCCTCACTGTGCCCTCATGCAGGGGTTCCTCCCAAAGATGGTGTAGGACAAGCAGATGAGGGAGGTCTGGGTTGGGTCTCAGACATGCTGGAACTCATTGCCTTGTCCAGATGGGGTGGAAGAGGCGGATCCACCAAGATCGACCTTCCCACATGTGCTATGGAGTGAGAATTAACAATGTGTATTGGTAAGTCATGAACAAAACATTTAAACATAAGTCAACACAGCACAGATGGGTGTTCCAATTGAACAGAACAATGGAATTGTAGCAGTGGCATGGCAAACAGAACACATGCAGAAATGGAATGGCTGTCAGGATTGCAACAGCATGCCAGTTATATTTATGGTAACAGGCCAACAACAATGGTTATTCAACAAGGTATGTTAGTATGCACACAGCTTCAAATATAATAATCAGAATGGAACGAAGGTCCCAACAGTAAGTTTTGGTAACAACATACCCATATTACATTTTGTGCAATTATTGGAGCAGATGAGTGGCGGGGGAAGAGAAAATAATTCCATTAACAACTGCATTCAGTGATAATTCTCAATACACTACGCTTCAATACTCTACAGTTCTGCCTTCCCTTAACCTCTACCTGGACTATGCAGCTACTACAGCACATACACACCTGTACATATGTGCACCTGGAGTACTATGGGGCAAGGTATGACAACTCTACTTACATAAGTATAGGGGATTCATACCTGTCATACTTACTGGTACAAGTAACAATGTGTTCCCTGTCCTGCTGTTCTGTAAGTGTGCTTTTGGCATACTTGCATTGTGATGTTATCTGGGTGCAGCTTTCTTGGCAACAGAGGAAACTATCCATGACAGCGTGACACTTGAGAGGCTTGTATTGGCCAGACTGCATAGTGTAGATGGGTAACCTGCTTCTATTTGTAGCACTGGGGCTGCTCAACAGAACATTTGTACACATTTCATACATACACCCATCATACTGCTTCTGCAAATATTTCTTTACCTGTGGGGAAAATATCTGTTCACAATATATTAGTGTTTCTACCAATATTCAAGTTTGGAGCTGTAGAACTAGAAAAACATGTCAGTAGCAATCCCAGGATTCGAACCATGGTGTGTGTGTGTGTGTGTGTGTGTGTGTGTGTGTGTGTGTGTGTGTGTGTGTGTGTGTGTGTGTGTGTGTGTGTGTGCACAAAATGGAGTTATAAACCTAGTCCTTATCAGACTGAGCTACTGGGGAAGTAGTGTATGCTTTTTGGGTTATTTCTATACTTTTCTACATGCTCTACTTTTTTATCAAATGTCTTTTATTTGTTTTCCATAATACCTACAACTAGGGTTACCAGCTGTCCATTTTTTGACTGGACTGTCCAGTTATCTGACAAATTGTCTGCTTAGATATTTCAATCAAAACCGGACTTTTGATTTTAAATTTTGCGGCGCTGACGTCATCACATGCGCAGCTACCAGCCTGTCAGAATTGAGCTCAATGAGCCCACTTCTGGTAATGCGAGCGGGAAGCAGAAGCCCAGCATGTAGTGCAAGTGGGAAGCAGAAGCCCAGCATGTAGTGCGAGCAGGATGCAGAACCCCAACATTAACCGACTTTGGATATTATCTCACTTCGGGGAATTCATCAACTTGACTTACGGGAAGGCAGTAATTTCAGAAGCCAGCGCAAAGGTAGTGTGTGTGTGATAAAACGGGTTTTCTTTTCTGATGCCAACATTTGAATGAAGTGTGTGTGTGTGTGTGTGTGTGTGTGTGTGTGTGTGTGTGTGTGTGTGTGTGTGTGTGTGTGTGTGTATTTTATGTGTAAGAGAATACCTGGAGAGAACTAATATTTACTTCTGCTACAACAAAATGTTCACATGCATTTGAATTTATTAAATCAAGCACCAGTTTCTATACTATCACATACATTGTGTAAGTAAAAGAGAATATGTTCAATGCTGGTTAGGTCATTATGACTGGTTAAACATTGTCATTTAAAACTTTGTTATCTCTAGGAGGTTACTAAATCTGAAGTGTATAACTTGGAGACAAAACACAATAAACAAGATGCAAACAGGGCTCTGGGTTACATGGAGGATTGATAGAGGAGTTCTTCCCACTACAAAATAATAATTTTTTTTGTGTTCATTTTTCTGTTTTGGTTGTTGGGTGAACTGTGCATTATACTGTACTTTTGCTTAAACATTTGGAGAGTACTTTTTTTGGCAACTTGTTGTATAGCTGAATGTGAAGAATGTTTAGTTTATAGTTATCACATCCAGTAAATCATGCATCACACATGCTCTCTCTCTCACACACACACACACACACACACACACACACACACACACACACACACACACACACACACACCTACCTCTCACTTACTTGTCTGACTGTTCATGGTGGTCCACTGCATAGTCCAAATGTCTTCTGGTATTCAAATTCTACCCACGTGGAAGATGAAGATGTAAACAATCTTGGTTTCTGCATCTGTGCGACCAGACATGAAGGGTGTTCTTAAAGAAGAATGCCCATAAAAAAAGTATTTTTTTTTCTATTTATAGTGTGGGTATGGAAGTAGACTTTTATGATGGAAATGTTCTGAATTGGGCAGTTTTGTCATTACTGGTTCATGCACTTTGTTTCATTGTCTACAGTACAGTCTACTGTAAAAATGTTCAAACAATAAATTTAAAATGTGCTCTAACAAATGTGCTGTATTATACAAGGAATATAATTTAATAAAGTCAGGAAGGTGTATCAAAGAAAAGAACACATGTATGTTTCTTGTTTTGTGTGCAAGGGGCCTATGATATGCAAACAAACCAAAGATAATTTTTATCCACCTGTGGCCATGCATTTTCTTTGGATGTGGTGTGGGTTTCAATGCTGTTTCAATGAATGTGAGTTTCAAGGGTAGAGAAGTTTTAATGCCATTGCCAAGTTTATTTTCATTGTGAGACAGTATTATTTTCTTTACCAGATGTCTGTCAGTGTTTATGTATCGTTGTGCTGTAAAATGTAAAAAATAAAATCCTAATAATCATTGTAGAAGAGTAGTTTTAGTGCTAAGTCTGTTTTCATTGTGAGACTGTATTGCTTTCTTTAGCAAATGTGTATCAGTGGTTTGTGCTATAAAATTTGAAATAAATGCTATAAATTAAATCCAAATATCTGTAATCACTGTAGAAGTAAAGCAGAGGACAGTATGCACAGTGACAGTTTTGAACAGTGTTTATGGCAACTGTGGAGAAATCAGCTGAAAGCAGGCATCTGGAACAGAAAAAGAGGGCGTTCCCATCAGCTGACGCCACAGTGATGCCACAAAATGGGTGGAGCATGGATGGGAGAGGGGGTGGGAATGGGTGGAGTTATGGGTGATGCAAAGGGCGTGACCTTAGTCCAGTTTTAGCCACAAAGAAAGCTGGCAACCCTACGTACAATAAACATCAGAACAAGAAACTGTTGTTGTTTCTGTTTACACACTATGAGCAGATTATTAAAACTAGACATTTTGACATTTTACTAAAACAGACTTGAATTTAGAATCAAGTCAACACACTCTACTTTTGCAGTCTGCATCTTTTAGTGTGTTACACCTTCCTGTACATCCAGGACTACTTACAGCTGATATGTATAGGTTAACACAAGGCAATGCTGGCAGGAACACAGTACAAGACATTACTGAAGAACATATTTACTTTTGCATTTTGTCAGTTATTTCATATCCAAATTCTGAACAATGCAGACGAACAGTGCTACATCACTTCAACTCAGTTACTGGATGCTGCAGCAGCTAAACAATCGTACTTTTCTGATACAAGACTAATGAAAGACAACAGTTTGTGGTAGTCAGCTTTATTATTTTTGACATAGCAACACTTTCTATAACTCAGAAATCCACAGTTAGTATTACTGCATGATCTGCACAGGTGGAATGCTTCTCATTTGTAACTGTTACAGTAGCCCTGACACAGCAGTTTCTTAGCAGGTTCTTTTAGACAGCCTAATACATATCCTACTCTTCCTCTCCTCAATTGTACCTTGTTTGCTACAAAACTCTGTATTACACAGCAGCTGACACTACTGAATTCTAACACTGGCAGCATGACACATGCATGTATTTAGTACAGTTAGAGTACAATTATATACACAGACAGTACTAGGCCCTGTGCATGGGCATCAATGTTCACAGCCCTATCATCAGGAGCTGTATGGGGAAAGAACACAAATTAAGCACATCTGTATGGTAACATACAACTTTTAAAGGCTTAAACCAGCAAAGCAAAGCTTACAGTTGCTAAGGATTGCTTATATTTTCATGCTTAAGCAATCCTTAGCTTGTTTCAGCAGAGCTGTGGCAGGCTTATCTGGCCTCAAACAATTATTTAAAATAAAAATGCAAAAAGTTTTTTACAATTCCCTATGGCATTTTCATAGCCTTACACTACCATGCATGAGGCATATGACTTACAAATATCATTCCAATTCATAAAAATTTAATCTACAACTGTTTCCACACATAAGATATATTGGTTAGAGCTGGGATTCAAACCATGTATGGCTTGCATACTAAACCAGTGCTCTAACAACTACATTACATCAGCAACAAGGGTTTCTCCTTCAAAATTCTATTTCACTCTCAAACAGCATTTAAGCTGGGCTGAGCAAAATGCTGTGGCACACAGTCCCACTGTGCTGTGCTTAAACTTTTTTTTTTATTGTAAAAAAATATATAAAGCAATATTAAATTATTACATATATTTATCAGCAGGTTGCAGCCATGTGGGGCAGGGATCTGGCCATTCTGGGGAGAGTCATGTACTGTGCGGGCTACTTCTTGAGGATTGCGGGGTTTTTTTCTTATCTCAGTGTCCACAGACACTGACATGCTAGTTTTACATTTCAGTGTCTGCAGACACTGAAATAATACATAATATTAGAGCCAGGCTTTAATATTATGCTACTTCCTTGTTTGAAAGTGCCATACAGCACTTTCTGAGTGCAGGGGGGTGTTTAAGTGTCCGTGCAGGACTTATGCCCACTCCCTGCACTCATACAAGGATTGTGCAGGTGTAGGATGACAGCAGCGCCCCCTCATTAATATGTAGGGTGCGCTGCCGGTGTATTCCTACATGGAACAGTCAGTGCAAGAACAGACTATTCTAGCATGGACTGTTCATGAATCCTGAGATATATCTACTTTTTTTCCATTATTGTTAAATAGGTTTAGGTTCTGTCCATAACAACAAATGTTGATACTAATATTAATAAAACCTGTCAAAGTCCCCATTTAATTGTACTAGACTCATCATATTTTAACAATGACCAGATATAAATGTATCTCATTGAATGTGAATGGTTTAAATAATCCAATAAAAAGGAGTTTATTTAAATATATAAAAATTAATAAAGCAAATATAGCTTTTTTTTACAAGAGACACATTTGATAAAAAATATATAAGCAAATTGATCTCTAAAGAATATGCAATACTTATGTTTTTTCATTATAGAGTGAAAAGAAGAGGCACTATAGTTCTTAGTAAAAAATCACAGACTATGACTAAAGTAATTGATTAATATAGTGCTAAAAGTGCTATGATGGGTTTAGTGGTTCTTGAAATTGATAAAAAATGTGCACCTTTAGACTGAAACTCATTTGAAGGAGCACACTTGACTGAAAGCTCACTTCACTGAAACTGATTTTGTTGAAATCTATATGCCCTTTTCTGCATTGTAGTGTATTCCTGGAGTTAATATATATAGTAAGGGGGGTAGGGGCACAGCCCCCCACATTGTGGGGGTATGGGGGTCAAAGCCTCCACTTATTTAATACATTTTAAGCCATATACATGAATACTTACAACTATAATGAATAACTCTTTTTAGAACACAATATATACCCAAACTATGTGGGGGCTATACCCCCACACCAACCATTACTATATATACTAACTCCAGGATCACACTACAATGGAGAAAAGGGCATATATGTTTAAAAAAATGAATTTCAGTCAAGTGAGCTTTCAGTGAAGTGAGCTTTCAGTGAAGTGTTTTCTGTGAAATGAGTTTCAGTCTAGTGAGCTTTCAATCAAGTGAAGTAGACCTATATATATATATATATATATATATATATATATATATATATATATATAGATATATATATATATATATATATATATATATATATATATATATATATATATATATATATATAGATATATATGGGTTTGCTGCTTTTGGTCGTTTGGTCGAATTCCATTTGGTCAAAAATAGAATATAGCCCCTGCCCCATTGCAGTGTGACCCTGGAGTGAGAATATAAAGTAAGGGGGGGTGTGGGAGGCACAGTCCGCCACATTGGGGGTGTGGGTAGCATATCTCCCACATAATTGCAGATTATGCACTATTATATACATGGGTATCCATTAAAAATACATTGAAACAAATAATGTCAGTAAAAACTAGTTGCAAATTGTAGCCTCCCCACACACCCCCCCCTTACTTTATATTCTCACTCCAGGGTCGCATTGCAGTGGGGCAGGGGCTATATTCCATTTTTGACCAAATGGAATTCGACCAAATGAGCAGTAGACCTATATATATATATATATATATATATATATATATATATATATATATAATTCCTGGAATTGGATCCAAAGTAGTGAAATAGTATCTAAATATTATAACTTTGCATGTAAAAGGTGAAATCTTATTAGCTGGAGATTTCAACTGTATACTATCACTAAATGATAACATCAAGGATAAGAAACCTAAAATAACAGCTACAGCTAAACAACTAAATAATTATATAAGCGTAATGAATCTTATAGATATTCAATAATTGAAAGTAACAATTTCATTGAGTTTTACTCATTACTCTTATAGATTTGGCACCCAAACAAATATTGATAAAATCTTTGTATCCAATGACCTATATTAAAAAATTGACAAAGTATCAATTACTTCCTATGTGTGATAATAATGCTATCATTTTTAATATCAATCTAAAACCTAACAAATTAAAAATCTGGCAAAGAATCCCAGCTTTTAGTGTCAAAATTAAAGGATTTTAAATAATGGTTTCTAAAAGAACTGGAGTTATTCTTACATGCAACTAACAACAGAGAAGTTTCAGATATTATTTTATGGCACATGCTAAAGGCCTATTTATATGGTAGAATAAAAAGCTGGTATTTATTGATAAAGCAAGACTGGGATAATGAATTAAATATCCTTTAGGCAAGAATAGATTAATTAAAAATGAACTTGAAACTATCAGATAAGAAAATGAATGCAGAACTTAAAACACTAAATCAAAAGTTTATAGAAATTTTAAGCCATAAAATATTAGTAAGTATGGAAAAACTAAGATTGCAAACGTATACCATAAATCCTAAAAATGTGCATAGATTAGCAATTAGATCAAATACATTAAATAATATGAATTATGTTAAAGAAATTGAATATTGTATAGGCAGTAAAGTTAAGAAACCTATAGATCTCAAATAGATTTTAGAAGACTTTAGGAAGGATTATGAAGAAATCAACAACAGAAATTTAACATAAGACAATGGCAATATTACAGATATTTTTTAAAGAAGAATATAAAATGAAAAGTAAAAGAATAAAATGATTAATTAGATAAATCTATAACTTTGACAGAACTAAAGGAACTAATAAATAATTTGACAATAAAGCTCCTGGTTTGGATGTTTTGATATCAGAATTGTACAAAATAATATCAGATAATATATTTAAAAAATAATAAATGCTTTTAATGAAATTAGAACTTCAGCAAACATTCCCCCTTCATGGAAATATTTAATGGGATCTCTAATTTTGAAACCAAGCAATTATCATAAATCTTGTACTTCCTATCACCCCTATTTGTTTATTAAATGTGATTATAAAATTGTAATGACTATAATGGCAAAAAAGATTAAATACTATAATACCAAACCTAACAAATGAAGATCAAACTGGTTTCATATTAAAAAGAAGGGTACAAAATACTATTATAAGGTTTCTATCTTTAATTGATGTTGGTAATGAAAATAACAAATGTTTGGATATTGATAAAGCTATTGATTCTATTAATTGAATGTACTTACAAAAAGTACTATATTTTTTTCTCAAGATTTATTAAAATAATAAAATTACCTAATAACTCTTTTTCCTTTGTTAAAATTGGTTCTTTTGTTGTGCTCCTTCAAAGTATTGAATGGAACAAAACAATGATGCCCTCTTTTTCTTTTGCTGTTTGTGTTATCATTAGAAGCATTGGCTGTATATATTAGGCAAGATGAGAAAATACAAGGTTTTTACTTCAGTGATACCTACAATTCCAAAATACAATTATTTGCATATGATATTATGTTGACTTCTAGTAACATTGATCCTCATTTGAAAATATTGTCGATCCAATAAAATATTTTGAGAAAATATCTGATCTTAAATTTAATCAAAGTAACACTGAAACTTTATTAATAAATAAAAAAAACCTCCTAATTTAAAAAGTTATAAAAAATTTAAATGAGAAAATGAACAGTTTAATTACATAGTAATCAATATGAGATACTACATGGAAAGAAAGAGTAACGTTAAATTATAATAATATAATCAATAATACATTAAAACATATTGAAAATTGGAAAGAAATGTTTTTTTTTCATTGGAAGAAAGACTTATATTAATAAAAATGATAATATTACCAAAATTATCATACATTACTCAGGCATTGATTTTATCACCATCTAAAAACTATTAAAAGAATAAACTCTATATTATTGACATTTTTTTGGCATCCTAAGAGTCCAAGAATATCTTTTGATTGGCACATACGAAATTGGGATAAAAATGGTGGTGGATTCCTTAATATTGGTTTGTATAGTAAATCAGCTAATTTAAATATTGTGGGTCTTTGGTTAAACTAATTCTATATCTCAAAATGGAAATCTTTACATGAAATATGTCTAACATCTAATGATACAATTGGTACACATTGTGAATCCCCAACTAATACAAGTAGAATATATTGGGTTATAAAATAACATTATATGAATAATAAATATATAAATGTATATACTTTTGCTATTAAGCATATGTTAAATACTTTCAAAACAATAATGGATAGTAACTATATGATTAAGCAATTAAGTTTTTGATGTTTCCTATAGCTAATACAATTGCTTCTTTAGACTCATTTAATACAAATATAATAACTAATATTGAAGAAAATAATTTGAAATTCTGGTTTCAGTTTCTGGATGGAAATAAAACAAGTACTTTAGACTTTTTAATATTCTTTGATACTCGTTGATAGATATAATATAAATAAAAAAACTTGGTTCGATTTACAGACTTTTAGGGACTTTGTAGGCAATAAATTACAAATGTCACTATGCATGAATACTAAACCCATTCCTAAAATATTAGAATTCTTATTTCAGATCAATATGGACATTTATAAAAATAAGTCATACTTATCATTCATTTACAAAATATTAAGATCTGAGCATGTGGCCTTTGGCGTGTCTCATTGGAATTATTCTACTGAAATAAAGAAATAAACATTTTCAGAAGTCAATAAAAATTATATTTAAAATCTGCAAGTAATTCTACCTCATCTAATTATTAGAAAATCTTTATTTGGAGATTTATACATATACATTTTTTAACTTCACAAAAAGTAGCCAGTTTTAGTAAAAAACATAAATATAAGATGCTGGGGGTGTAATGGACAGATAGTGGCAGACTGATAACACATGATTTTGCAATGTCAAACGGTTGTCCCATTTTGGAAAGAATTCAAAAATTTTACTAAAGCCTTATGATCAGATAACTATAATATAATGAACTGTTTAATTTTATTTAATATAGCAATTCTGTATTGTATTCCTAGAATTCAAATGCTTCTATTGTGGTCTATTATGTCTGTTGCCAGAAAATTAATTACAAGGAACTGGAAAAACAAAAATGTCATCACTTTTTCAGATTTTGTGGGTCTGGCAAAAAATGTTTGTAACAAAGAAATACAAACTATGTACTGTAAAACTAAGAATATCACTCACAAGAAATTATATTGGCAAAAACGTAATGACTTATTAGAAAAATATTAATGTTATTGTTTGAGATCAGCATTTGTTGTGGACTTTGTAAATAGTATTAATCATTTTATGTTTTGTTTAAATTTGAAATTTTAAGCATTGTATTTTCTTTTTCTGTTTTATGTAAATTTAAAATGCAATAAAAAGTTTTTTGAAAAGAAAATATTTGTACTCCATGGAATTGTATTGAGTATTTTAGGATGCAAAGTTATATGTTCTTATGACTACACACACACAAAAGTTGGTTAGAATTCAATACGTAATGCAACCACTGCTGCACAGATTTGACTTTTATGATGCTGCAGGACAATTTATAGTGGATGACATCATCACTGGATGTTTGAGAGACGATGTTGGGAGGCCTGAATTAAATGGATGTGTAGTCATGTATAACTGTCAAAATATTTGTACTCCATAGCATTGCATTGATAACTGTAGGATACACATTTTATCTCTTCTGATTAGACACACACCCAAGGTGACTGCAGTGAGATTAAAACACCTATCTAACTAGGTACACCAGCTACAGAACTCTGTACTTAAGGTAAGCCCCACAGCAAACGTTTGACTTTTATGATGCTGTCGGACAATTTATGGTGGATGATATCATCACTGGATGTTTGAGAGAATATGTTGGGAGGCCTTTATGAAATGGATGGATAGTCATGTAAGATTGTCAAGATATTAAAGTTCGGCATGTTCTAGATTTATGAGTGTGCAAAATATAGTATTTGCTGTTGTGTTTCCAATGAGAAGGTATACTTTAATAGACAGCTTAACAAACTGTATGCAAATATTTGTTCTGAGTATCACACAATCTGAATGTTGCAAAAAATGCAACAATGTATACTTTTTTGAAACTGACTACTGTCTGCTTCCTGTGCAGGCCATTAGCCTTGTTTGCATGAAGGTAAGCAATGCGCAAATGTGACAAGCAGACCTACATCTGCATTAACATTTATTGATAAATATGGGAGTGGAACCATTCTCTACAGATACTATATACTGTGTGGTTCATCCTGTTTACCAAGTGTGCTATACCCACACTTGATTCACAGTTGTAATTTATGTAGTCTTTATCATACAAGTAAGTTAACATTAAATTTTAAAGTACTTATCCATTTTGCCATGTTTGTGCTAAGCCGTGCACCATCCAAATGCTAATATTATAAAAAAAATTTCCAAAATACATTTTAACGCACATTAAAGATTTCTACATAACTTTGGATTTGTACTGTCAGATTACTGAACATACAAAACACAGTAAGTGTATCTTATTTCTCTTTGCCACAGAAACAGATTTGCAGCAGGAATGAAAATCATTATGCATATAAGCAAGTCCCATTTCCACCAGAGTACTATAAAGTCATATAGGCGGTCGGCCTAAGTACTGTGCTCTGTACATGAGTAGAAAAGAGTTCTAATCTTGCTATAGTCAATTGTTGCTTGTGTTCATTCAACAATCAGTTTGGTGACAATTGGAGATCAGCATGTGACTCCACAGCTATGTCAGGCAGTCATCCATACATCTTCT
Source organism: Protopterus annectens (assembly GCF_019279795.1). Classification (NCBI taxonomy): domain Eukaryota; kingdom Metazoa; phylum Chordata; order Ceratodontiformes; family Protopteridae; genus Protopterus; species Protopterus annectens. The sequence continues at coordinate 423,768,615 of NC_056727.1, read as the reverse complement.
TGTTAACATACACTGATGGTTCCATCCTCTATAAAGTGCATTCTGGCATGATTGTAGTCAAGCTCGTGCTATGTTAAGTACTGTGTATTCCACAATCTATGCCTAGATAGCTACAGGTTCTAATCTCAGAGCAGTCAGCTGACTGTGCATTTTCATTTAAATACTATTTTGAGACAATTTACACTGAGGTGTGACTCAACATCTGTGTCAGACACTCATCCCAACAACTTATTCTCAGTACACACTGATGTTATTACCCTCTATAAAGTGCACTGTCGCACTGCTAAAGTCAGAAATATTTGGTGGTGTTACTCTTACATTGTGTGGACTCCAACTTCTATACCTATACATCTTTAATGTTCAAATGTGACCTCAGTCAACTGCTGCGTGTGTGTGTGTGTGTGTGTGTGTGTGTGTGTGTGTGTGTGTGTGTGTGTGTGTGTGTGTGTGTGAGTGTGTGTGTGCGGGTGGTTGGTGGTACATTATGGTCATTGTCTGATCTCTTGAATCTCTTTTCATTTCATTACCACTCAGGAGAACCTTTAACATAGCCCCATACATCCAACACCACTTTTCCCTCTGTCAACATAACAGCTTTCCTGCAGAGGACTGTAGGATGTCATCATCTGAGAGATGCATGCATACATTGTGAAATAGAGAGCTTCCATGAACCTTGGCAAGCCATCTCCAGACCACTGGATGTGTGATTGTCAGTTCGGTCATGGTGTGTTGCACGTCACATATGGACAGAAGCAGCATGTAATACAATCAAACACATATGCACATACCCTTACTATCTTCCATTATGTAGCTATATCAATTTTGTTTCAAATTATATAGTAATGACTATGATTTTATGTGATGTTGGTTGTTAGCCTAGTAATGTCCTGTGACCCTATGCACATTGCACATGTCAATGTATTTGTCATCCACATGTGCTATGTTGACAAGTGGATGCACGGTAGCCAAACATGAGTGTATTACAATCTTTGATGTGAAATAATGTACTCATGGCCACTGCTTACATTTAATTACATGTCCCTTCCATAACAGGTATAGTAATATGCCTCCTTAGAACTGTTGACATGGGATGACACTATGTATATTGTTGGCTTAGTAAGGCATGCGTTTTTCTAGTGGAGCATATCAACATTCAGTTCTCATTCAACCATCACAGTGAGACTTACAGTATGGCAAAAGTGTGCATGTGTATAGCCACCATCATTAAATGTTGTGTGCCATATATCAGTATAACCTCATATTGATTTCATAGACACATACATTTTGTTTCACCCACATGTAATGCTGTTATATACACAAACATGTAATAAGTTGTGATTCAATTGCAACCTTCGTAAATTCATTGTATCTGCAATTGTGTTGCTCGTCCCAAGGATTATGAAGTGGTCCCAGCAGCATTTTCTGACTATCAGCATTTGTGCCAGAAACTATTCTGCAAGAAATATATCCTCCTCAATTGTAATATGTCCATATATGGTATCAAGGCTCTCACACACAGCTTTCCAATGACAGACATATAGGCATATGATGTGTAATTGATGCAATTAAGTGACATAAGTGCAGCTGCATGACTGCATGAAAAGTACCACTGTGTGGCATCTGATGCACACCCAAGGTTATATTTGGCAGTGTTGTCACAAATCATTTTGTAAATAAGTATGAAATGTTAACGAGAATACAAAACTAAGTGTAGAGCTGTTTGTGGATGTCACCAGCCATACTCAGTCAGGGAAAACAGACAATCTGCTAGCTGACAGTTTGGATCAAACATCAGCAACCTGTCCCTACTGGCCATAAAAGTATACTTGCAAACATTACTCAGCTTATTTTTGCAAGACAGCAGCTCATCTGTGAGCTCTCTAAGGTTAAAACATGGCATCAATGTTCCCTGACAACATCCTAAATTGTCTTTTAAATAATTAAACCCTGACCTAGCAAACACACTTGAATCCCCACTTAAACACAGCCTCCCGACAGCCTATACTCTGCCAGAAGTGTATACAGCAATATTCATCCATTTGTACAAGGGGGACCATCATCTCATCCAGGGATTTATAGACCCATAAGCCTGACTTGCCTCATCTGTGAAGTAGACTAAAGAATCATCATGAACCTTATCAAAAAGGATATACTTAATCTCCTGTCCATGGAGCCAACATATGTTTGATTTGTCAGTGCTATATCATGTCTGTTAAATCTAGAGGACTTCTTCAAGAGGGTCACCAAGGGTATGAAAGAGGAAAGGACTATGCATTGTGCATACCTTGACCTGGCCAAGGCATTTGACACAGATACACACCCAGGTATTACAGAGTAATTATCTCAAGTGGGGATAAACATCTACATCAACAAGTGGGTAGATAAATGGAAAACAGATGGGACACATACTATCAAAGTATGCAAATTCACCTCTAGCAAGAGGCCAATGACTAGGGCTGTACCTCGGGGTTCTGTACTAGGTCCTTTCCTTATCAGTATTTCAATCACAGAAGTCAAGAAAAATCTAGACAACCTTTGTTTGACCATTTTTATGGATGACTCCAAATTATGGGCAATCATTAAATCTAAGAACTCTGTTAATATACTGTTGAAAGTATCAGTGCGCAAAATGATAGTTGCCAGAGCCATGGAGATATACTACATGACCAAAACAAAACATAATTATGCCCATATTTAGAGCTAATACACAAGCTAATTACAATATAGACAGCACAACCCTAAAAGTAGACCCAGTGGTATGTGATCTGAGTACTCAGGTAGATAGTAATCAGAACTTTCACCAGCATGTGTCTACAATGTTGACAAATCCCTTGTATGTAGCACAGCTCCTAAGTATGGGCAGGCCACCCACATCAAGGGCATTAAAATTTCACTGTTCCTGGACCTCATCACACCAATAATTGAGTAGAATGCACCCATTTGCATGTACCTTACCTCACATCTTCAACAGTTGGAGCAACCCCAGAGTTATGACACAAAGAAGATACATGGTATAAACAAGTCATATGCGGAGAGATTGAAAGTCCTATCACTTTATTTTATCTCCTACAGACTACTAAGGGTCGATCTGTGTCTGACCTACAGGGCAGTCTCCAAACTAGCTCTGAAGGAAATGTCACACTTTGTTAACACAAACTGCATGAGAGTCAATTGTTTCAAGGATGTTAATTGAGCCTCTGACATAATAAATCATGTTGTAGAGATAGATACACCTCTCAGACACTAACCCTTCTCTGGAACAAGCTTCCCAGTGATGTAAAACAAAGGCTTTGCCTGACCCTCTTCAAGGGCAATCTAGATCAATGGATTGCTAATAATGATTGTACTTCTGTTGTTACAGCCATGTCCCTCATGGATAGAGACAGTTGATATTACATAGCATAGTATAGGCTCATACCTGTGGGAACATCATGTACATAGCTATTTAAAATTGTGAAATCCATGTTACGCATGGCTAGGGTCTTATGTGATCTTCAGACTTTAGCCTAAAATAATCCTATGCACCTACAAACCTATCCTAGGTACAGCTATAGTGTGATGGTACAGCATCATGGATGTACCAGTACATCATGTCAGTATTACCACTTGATAGTTTGCATGAACATATATGCATGCATGTCAGGATTTTACAGTAGTATTAATGCTTCCATGGCAATGTCAGGGTGGCAGTGATCATGTGGCATATGCCTTGCGTTTGACATATGCTGAGAGAAAGTGTGGTCCATGTATCATTTGGTATGTGAACAGTATCACAGCCACAGCTCATTGATGCTAGACATCGCAGTGCTGTAGTTTCTGTGCACATGGGAGTACTGATGCATTGCCATCAGTCTCACATCCTGCTGTACCATTCATTAAAACTGATCACTTCTTAATTTACACATCAGTTGCAGATGCTGCAGATAATATCCATTGCTTTTACATGAGGCAGATGAATGCAATACACAGTTGTGTGTAAGGAATCTACTAATAATTGTGTGTTGTTTTTAAGTGTTGTCATCCATATGGCCAGTACCTATGTTTCCAGGGTTGTATACTCAAGTGTATTACTTTTGGCAGAGTGAGCTCCCACATATATTTTTGGCCATACATAAGTATTCTTTGTGATGAATAAACATTAGAAGTTGACAGTGCAGACTTCCCTTCAAGTTGTTCTACAAGATGCATGTGTGATCCATCTTTCTGTGATGCATCCAGTAAATATGTGGCTCATTGACAACATTGATGACACAGACTACATTCTCGAAGGTGTGGACTGTGGCTTACATGTCATGCAAACATCTCAATTAGCCAGGAGTGCTCCTAATTTGAACTACAGGTGTAACACTATTCCTCTTAACACCTGCAGAAAGTGGTCATTTTTGAGGAAGGTGTGCTTGATTCCCCTTATAGATTATGACAAATCATTACAGTGGTATAAGTGTGTTCATGCACAACATATATAACTCACAAACACATATTTTATGTCAGTGTCACAGATTAATAGTGGTATTATTTTTAAAACTGTCCATTATTGTGCCTGCCTCTGCCACTGTTGCCCATGAGCCTGTTGCTATGTAGCCTTGATTGGTCGAGAGCAATGCTGACATTTCAGGCATATTCAAGCAACTGATTTTTCATACCTTCACAATATGCACATACCCCTATTGTATACACCGTACTTGCTAAATGTCCACTCCAGTGATCATGTCAGGATGTTTATATCATAACCAATCATCTCCATTGATATGTAACCTTATGTGACAGTCACATAGTATACTATAATGTGTGATGATATAAATATACTCACATAGGAGGTATAAACAGCAGTGCGTACTGTGCTATGTACATATATGCTTACTTTTATGCTACTGACTTGTCTTTGGAGTGTACGTATATTGATATGCCCTTATCTGGTGTACATTACCATGTTTCACATGTCCTCTTACTCTTTCTTCATTCCTACCTTTCATGTCTGTGGCCCTTTTCAATACACACACTTACCCAGATTAGTGTATTTATACTGCTTTCTATGTACCCTTGATGATCACCACAAATTCTTTATTTCAGTATGCCAGAAACATGCAGTGTACATTGCACAGAGTACACTCTTCTATGATGAGTTACTACTGCATTCATTGCATTCATTTTAGCCTGGTGATCATTGCAGCTGTCAGCACAATTTAACAGAGCAAGGTTGCCCACAGGTAAACTTATCTACATGTTCTATATGCATTCATGCTGATTTTACATGGTTTCCTTGCCACAACACTGTTGCTGGTCATGAAACCTCACTTGTATTCATGTAAGTGCGATGCGAGGCATGTACTGTTGCTCATCACGCAAAAACGTAAACTGTGTGTAGGCTTTGCACTAAACCTACATGATTTTTTTTTTTTGAATCCTCAAGTAAATTTCATTTTTAACTGGATTTTCTCAACTAGAGAAATCATAAGTTAATTAAGAAACTCATGGATTAAAGCTCCATTAAAAACTAATTAAGGGTCAATAAAATTTGCATTAGAAGGTGAAAAAATAAACATTTAAAATCTGTAATAAAAAAAAAAACTGAAAGGGGAAAACAGCAGTCACATTTGCAGAAATGAACATAAAAAATAAGAAAAGGAATTAAATTATGATTGAATAACAAAACTGCTATACTACCCTTAATGAAGGTAGTTTTGGTTCATAGGTTCATAGGTTGGTATTAGGCTATCGGCCCTAGGGCCTATACAAGCCTAGCCATAACAATTCCCTGGCTATTTCTTCCCACAGTATTTACTTCCCTGGAACCCTGTCTAGCAGGGCAACTGATGTGATCCCAGGGGTTAATTTCCTAACTTCCATCTAATCATCAAGGTTCCTTTTGAAGAGGGCCAAAGATGCACTTTGCTTGACATGTATGGGCAATCTATTCTCGAGTCTGGGGAGTCTCTGGGTCAGGAACCTATCCCTCCAGCATGTTTTGTTCCTTGGGATGACAAGGTTTAGTTCCCTGGAGCGTGTATCTCTGAGGGATTGGGATTTCTTTAAGTGTAGCATGTCCAACAGCTCTGGGTTTGACATGGCCTTGTATGTTAAGCAGAGATTGCCTCTGAGTAGACAATATACGACAGATTATAGGTGGAGTTTTTTTAGACAGTCAGCATAGGGCATCTGTATTAGGCCTGTGATTCTTTTAGTGAGGTATTTCTATGGCCTTTCCAGTTGTTGCAGATGTCTTGAGAGTTATATACCAAACGGGGCTTTGTATTCTATAATGGGTCTAATGAGGGATGAGTACAGTGGACAAAGACCTCCTTTTTTCTGGATGAAAAGCCCTTAGTGATGAGGTGTGCCACATAGAAGGATTTCCTGACTGTTGTGGTGATGTAGTTATCGACGGTGAGACCACTGTCCACCTGTGTCCCTAAGTCTCTTATCACACTTTCAGTGGTTAGTGTACTGTCGCCTATGTGGTAATTCATGGGTCCATTTTTTCCCAAAGGGGATTATACATTTCTTGGCATTGAGCTTGAGCCCATGGCTCTGGCACCAAGCATCTGTTTATGTAAGGCCCTTTTGTAGAATATCTACATCATTTGGGGATTCAGTAATGGCTCCCAGTTTGCAGTCATCTGCGAACTTTGTTATCCAGAGTCCCTTAGTGTTGGCTTGTACTTCAGAGAAGTAGATGCCAAACAAGAGCAGTCCCAGGACTGAACTCTGAGGTACTCCACTTGTCACTTGTCTGGAGCTGGATTTGGAGTCGGCTGCTTTTAGAGTGTGGGTTGTGTCAGTAAGCCAGTTGGCAACCCATTGAGTGACGTAGGGATTAGTGCCCAACTTAGTAAGTTTATCTGTGATTCCAGAGTGGGGATGGTGTCAAAGGCCTTGGCAAGGTCCAGAAAGACTGTGTGGACTACCTTACCCTTGTCCATGGGTCTGGAGACTGATTCAAAGAAGTCAATCAGGTTCAGGAGACAAAATCAGCCCTTCATGAACCGAAACTGCGTGGGGTCCAGTGTTTGAAGGTTGCCAATGTCTTTGTTTATACATTCTATGATAATACGTTCCATGGCCTTGCAGAACAGGCTCATCAGACTGATGGGGCAGTAGCTCCCAGGATCCAAGATGGATCCCCCTAGTAGAGTGGGATAACTGTAGCTGTGCACCACTCAGTGGGCACGAAGCCTGAGGTGTGACTATGATTAAACATGACACTTAGGTGAAGTGCCAGTTCATTTTGTAGTTCATGTAGTACACAGCCTGGCATGTAGTCTGGTCCCATGGATGCTGTATTCTTAGCTTTGGAGAGTGGGCTTTTTATCTGTGTGGCCATTATTACCGGAATTTGGCAAACTTTTGGTATTGGAATGGGCCCTTTAGGTGGTGGGGGGGTGAAGTTTGCACTGAATCAATCTGCCAGGATATTGGCAATATCCTTGGAATCAGTATATTTAATGCCATTTTGTTGTAGCTCAGAGCAGATCTGAGCATTGTCATTTAGATTATTGACATAGCTATAGAATGCCTTGTGGTTGTCTTTTGAATCTTTTGCAATTTTATTTTCGTAACTAGCTTTGGAGGATTTTATGAGGGATCTCAGCTTCTTACTGAGGCTGGTAAGGAAGTTTTTTGCATCCTGGGATTTTCCTCTTTTCTGCAACAGTTTCTTCCTTTTGTTGTAAAGTTTGTTTATAGCAAGGGACCACCAGACTGGCTTCCTTTTTTGGAAGAGAGTATCTTGGTTCTTTTGGGGATGGCACAATTCATGCACAAGTGATGTTCTCGTACACTGACTTAGTGTAGGATTCAGCAGTCAATCTTTCAGTTCCCGTCTGTATAGGTGCCATGAAGTTTGTCACTTCTGACTTGAGTAGCATGAAGTTGGCTTTGGAGAAGTTTTTTATGGAGGTTTCCTTACTGGGAAGTGGGGATGGGATGTGGATGTCAAGGGTGATTAGCTTATGGTCAGACCTGACCAATGAAGTGGTGACCATAGGTGTGGAGCATCAATTTCCCATGTTGGTAATGACCAGGTCTAGAATATTGGATCCCCTGGTGGGACTAAGAATTATTTTATCCAGCGCATTGGAGTTTATGAATTCCAAGAACCGTTGGGCCAAGTTGTTGGTACACGAGTAGTTTTCCCAGTTAATGGCAGGGTAGTTGAAATCACACAGTATTAGGGTGTTTGGTTGTATCTTAATATTTTCCAATATGTTCAGAAAGGTGTAGTGAGAGTCTTGGGGCATGGTGGGGGATCAGTAGAAAGCTACACTTTGGATTGCAGCCTTACCTAGTATTAGTTACACCTGGAAAATTTCAGACGCATCTTGTTGGAGAACTAGCCTGGTGCTGTGAATATCTTTGGTGAATATGAGCACTCCTCCACCTTTATTGTTTCAGTCCTGGTTTGGTAGCCGAAAAGTGTGGTAAGAGCTGCAGCCTGGTATTGCAGTGGTGCTCTCTGGATCCCTGAACCAGGTCTCAGTTACTGCACAGATATTGATGTTGTCCATTTTTAGGAGTGCCTCAAGTGAGTGCATTTTGAGGTTTAGACTTCTAGCATTGAGTAGCATTACCTTTGGATTTTGCATGCTTGTATCTGTTACGGTGGTGGTTTTGTCCTTTGAACGTTGCCTGAAAAGGGCACTATAGGGTGAACATATTTCACAGTTTCCATGTTCGCTGAAACTGCCTTCAGCGACATAACATGAATCTTATAAGGTAATTATGTGGGTATTGCTAATTTGGAAAAAGCAGTTCAAGGCAGTTTTGTCCTGGCATGAGCATTTCTGTACAGATGTATTTTTATTTGTGTACTATAGCATATTGCAGAATTTCAGTTTGCCACATACATTAAGGATCATTTGCCTTGGGTGTCTTGGCAGTTTTGTGACTAGCAAGATACCACACATATTTACTTCAATATTATTGAACATCACACAACATCAATTTCCTTGCCTTTTTGGAAAAAAGCGATTCCATGTCATTTAAATGCATTACATCTACATTGTATTATAGATGCAAAGCATTTTTATAAGATTGTCTATGGTCTGTGATATGCTATTTTGTGATATCTTAGTCGTAACAATATTTAAGTGTACTTATGAAAATGACTTAAAATATAAAATATAATTTTTCATCAGCATTCTAAGTTCCTTATCAGAATGGTTTCTTCAGTATAAATACATTTGTGTTCTTTAAATGATTTCTGAATGACTAAAGTATCCGTTTTCTGAGCATCTAGCTGTTTGTTTAACACAGTATATACTTTATTTGTTACATCTCTTGACAGGAGCTTCAGCTTTCTTGCAAACAAAATATTGTTTATGACTTCCTTAGTACTATCTTTTTTTTTTCCCAAAAACATTTTTATTAAATTTTGTTAATAAACATGGACATAAAGTATTAAAAATAAACAATATAAAACATAATAACTATTTACACTATATACAAACATCCATGATAAAAATTTGTTTTATTCAAGAAAGGTACTCAATATTTATCTAACAATCTCTCCAATTTTTGGCAAGCTAGTCTTTTGTGTATTACATTTGATGATCTCTGGTAAATATTTTGCATTTCTTTTTTACATACAGATTTTGCTATTGAAATAAATTCAGTAAACATAAGATCTTGCTTATTTTTCCAGTTCAATGTAATTATTTTTCGAGCAATAGCTAGAATTAACCAAAGAACAGGTAACTGATGTCTAGGGATTACACTTTGGGTAGAGACATTGAACATTATCAAAAAACTAGTAATTTGGCAGTTATCAGACCACAGGGCTTTTGCAAAATGTTTAAAACCACTCCAGTATTGTGTGAGAGTTCTATATTCGATGAACATATGAACCCAATTGGCTTCAAGAATATCACCACACCTCCAGCATTTTCTTTCATTACTCTTGGTTATAAGGTCAATTCTGTGTGGAGTGTAAAAGCTTCTATGACTAAATCTCCAGGTATATAGTCTCCAATATGAAGATTATGAAGTGTTTTTTATTGAATTTAATAACTGTTTCTTATTATTGTTAGATAAAGGTTCACCGTTAATCTTTATGGAGTAATTCCAAATAGCTTGGTCAAAAGTAATCAAGTCTTCTCGTAGGATTTTATATACAGGTGATATGCTTAATTTATGTTCAATGTTTATCGAACTACACCATATGAATAGTTGTATCAATCTTGGTATAATTTCTGTTTCCAGATTTATTGACACTCTCACTTTATTTTCAACAAACTTTCTTAAAGATTGAATACAGAGCCAATTATCTTGACAGACATTATCCCTGGCTAAGAGAAAGTTCATTGGTTGGATGTTCTTATTGTCTATAAACTGGTGCCATAACTTTAGATTATTCTCTTTAAGATTCCGCATCATATTGATATTGATGGTATCTAGGCAATCTGGTGTATAAGCTAAAGGAAATGTAATGAAAAAGGTGTTCTTCAAACTTTAATTGTTGTTGATTATATTTTTTTAAAATATAAAATATTTGGTTTATACCATGTGAGAAGTGACTAAATTTTTTATTATATATGCAATATTCACGGAGTATCCAAAATATTTAGTAAATTCCAAAGGTTTACTTAAACTGGGTTTCTGAGTTCTCAGAGGAAGTTATATGTATTTTATGTAGTTGTTTCCAGCTAGAGGTGTATATGGATGAAATCCAATGTAGTAGTATGTTAATAATAACAGATTTAGAATATAATTCTATGTTGGGAAAACCAATCCCATTACTGTTCCAGGCTCTAACATGCCATTTATAGGTTATTCTTGGTTTCTTTAGGAACCATAGAAAAGTTAGTAATAGGGACTCTATTGGTTTAAAGAATTTCTTAGGAGGAGGTAAAATCAGTGATTGTATGTAAAATAAAATCTTGGGCAAAATAATCATTTTTATTAATGTAAGTCTGTCTTCCATTGTGAAAAACATTTTGTTCCACTTTTTAATCAAGTCACTGCTTATAGCTACCAGTTTAGTGAAGGTAAATATAATAGTCTCATTCTACTTATTCTTTATAATTATTCCTAGATAGTCTATCTTTTCATTTTCCCAATTGAATGTATTATATTTTTGCAAATTGCTATTTATTTTCTTATTGATTAAAAGTGCTTTGGTTTTAATTTGATTAAAATTGAGCCCTGAGATTTTTCCTAATATAATTATGGCATTCATGATATGTTGTAAAGAGCCTTCTTTGGCACTGGATGTTAGTAGAATATCATCAGCAAAAAGTTGAACTTTTGGACAGTATTTCTCATTAACTTGAAATCCTTTGATATTTGGGTTATTTCTAATAAATGTAACAAAAGGTTCCACTGATAAAGCAAAAAATAATGGGGATAGAGGGCAACCTTGTCTAGTTCCCTTATGAATTTTTACTGGGGATGATAGACATGAACCAATCTTAACAAATGCTTTAGAATCACTATAAATATTTAATATCAGTTTAGTGAAATCTGAAGGAAAGTTAAATTCTTTAAATATTTTTTGTAAGTATGACCAACTAAGGGAATCGGACGCCTTATCAATATCCAGACTAATTTTAGTTAATTGTTTCTTGGTTTTGTTTGCAATGTCTATTAGAGATAGTAGCTTAATAATATTGTTGTGCACTTTTCTATGTAAGATAAAGCCAGTTTGATCAAAGTGTATTAGATTGGGTAATATATTCTTTAATCTTTTGGCCAGGATAGACATGAAAATTTTATAATCGATATTTAACAATGATATGGGTCTATAGGATGCACATAGTTGGGGATCCTTACCTTGTTTCAGAATGGGGTAATTATTGTGTACTTCCACGAAGGAGGGAGAATTAAGTCTTGTTTAACCATGGAGAATGTGTTTAATAATAACTTTATTGTGTGCTCTGGAAACATTTTATATATTTCTGGGATTATCCCATCTAACCCTGGGACTTTATTATCCTTCAGATTTTTAACTTGTTCTTTCACTTCTGCTAAGGTTATTTGTTTATTTAGGGTACTATTTTGTTGTTTTGATAGTTTAGTCTTGATATTTTCTTGTAGAAATGTATCTATTATATCTTCTGAATCTAGTGGTGATTGCATGTCATTGATTGACCGATAATGATTTCTAAAAGCTTCTAATATACCTCCTAAATCAGTTGTTCCTTTTACTGTTATTATTCTTGCATTTAATTTCATTAATGTGATTTTGTTTACTAAGTTTACTAATTTGTTTGGATATGATAGCTAGTTTATGTAAATGTCTGGGATATTATCTTGTATCATATAAGGCCCTTTCTTTCATTTATTTAAATGATGCCTTTTCACTTAAAATTAGTAAAGTCACACTTCAGTACAAATATGCAGCATTTTATGAGATTAACTAAAGCTTATGCAGTGAAGCATTAATCTTAATTAGGCAATTAAAGATGATTACTGTTCAAAAATGTGCACACAGCACAGCTTAAATAGAACAATCAGCGTATCCACTGTAAATATAGTTTTGGCAATAGGAAGAAGTCTGGCAAGCAGTAGCTTTTAAAACGTAAAGCTGTAGCTACCTGATGATGTCTTCCAGTCTCCACAACCCCCCAAAAATAGACAGAGATGCTTAAAAATACAATTGCTAGTTGTTTGGGAGTTCACAGGCATTGTCACATAAAAAACAGAAAGTTTATGCACACACACACACACACACACACACACACACACACACACGCACACACGCACACATGTGTACACACACACACACACACACACACACACACACACACACACACACACACACACACTATGTAGTGGCACAGACTAGCTGCAGTAGGAGTAAAATACCTAAACAAATGTATTGCTTCTACATCTCAAGCAGAGTTCTAGTACCTTAAAATAAGTTTTATATTTGCAGCACCCATAAGGGTCTTAACACAGTACACCTGAAAAGTGACAGGAGAACAGTGTGAACCACTTTATGCCATATCCTGTTTCAGAGTGCCAGACAGAAAGAGCTCCTTAGAAGATATTAGAAGGGGAAGACAAGAAATTAAAATGGTGAGCAGTAAAAGTAAGACAGCCATCTTCCAGCCATCTTTCTCTATCACTTCGACATATATACATTTGAAGACTTTACTTCTTTCTTAATATTAATAATACATAATCAAGTAGACTGTGTTAGATACAGTTGCTTAGTTATAACTAGCCTGCATTTTCAGGTACTTGTGTTTCTGCCTTTAGATATTTAACAAGAGAAGTGCCTTGGTAATTTACTTAAAAAGTAAAATACTACTACTACTACTACTACTACTACTACTACTACTACTACTACTACTACTACTGCTACTACTGCTACTACTACTACTACTGCTACTACTACTACTACTACTACTACTACTACTGCTACTACTGCTACTGCTACTGCTACTGCTACTACTACTACTACTACTGCTACTGCTACTGCTACTGCTACTGCTACTGCTACTGCTACTGCTACTGCTACTACTACTACTACTACTACTACTACTACTACTGCTACTACTACTACTACTACTACTAATAATAATAATAATCTCTTCACCTTTATGACCAAATAATGCTGACCATGAGTAAACCAAACAGTACTCACTTTCAGCCATGGGTTATTGCTGCGATGAACTGAAACAAGCTTATGAAAATATTTTTTTCATTCATTCCTTGAAAAGAAAATTTATTTCTTGAAGAACTTACAATGGCTTTTTGACATAGATCCAAATTTGTTAATTTACCTTTTAATGATTTTGGGGAGATTATTTTTTTTCACAAGCTTCTTTCATCTGTTTATCATTACACATTCATATAGAGTCCATTTCTGAATCTGATGCCAATGAAATCATTAAACAGTTCTACAAATGCAGGGATATAGGAATGGATGAGATTTATCTGGAAAGGAGGAGATGAGTCCAGCTAGGGTGTGTATTGGCAACTTCTTGATCATGATTTTCATAGACAGAATTTCTCAAGGAAAATTCAAGTTTTGGAAAGTAGACAGTTTACGCCTTAATGGCAGCCTGCCAAGCAGTATCCACCCCATTTAAATCAACAACTACCATTTCCTTCAGTAACAGTGACATGTAAAGATTAAACAGGTCCAGCCACATTTCACTCAGATATACACCACCAGCACAATACCACACATGATCCCTGTACCTAAATCTCCTAAAGCTGTAAGACCATAATATTTAAATATATGGCAGTACTAGACACCCTATGATTAATAAATGATCTTGCCAGCTCCACAGCCATTATTTCAATGGCACCTTTCCATACCAACCGAAGAATAATAGCTGACCAAATAATTACTGCCCAGGGAGCACTGCTCTTCAAAATAATACCCAAACCATTTCCTCCAAAATTTACAATCGCTATATCTGAAACTGACACTTTGAACTGTTGTTCATCCACAACTGACATCATCTAATTCCAATGCATTTTTCTGATTCCATATCAACATACATACCAAGAACTGTGATCAAGTCCCCACAAAAGACTACCAGGCCTCACTTCAACTTTCTTCACTACCCAATGTACATAAGCAAGTCCTACTATTACCTCCTGTCTTCTTTTGCTAAATAAAGCAAACTAAACCAGAATCACTTAAAGCCAACATAATAGACACAATATCTTACATAATATCTATAAGCATCAGTAACTTATCTGCCCTACCTTTTGATCACATCAGCAGATCTTTCTTCATATGCTGAATCAGGCACACTGCCAGTCCAAAAAGAATGGGATAAATGCCTCCCATCAACCACACCTACACTCCTCAAAGTTTTCTTCAAAACTGAATCAAAATGCCTAACTTCCACTTGCATACTAGGCAAAAACCTAAAAACCAGCAACTGATTTTCTCAGCCTGACAACCACTTCTATATTAACCCTCAATGTACAATGCAAATAACCTTCTTCGTATTCCTCGGTAAAGCATTCTTGCTAACATTTTCCTGCCTAGTCAATCTTTGACCACTTCAGCCAAGCCATTACTTCATCATGAGTTGTGCACACCTCCAATCACTTCAAGCCACCAAACAATTCATTAATATAAAAGGCCTCTTCATAAAAGACAAATGACAAACTTGCCCACAAAACATAAACTTCCTTTGAAGTTGAAACCTCATATAAACATTTTAATTGCATCCTTAATAATTGTGTACCTATGGGTAAAAGCTTATCCTTTGCCAAGCCCCTCAGCCTCTCCCAACCTTTCACCATCCTTGAAATCAACCAATGTTTTGCCCTGTCTGTATAACTTGACAACTTTGCTGCTGCACCTAAAAGTGCTAAGTACATCCTGATAGTTCTTGATGCTTCCCTAAATTGCCATGTAAGAGCAATATACCTAACCAACAAGCCAACTGACTACTGCCTGTCACTTGGAGGCAATTTCCCTGCAAAAGCAGAAAATGCTGTCAAAGCAGAACTATGAGCTTTCCTGGTAAAAGATCCCCAAGACTGCTGTACCAACCGCCTTGCTATAGATTCTCTATACATCATCTAGAATTAATGCTGGTTACACCTCTCCCTCTAGAATGATAGGCTGAAACCTGCAACATTGAAATCTGACACAGTCTATCAGCCAACAAATTTAGCCTAGCAGGCATATATCTAACAGTCAAAGAAAAATTGATCTTAAGGCAGTGCAGCACCAACTATCTTAATGATAAGTGTACCATAACTGATGTAGAAGACTTCTTAAGTCAAGAACTAACCTACTGCCAGATAATTGGAGTAGAACACTACCATCCTATCTGCCAGCTCCTTCTGCCACACCACTGTTACTGTAGAAAAGTAATATCTTTCCTTAACTTCTTAGCCCAGTACTCAGGCCAAGACACTGAAAAAACAATTCCTCTTAAAATATGTCACCATCCCTAACCCATCTGCTGCATCAGTGTACAACATCAAATCTGCTCTTACCACATGGTATTACAACAGCAGCTCATATGATGAATCCCACTCCTCTTACCACATAGTAGTGTCATTGTACTGTTACAAAAACTAGCATCAAATCTCAAGATTCTCCTTCACTCTGTTGGTAATTCTCACTGTGTGGCATTTCTTCTCAGCTCTCAACATATTCAACAGCAACCTACTAAATGCCGTAAATGGTCCTATGGCCTTACAAGCAAAATTCATTAGTCTGAGTAGCTGCATTATCTCCTTCAGCCTGACTTTAACTGTACCTAGCCATACCTCAATCTTTCCTTTCAACTTCCCTAGTTTGTTTCATTACAGGTAAAAATATCCTACTTCTGCATCAACCAGCAAACCCAAGAAAATAAAGGGCCCTAGTTGGACCTTCTTGCTTTTCCTTAGTTAAGGTTACCCTCAATTCATTGCTCAATGCTAAAACCCTTTATAGACCTGACACTGTGTCCTCTTTGCCTACACCAACTAACAGAAAATCGTCTGTTTAAAAATACACTTGCAGTCTCCAAACTAATCACCATTAAATATTTACAATGTTATAATTAAATATGTGCCGATATAATTAATAATAAACTACTGATGAATATTCTATCATTGATACCTGGGGGACTGGTGGCATCTTGCAACACTTGCCAATATAATTCACGCTTCTTGACATGCACTTCCCAATTACCCCTTTCAAAAAAAGGCACTTTTTCTAATATAAAAACAAAAATTTCTTAAAATGTGCACAAATTACTGAAGTTTATATAATGCATTATTACCATCTTTACTCTTAATATCATAATTATGTTGGTAAATTCTAACATTCAAAGCCTTTAATGTTTTACCAGCATAACATGTGGGGCACGAACTGCATTGCAAAAGATAAATCATGCCCTTAGTGTTACAATTAAATTTTCCATTAGGGTAGAACAATCTTGGAAAAGTGCGTACAGTAAAACTGGCACTTATCTAGACTGGCTGCAAGCACCACATTTGTGCATAACCTTGAGAGCCATATGGTCTTCCTACTTTCTCATACCACAGTTCTCAAATCTTTTCTTAAGGTTAACCCCTGTTCTAAATACCAAAGTAGGGCTGTTGCCCAAAAAACTTACCCAAACCCTTGTCTGTTATAAAGCTAAACCAATTTCTTGTTAGAATGTCTTTTGTAGCTTTATTGTAAACACTGGGAAATGTATCGGTATTATCATAATTTGCACTCCCTTCAATAGCTGTAATTCTCACATTTGATCTTACTGCTGGAATATCAAAACCATACCTCAAAACAGGTTTATAATGGTGGGACCTCTTGGCCATAACCTCCTCTTTTAGACATTGTATAAAGTTTAATAAAAGGTAGTGTCTGTCTTGAAATATCTGTGTTAAAATGTTCACCTCTTCATCAGATGTATCATCAGAAATCAGATGTGACAATCTAATGAACGGAGTTTTAACATTTCTTTGCTACCATAAGAGGTAGTAACTGTTAAAGTGCAATAAACTGTAGAATATGTCTCTTTCCTATAAAATGGCAAAGAAAAACACCCACTCACACATCATTAGCAATTTTAACATACAAGAAATCAGTTTCCATTGTATTAAAATGCCCTTTTTTGAAAAGGGGTAACTGGGAAGTACATGTCAAGAAGAGTGAATTATGTTGGCAAGTGTTGCTAGATGCCACCAGTTCCCCAGGTATCAATGATAGATTATCCGTCAGTAGTTTATTATTAATTATAAGGGCACAGATTTAATTATACCATTGTAAATATTTAATGGTGGTTCACTATTTAACATGGTAATTAGTTTATATAATGTTAGTAGAGAGTCAATAATGTTCATGATTATGCTTAATGTATTTTTTCAGAGTGAAGTACAATTGATTGTTTTTTTGAATAAGACCTTACTGTTTTAACATTGTTTTACTTTTAAGCAGTATGGCTTAATGGCCACTAAGTGGCAGTGTATACTTTTAAGCAACAGAGATGAGAGCGCCTTTTAATCTGATGAAGTTCATGTTTGGAATGAACTGGACAAAAGCACTAATTAAAGCCATGTTGTGTTTTACTTCTGGTGACTGCACGTGTCGTTTTTCATTTATACTTCAATTCTGTGAACGGATTTCCTTAGTTAAAGAAAAAAAGCATCTGTGTAATGGACTGCTTTCTGCTTCAGATTATCCACCTCTTACATCCACTGCAGTGCCAAAATAAACAGTGTAAGCTACCATGCAACCCATGCGCATAGCTTTACTGAAATAAAATTGTCCTTTCAATCAGAGGTGTAGCTGGCTCATCTAGTGCCTGTTCTCAACAGACATCTTCAAGTGAAGAGCAATAAAATTACATCAGTTCACACTTTAGCAAGCCAGATCCAGGCTTTCCTAAGCACCCCTATGCTACTACTCCCAAACACATCCTCAACTTGGGTCCAATCCTGTTCCTGAATTGGAAATAAGCGGCAAGCTGACTCAGTGTCAAAGTTCACCAACCAGTGTTTCTTGATACAGTGGATGGCCTCCGTGGATCTAGTGATGCATACTGCAGCTTCACCACCTTCTCCTCAATACAGTCATTGACTGAGTCTCCTTCTGGGAATGATAGATGACAAAGCTAACAAAATTCTCCTAATTTCTTTTTTGGGACTAATGCTAGTGGTGATATCCTGAAGTCAGCAAATGGTGGTTACTTAAAGGGACCTAAAACTGTACCTGTTTGAACTTCTTTGTGCATCATTACCTGCACTGCTGCCTTACAACAATTTATTGGCTGTAAGTTGCTACAGGCCTTATCAGATTTGCTTGAATAGAAACCCCTGCAATAAACTGCTCTAAAACCTGCAATTACTTCTCAAGCTACTAGGTTATCTGGGTAAACTTCTAACCTCAAATGTAAAACCTCTGCAACAGTATGAGAATGGGTTGGTCAGCCTTCTGACTCCTCCCCAAAAGGAAAGCAACTCCCCTCGCTTCACTGAATTTCTGCTCTTGTGTGATCTCTTACCACCCCACTGGGAATCTTCTGAGACTGGCACACTGACCATTGTCCTTGTTATCTGAGACTTGAACCATTCAGGTTGCTCCACACCTTCATATTGTATCTGGATCAACACTTACTGAAAGAATTCAACTGCCTTTTACTATAATAATATTCCATTTTTTCTTAAACTCTTTGACATCTGTCATAATGCAAAACAAGGAAGAACATATTTACCATCTACTAAATCATCTGCCCACAGACTCCCCAGCCACCAAATCTAACCCCGTTTTCCCCACTAATCCTACGTTCCTGCAGTGCTATGCCACTCCTTCTGTCCTGCCATTTCAAATTCGTTCTTTCATTCTTTATTTCACAAGTATATTCTGTAACCAAACCCTTATGACTATCACCCCCCAGACCATGGCAATATGTATTGCCCACTGCTTCTCCAAACGGTATTCCCTCTTGTCTCTTTTGTGACTTCTCACACATTGTCTATGGCTCCCTATCTGTCTTCTCCAAATGACATAGTATCACTAACTACCACATCACTCCCAGACACCTGCCATATGGAAGGCTAATGTTAGTGGAGCCATTTTGTAAATCTGAACTACTTGAAAAGTATGTTCGCACTGCTCATCAGTGTACCAACAAGACTGGGTTATGGCATCCCTGGACAACCCCGCACACCCAGAATACAGACCGGCAGCCTCTTCACATCCCAGCCATAAAGTCATTAACTACTCTATCTTTCTTTTCTTTTTCTTTTCTTTTTTCTTTTTTTTTTGTATTAATTCCTTCATGTAACAGGAGGACAGAAGTCAAACACTTGGGAGAGCCTTTAAATATATTTTTTAACTTAGAAAGCAACTAATTTAGAAAGACACTATCAATAATTGGCTTTCCCTTCTCATGAAACTCTTGGATAACAAGCCTGAAACTAAAATTACTAGTCTTATTAACTGGCTCCATTTCTCGCTGACCTACTCTATTGCCACAAATTTTAATGAAGAACAGAACAAAGTATAATGCAACCAAGGTAGGAGTCCCAAATCAGAAATTTAACAAAATGCCTGATAGTTGCAAACTAAGTTGTTAGGTGGTCCTCATCCTGACTGTCCCCTCAAACTTCACTGCCTTAATCTCCCACCCACAACACATACCACAATGCAGTTTCAACTGCCGGCTTAGAACTGAGGTAGTAACAAGCTTTCTCTAGCATGCTTGCTGTTGAATAAGAAATCTGAAATCTCATTTGTAACATTATTAAAGGCTGCAGTTCTTAATAACCCATTGGCATACTATCAGTTTATGAGAAACAGGACAAAATATGTGACAACCAGATTGTAAGGCACAAATTGACAATTCCATGAAATGTCTGACAATTGTGTGATATGCTGAAGCAAGGTCCTCTAATGATACTCTGTAATTTACAACTAATAGCTATGCTACCACTGCCCTCTCAAACACCACTGCCTTATTCTCCCCCAACAATGCATGCTATGACATGGTCAACCTAGCATCTACTCATCCCCTGTTTAGCTATACCACAAACACAACACAGAGCAGCCTACCTGCCCTCTCCCCAGAACTCACTTACCTTAATCACTGTTCACTCACAGTAGCTGCCTCCCTTGTTGGTCACTTGATCACTGGCTAATGCAAGTCATGGCCTTACTTCACAAATACCCATGACAAGAGATTGAAAATTATTTCCTCCCGCCTTTAAATATTCTTACCCTCCTCTCTCTACGAATAAAGACCACTTCCTGCCTGATGACAACTTCCTGCTATCCAGCCTATTTAACAAATTTATATTACCCCCTCCCTCATACACCTTATTTCTGCTATCATCCTACTCTCACTGCCAGCCACTATATCTTCACTCTTTTACTCTAGGCAGGCCCTCATAAACAAAAACATCTATGCAAAGCAAACAGCAAACACTCTTTGCATTTTGCAATTTGCATTCCACCAGTGTAGACTTTGATTTGGAACTGCAAAGCTATGATGAACATTCTAAGATGTTGTAAAGCATCTAAAGCAAGTGTAAATTGTTTTACAACCTAGTCCATTGCTATCTATTCCAACAGTGAAATGGAATTCTATTGTACAACTTGACACATACACTTAAAAAATCATTTAGCAATCAAGAAGGATAACTATTCCAAACTTCCTTTTCAATAGTAAGGTATCTTTGTTGCATTTTTTATAAAACATGCAAGTGCATCTTTTATTAATTTAGACATTGTTTTATAATAAATTTTAAGGTTTGTGAATGAAAGTTTATTTTTTGTAATACTATGAAGGACAGTAAAAATCAGTCAGACAAGAACCAAGTCTAATGAATCTTCTTCTTCTTTTTCTTCTTTCGGCTTTTCCCAGTTAGGGGTCGCCACAGCGGATCACCTGTTTCCATTTCTTCCTGTCCTCTGCATCTTTCTCTGTCACACCAACCACTTGCATGTCTTTTCTTTTTCAAAACAGGTTTATTGTTTTAACATATAAGAGAAATATCATAACAATTTTATACAAGTAATTAAAAATAGGTATTATTATAATATTCAACAAAACAACTAAAGTATTTACAAAGACATCCACTACAATCAGATCAATTAATTAAACTAAAATACCATGCTATTGAAATAAAAATTTTTTTAACAAATTTTGTAAATTATCCCATACAATAAAATAAGATGTTTTTCTGTTTGTTCTAGTCCTAATTGTGTTTATTTCCATATGGCACACTATATTCATAACATTTTTAAATTCATTGAACAAGGAGGTGTATCTGAAATCCAATTTCTAGTTATTATTTTCCTAGCCACTGCTAGAATAGACCATAACAAGGGAAGCTTAACCTTTTTAACACTTTGAGGTACAGGTGTGTTGAATAATATAAAAGATTTAGAAATAATGAAATTATCTGTAAAAAGAGCCTGCAAAAATTCATTAATTGACTTCCAGTATTCTTTCAATTTTATACAGTCATAAAACATATGAGCCCAGTCAGCATTAATTTCTACATTACATCTCTTACATAGATTATCTTTATTATTTATTTTATTCATCATCAAAGGTGTATAAAAAGATCTATGTAAAAATTTCCATGTATAAAGTCTCCAGACAATGGAAGACGTAGTTCTATAAGCAGATTCCAATATATATTGTTTATCTTGTTGATTTGGTGGGTCCCCATTAATAGAAGTGAAATAATTCCAGTATGAATCTACACTGTAAAAAGTTGCATGTCTTTTCTAACCACATCCATAAACTTTATCTTAGGCCTTCCTCTTTTCCTGTTACCTGGTAGCTTCATCCTTAGCATCATTTTCCCAATATAAACTGCATTCCTCCTCAGCACATGTCCAAACCAATGCAATCTCGCCTCTCTGGCTTTGTCTCCAAACTGTCCAACCTGGGCTGACCCTCTAATATACTTATTCCTAATCCTGCCTACCCTCATCACACCCAGTGCAAATCTTAACATCTTTAACTCTGCCACATCCAGCTCTGACTTCTGCCTTTTTGTCAATGCCACTGTCTCCAACCTATATAACATAGCTGCTCTCAGTACCCTTTTTTAGAAGTTCCCTTTCACTCTTACTGGTACTCGTCTGTCACAAATCACTCCTGACACTCTTCTCCACCCACTCCATCCTGCCTGTACTCTCTTCTTCACATCTCTTCCACACTCGCCATTACTCTGAACTGTTGATCCCAAATATTTAAACTCATCCATCTTCGCCAATTCTACTCCCTGCATCCTCACCATTCCTCTATCTTCCCTTTCATTCACACACATATATTCTGTCTTAGTCTAGCTGACCTTCATTCCTCTCCTCTCTAGAGCATATTTCCACCTCTCCAGGGTCTCCTCAACCTATTCCCTACTCTCACTACATATCACAATGTCATCTGCAAACATCATAGTTCAAGGGGACTCCTGTCTGATCTCGTCTGTCAACCTGTCCATCACCAGTGCAAATAAGAAAGGGTTAGAGCTGATCCTTGATGTAATCCCACCTCCACCTTAAATGCATCTGTCATTCCCACTGCAGATCTCACCACTGTCACACTACCCTTGTACATATCCTACCACTCTTACATATTTCTCTGCCACTCCTGACTTCCTCATACAATACCACAACTCCTCTCTAGGCACCCTGTCATATGCTTTCTCTAAGTCCACAAAGACACAATGCAATTCCTTCTGACCTTCTCTGTACTTCCCCATCAACACTATCAGAGCAAACATCGCATCTGTAGTGCTCTTTCCTGGCATGAAACCATACTGCTGATCACTAATCATCACCACCCTTCTTAACCTAGCTTCCACTACCCTTTCCCATAACTTCAAGCTGTGACTGATCAATTTTATCCCTCTGTAGTTACTGCAGCTCTGCATATCACCCTTATTCTTAAAATCAGTACCAAAACACTTTTTCTCCACTCCTCAGGCATCCTCTCACTTTCCAAGATTTCATTAAGCAATCTGGTTAAAAATTACACTGCCATTTCTCCTAAACACCTCCAAGCTTCCACGGGTATGTCATCTGGACCAACAGCCTTTCCATTCTTCATCTTCTTCATAGCTATCATTACTTCCGCCTTGCTAATCCATTGCACTTTCTGATTCACTATCCCCACATCATCCAGCCTTCTCTCTCCCTCTCATTCTCTTCATTCATCAGCCCCTCAAAGTAGTCCTTCCATCTGTTCAACACATTCTCCTCGCTTGTGTGTACGTTTCTATCATTATCCTTTATTACCCTTACCTGCTGCACATCTTTCCTAGCTCGGTCCCTCTGTCTAGCCAATCGGTGCAGGTCCTTTTCTCCCTCCTTAGTGTCCAACCTTTCATACAAATCTCTATATGCCTTATCCTTAGCCTTTGCCGCCTCTCTCTTTACCATGCACCTCATCTCCTTATACTCCTGTCTACTTTCTTCATCTCTCTGACAATCCCACTTCTTCTTCACCAATCTCTTTCTCCGTATACTCTCCTGTACTTCCTCATTCCACCACCAGGTCTCCTTGTCCTCATTCCTCTGTCCAGATGTCACAACAAGCACCCTTCTAGCAGTCTCCCTTACTAGCTCTGCTGTAGTTACCCAACTACTCAGTAACACTTCCCTGCCACCCAGTGCCTGTCTTAACTCTTCCCTGAACTCCACCTCACAATCACCCTTTTTCAATTTCCACCATTTGATCCTTGGTGCTGCTCTCACACTCCTCCTCCTTTTCTTGATCACCAATGTCATCCTACAAACCACCATCCTATGCTGCCTAACTACACTTTCCCCCATCACCACTTTACAGTCTCCAGTCTCCTTCAAACTGGCCCTCCTGCATAGGATATAATCCACCTGTGTGCATCTCCCTCCACTCTTGTATGTCACCCTATGCTCCTCCCTCTTGTTAAAATATATATTCACCACAGCCATGTCCATCCTTTTTGCAAAATCCACTACCATCTGACCTTTTGCATTACTTTCCTTAATACCATACCTACCCATCACTTTCTCATCCCCTCTGTTCTCTTCGCCAACATGCCCATTGAAATCTGCTCTGATCACCACTCTCTCACCCTTGGGTACAGTCATCACCACTTCATCCAACTCACTCCAAAATTTTTCTTTCTCATCCATCGCACACCCAACTTGCAGAGCATATGCACTAACAACATTCATCATTACACCATCAGTTTACAGCTTCATAAACATCACTCTATCCAACACTCTTTTCACCTCCAAAACACTCTTGACATAACATTCCTTCAGGATAACCCCCTACCCCATTTCTCCTCCCATCCACACCATGATAGAACAATTTGAACCCACCTCTAATACATCTGGCCTTACTTCCCTTCCACCTGGTCTCTTGTACACACAATATATCAACCTTCCTTCTGTCCATCATATCAGCTAGCTCTCTCCCTATACCAGTCATGCTGCCAACATTCAAAGTTCCTACCCTCACTACCACACTCCTAACCTTTCTCCTCTCTGACTGCCTTTGGGCATGCCTTCCCCCTCTTTTTTCTCCTTCTCCTCCTTCAGCCAACAGTAGCCCAATTTCAGCCAGCACCCTTTTGGCTAACAGTACTGGTGGCGGTCATTGTTAACCTGGGCCTTGACCAATACGGTATATAAAACTGTATTGGTTTTGGCATATCTCATTTGGCAAATGTTTTATGCCGGATGCCCTTCCTTACACAACCCTCCCCATTTATCCAGGCTTGGGACCGGCACAAATAAATGCACTGCCTTGTGCATCCTCAGTGGCTGGGTTAAGAACCAAGTCTAATGAATAATTAAAAAAATATATCCATGCCTCAGGGTGTTTCTGTTTTTTTTCTTTTTTCTTTTTTTGTGTGGAATTCATATCAAAATAAAAGATCAACAAACAGTTCTGATAAGAAGGGTGTGTCTGTGTAACTCATACTTCAATCAACTCCCCATTACTTAGATTATTGATATCAATGGTGCGATCTGTCCTTTCTTTTCAGAAGCTGGTACTCTTTAGAAAAAATGGAAGACCCACCCACTTCTATCCTGTGACACATTTTAATATACTCTTTATAGTTCTTTTACCTTTTTTTAGAGTAAATTCAAAATTGTTTATACACTATCAGAACAGAAGAATAATGGTTAGATGCTAAGAGTAAATAACTTGAAGAATGACATTTCTTTTTAAATGAATAAAAGGAAACTGTGTTGGAAGTCCTAAACAAAACACAAAAAAAGCAGAGAGAGTGATAAAGAAAGCCTGTGCGTAGTAGCTACATAGCAGTCAAGTATAATTAATAAAGAGGAAAGAGAAATACATTTAGCCTATTTGTAGCCAATATTGTGACCTGAATGTCTTTCTTTCTTTTATTCTTTCTATTTTCATTCTTCTATTTTACTTAAATACTAGAGAGTTACTGGTATTTAAGTAAAGAGAGTTACTGGATCCACAGTGGTGGTGCTACGGTAGCGTTGTTGCCTCTCAGTAAGACACTGTCCAGTTCAATTCTCAGCAAGAGCGTCTTCTGCATGGAGACATGTGTGAATGGGTGTACCTTCGTTGAAGGTTGTGCGTCAGGGCTGGTAACTCGGCACGTAAACATCAACTACCAATCATTAGCGGACTGGAGTTCTGCTGTGGTGACCCCCTAACCGGGAAAAAGCTGAAAGACACAAACAAACTAGAGAGTGACTGTCAAAGACATGCCTCACGATTTTAAATTATATAGAAGAGAGAGATATTTGCAAGAATATTCTGGGTGGAGTTATAACAAATTATACTGTGTCTAGCATACCTGTTTGGAAATGATATGTAGTACTTAAATACAATAGCTACACATTTTCAGGCAGTGAGACACTGTTTTATATTTAAATATTCTGAACATCTTAGAGAGTTTTGTTAGTCTTATTTATGCTACACTAGAGTGAGAACACAGTGAAAGGTATAAACTGTTGTTTTTTCAAGAGTTAACTATTCTACAGCACATGTGATGTATATATTAATAAAAAAAAAAATCACTTACTTAGGTATAGGTTCATAGGTTGGTTCATAGGTTGGTACTAGGCTATCGGCCTTAGGGCCTATACAAGCCTAGCCATAACAATTTCCTGGATATTTCTTCCCACAATATTTACTTCTCTGGACCCCTGTCTAGCAGGGTGACTGACATAATATAGGTTCATAGGTTGGTACTATTTGAAGCTCATTTCTTCATATCTAGATACATAACTATATAAATATCATCATACAACTTAAAAAGGCAATTATCTTTATTTTGAAAATGAATCACTTATAGACATGCTGGCTATTTTCAAATTTTTATAAATTGTTTTACAGGAATATCTGAAGCTTTTTGAATGCATTTGCAATGTTGAAATACTAATCCTAATCGTTTTGGATAGAAAGCAAAAAAACATACTTCCTACTGTTTAAAAAGTCCAACCCTCAGATTCAGCAAGCCCTGCGTGGTTTGCAGGAACTGTGCAGGAGCTCTAGGAGGCAATATGTCCACCATGCGATCCAGGAATAAGCCGCAGGGAAGTGCACGAGTGCTCCTGCACTATTCCTGCACGGACGCAGCTCCTGTATGCAAATTACCCCATTTGCAGGTGAAAACCATGCAAATGAGGTGAATTTGTGATCCAGGAAGCTGGCAGCTGGCCGTGCAGGAGTAGTGTAATCTGCAGAAATGTACTCGGGTAGTAACCGAGTACATTTCTGCAACCTACAAAATGGAGCTCCAAATAAAGGGTGTATGTAACATGTAAAGCATGCCAATGGCCAAATATATGGCCATTGGCATGGAAAACAGTTAAAAAAAAAAATAACTTTTTTTTTAGCAGATATTGGATGTTTAAGTGTAGGGCAGTGGCCCGCAAATGGGATTGGGCCGAAAATATAAAAAATAACCTGAAATAAGCATGCTAACCAAAATCACCATAGCCAGGGAAATAGCAAGGGAATTGTTATGGCTAGGCTTGTATCTAGTGGATACCAAGGTATGTGTAGGCCTAAGAATACTAGCCACAGCTAGCTGATAGCCTAGTTCCAACCTATGAACTTATGAACCTATGAATCACTATTTTGCCATTATACTTAATGGCAGGCAGAAGACAACATGGCCAGTGAATAGTGGTTGCTAAGGGGGCAGGCTCAGTGTGGGACGTGTAACTATGCATTAGCAGGCAATCCTATGCAAATGAGGGGAATGATACTGAATCCCAGATTTCCCCTCAATGCTAGTCAGCACCCAACAGTGTAAGTGCAGAAATAGCTTGGTTCAAGCCTAAGAGTTAGCTGACATTATATGGGTGTGTCAGGCATACTGTAAGTGGATTGGAGCCCTGTGACTCGGGTTTGCCCTTAGCTTAGCAGAGCTAAACAAGGGGTGTATTTGAGGCTGCCTAGCACTCTTTACATTGCCTAAGTGCGTGCACGCACTGCGCACCAGGTTTTAAAGGAAAAAAAGGAAACCTGGAAATAGCAGCTCTGTGCACATTTCAGCACTGTGTTTGCACGGCGTGCCCCTGGGCTTAAACAGGAAGGCAATGGGAAGGGAAAACAGCAGTAGGAAGGTAATCAAGGAGAACTAGCATAGCTGGCAGGTGAAATGTATCAGAATCAGCCAATTACACAGGCAGCAGCCCAGCCCAGCCCAGAACACTACTGTAAACTATGCAAACACCTTTCTCTCTGTTTTTTTCCCACATACTCAACACCACCAGTGTATACAAGCAGGAAAGTTTAAGCAAACAAAAACAACAAAATGATAGGGCCTGCAGCAGCTATCATGCATCAATATGTGAAAGAGGCTGAGGGTGGTGTGGATAAGAATGCTGTTGATAAACCCACATTGAGGAGATGGAGAAGAGTGTACAGACCCAGGGTACCCTACCAGGGGCTACATGAGCTGGAGATAGTGGAGTGCTATAGGGTGGACAGGGACCTTCTACAGCAAATTGTTGAGCTGTGCCGGCCACACCTGACGCACAGAACTAACAGAGGGGAACCCATCCTAGTGGATACCAAGGTATGTGTAGGCCTAAGAATACTAGCCACAGGCACCTTCCAAAGGCCAACTGGGGATATCATGGGGATCTCAGAGGCATCAGCCTCCAGGATACTCCACCAGTTCCTGGATGCCATGTCAGCCCATGCCAGTGAGCACGTATATTTCCACAACACCCGTGAGGCTTTGGCCAGCCATATGCATCTCTTCCACCAAATAGCAGAATACCCTGAGGTAGTGGATGCTATAGACTGCATGCACATATGCATCAAAGCACCAATTGGTGAGCAGGGTAGGGTCTACATCAACTGCAAGGGATTTCCCTCCATCAACTGCCAGGTCATGTGTGATGCCCAGGGCATTATAATGAATGTGTATTCTGGCTGCCCTGGAAGCTATCATGATTCCCACATCTGGCATCTGATGCAGCTGTACCAGAGGTTTTCCAATGGGGACATCCCTTACAGTCACCTAGTGGGGGATGCTGGTTATGCACTGGAGCTGTGGCTGATGACACCCATCAGAAATGCACACACACCTGAACAAGAACTCAATAATGAGGCACATGCACAGACGAGAATAATAATAGAGCATGTGTTTGGGATGCTCAAGTCATGGTTTCTGTGCCTGGACACATCCAGTGGAGCCTTGCAGTACTCACCAGCTACATGTACTCAAATTGTCATCGTATGTGCCATGCTACACAATATGGTCCCGCAGAAACAGCTGCAGCAGGAACAGCACAGGGCAGGGCCACACAGCCCCCCACCATTGCCAAGGCCTGCACAGGCACAGAGTGACTTGGAGGAGGAACAACCTGAGCTTACCCCAGTAGGCAGAAGGAGGCGTGCTCACTATGCCCTGGCCTTGGCAAAGAGGCAACCCATAGCATATACACTGACACAAGTAGGGACCCAGGGAATGACACCTCTCTCTGAGTCGCACAGACAGTAAAAGGGATGCCAAACATGACACTACCTGTGCTCAACCATGTATAGGGAGTGTACAATGTGCACCCAACATAAGCAGCCCTCCAGCACCATCCTCAATACTGGCACAACCACAAGGTAAGTCACCCTTTTTACCAAATACCGAATGGAGTAGTATGTGTTGTTGTATCTGTGGTATGGATGTGAGCATGCGAGGGAATCGGGTGGCTGAATAGGATGCCAGCAGATAGTACACACCTATAGTGGCAGCATGACATCTGTAACAAATGTTGGTGTCACCATAGTAGCCAGTACTACACATGGTGACAAAACCCACTGCAGGAAATGGGCTGGGTCACATGTATGTCCATACGACACACACATGCCAGTCAGGGAGGCTCACATAAACAGTAACAGTCTCAGCCAGCAGGACAAGTGTAGACAAACACAAACAAAGGCTGTGCTAAGGCTTCTAAATGATGGCTATGGGTTACCTCCCCCCAGGTTTACACAGACAGACTACATCAGATCAGGCAGTGTGATGTTAGTTCTGAAGGATAAGAAGTCAGAAACTGATATGTAGGTTAATCAAACCTAAGACCTGTAGTACATTAATATGCCTCTAGTCAGCATGATAGGTTCAAATACAGAATGAAATGGAGTAGCTGACATAGCAGTACAGTCATAGAAAATGTGTACAAGTGTCAGGTATGCCCCCCAGTCGTATGTAGAAATGTAGTAACAGTCTGGTGTGCCCCCCCAGTCCGATGTAGATACGCAGTAGCAGTCAAGTGTGCCCCTCCCAAATCCTATGTAGAAATGTAGTAACAGTCAGGTGTACACCCCAATCCTATATAGAAATGTAGTAACAGTCTGGTATGCCCCCCCATCTGATGTAGACTTGTAGTAACAGTCTGGTGTGCCTCCCCCAATACAACGTAGATGCGTAGTAACAGTGAGGTGTGCCGCCTTCCAATCCTATGTAAAAATGTAGTAACATGTATGTGTAGGTATAATACCAGTGGAGCACAAATTACCTGAGGTGGCCAAGGTAGCAGGATAGATTGTAGCATTTGCACAATATGTAGGTATGCGTGTGTTAGGTTGGTGTGTGTTTCATATTGTGTGAGAGCGGTCAGTATGTATGCATGGTGAGGTTTGTCCTGGTGGCCATTGCCCAGTGCTGTTGATGACAGGGCCAAGTCGTCACAACTACAGTGCCAAACACAATGCTCCCCAGTATAACACATTCTAGCAGTAAGCCATTGTAAATGTATGGAGGTAATATGTGTCACCATCTGAAAGATGGAAATGGCATGACTGTTGGGCCAGATATAAAAGCAGTACACAGGGGAAAGTACCCCAGACAGTGTATAATGTGTAACCATTAAATGGACACACCCTTGGAATTGTACATACAGGTTTGCAACACATTATCTGGGCTTGTAGTAGAGAATACCGATGTCATCTGGCCAAACACTCACAGATCACAAACATCATAGGAATGATGTATTGAGAAACAGCTGATGTCCCTACCAAGCCAACATAAGTGGAATTCCTCATGCATATCTATAAGTCATATGCAAGTAGTGTCCATAGCACACATGCACCCAGCTCACCCAGGCACCACCCACAGGTACCTCTGCAGTCGTATCCCTGCTGTTGACAATGGATACAATATGACTCCCACCTGTGTATGGCAATAGCAAAAGAATGCAGCATGCAGTGCAGGTGTCTCATGCAGGTGTGCCCCTAGCTGTAAGCAGCACCCTGCTAGCATCCACACCACTTGATCAATACTGACAGAAAGTATTGGCATGAACACCTAGCACACCTACCTTGTCACCCCAGGGGAATATACTGTATGGCAGTCTGGGACTGTAGGACTGACAGAATGCAGTGGACTGCTACAGCTGGCCTGCATCACTACCAAATGGCCTACAGTCCGCTGCCAAAGGCCTGTGTCTCACCTGTACTGCCTCACCCATATTGCCAATGTATGTTATGTCATGGACTCCCAAATAATAACATAACACAGTCCACAGAACCCATATGCAAGGCCATGTTGACAAACCACAATAACATTTCCACCATGTTCCACTGCATGAACTGTGGACCAACACCAATAGACTGCTGTGACGAGGTGATAACTATAGGGAAAGTATCAGAGAATGTTTGCATAATGTATGGAAGAGGATAGAATAATAGAGGGGGGGGGTGGAAGCATGGGCAGCATGGAATGTGCGAAGTCCAAACACAGCCATGTGCACATACTGTCCTTGGCTGCAAACACAAGAATGGGTGGCTACAAACCTGCTCGTAAACCACAATAGGGATAATGTCCTGACTTATGTCTGCTACCTCTGGATAACCTGTGTAAATCTGTACAGCTGTGAGGTATTGCCACAGCAAGATAAGGCCATACTGTCACGTCGATAGATGTACAAGTATGAGATCCTCTCCTACCACTGTACTAAGGTGCTGAACCAGTTACACAGACCCAGCAGCAAATGTCTGCAGCTCCTCCTCCAGAATGGCATTAGTTTGCAGGAATATGTAGGAGTTTGACCACAATACTGGACACAGCTGCATTCACCTTGTGTTCCCCAGGACATCACTGTGAGCAGAAATGTCTACCTCACAGTACTTGATGTCATAAAACATCACAGTGTATACACATGTCTGAATATCTCTGCTAACTCCGGGACCATGTAGCAGAAGCAGCACAGACACAATTACCTACAGTACCCACTATCCCTTGCCCAGTTTGACACCATATTGTCAACTGATCTACAGATATCCTGCAGAAACAGTTTGCTAGCTCTAAGTGTAGAACACAAACGTCTGCACTGGAAGACAATCTACATGGAATGGATCCACACATTTAATACAGAAGGGCATACTGGGCATACTCCCACACTTAGAGGAATGAAAGCAATGTCAGACAACAAAATACTGACAGGTCATACTGGGCATGCTCACAC
The DNA here is from genome assembly GCF_019279795.1 of Protopterus annectens. NCBI lineage: Eukaryota > Metazoa > Chordata > Ceratodontiformes > Protopteridae > Protopterus > Protopterus annectens. The sequence continues at coordinate 423,736,292 of NC_056727.1, read as the reverse complement.
ACTTAAAGAAATGAAGCCCATGTCTGGCAAAAACAGTGGACCATACATATCTGACCATTGCAGATGTTAGTGCATACACTCCTCAGTATGCACCAGTCATGCTTTGCACACACATTGGATAGGAATACACACATATATCCAAGGACAACACACTACAATATGCCAAAAGTACACATACATAGATGTGTGGAAGAGAGTGACAGTGACAAAGAGCCTTCCATCATGAGGCCTGTCCCACCCAGCACACAGTCAAATGGCTGCAACCACATGATGTGTAAATGTCATTCACCATAGAAATTAGCCTCTGGAATCCCTCAGCATTATAGGCTCTGTGGTACTAGTGCTAACTCTGCAACATGACTGTACAAGGCAGTAGTCATCTAGCAGTTGTATACATGTACATATATGTATATTATATATATATAATATATAAATATATATTCACCACAGCCATGTCCATCCTTTTTGCAAAATCCACTACCATCTGACCTTTTGCATTACTTTCCTTAATACCATACCTACCCATCACTTTCTCATCCCCTCTGTTCTCTTCGCCAACATGCCCATTGAAATCTGCTCTGATCACCACTCTCTCACCCTTGGGTACAGTCATCACCACTTCATCCAACTCACTCCAAAATTTTTCTTTCTCATCCATCGCACACCCAACTTGCAGAGCATATGCACTAACAACATTCATCATTACACCATCAGTTTACAGCTTCATAAACATCACTCTATCCAACACTCTTTTCACCTCCAAAACACTCTTGACATAACATTCCTTCAGGATAACCCCCTACCCCATTTCTCCTCCCATCCACACCATGATAGAACAATTTGAACCCACCTCTAATACATCTGGCCTTACTTCCCTTCCACCTGGTCTCTTGTACACACAATATATCAACCTTCCTTCTGTCCATCATATCAGCTAGCTCTCTCCCTATACCAGTCATGCTGCCAACATTCAAAGTTCCTACCCTCACTACCACACTCCTAACCTTTCTCCTCTCTGACTGCCTTTGTGCATGCCTTCCCCCTCTTTTTCTCCTTCTCCTCCTTCGGCCAACAGTAGCCCAATTTCAGCCAGCACCCTTTTGGCTAACAGTACTGGTGGCAGTCATTGTTAACCTGGGCCTTGACCAATATGGTATATAAATCTGTATTGGTTTCTGCATATCTCATTTGGCAAATGTTTTATGCCGGATGCCCTTCCTGACACAACCCTCCCCATTGGGACCGGCACAAATAAATGCACTGCCTTGTGCATCCTCAGTGGCTGGGTTAAGAACCAAGTCTAATGAATAATTAAAAAAAATATCCATGCCTCAGGGTGTTTCTGTTTTTTTTTTCTTTTTTCTTTTTTTGTGTGGAATTCATATCAAAATAAAAGATCAACAAACAGTTCTGATAAGAAGGGTGTGTCTGTGTAACTCATACTTCAATCAACTCCCCATTACTTAGATTATTGATATCAATGGTGCGATCTGTCCTTTCTTTTCAGAAGCTGGTACTCTTTAGAAAAAATGGAAGACCCACCCACTTCTATCCTGTGACACATTTTAATATACTCTTTATAGTTCTTTTACCTTTTTTTAGAGTAAATTCAAAATTGTTTATACACTATCAGAACAGAAGAATAATGGTTAGATGCTAAGAGTAAATAACTTGAAGAATGACATTTCTTTTTAAATGAATAAAAGGAAACTGTGTTGGAAGTCCTAAATAAAACACAAAAAAAGCAGAGAGAGTGATAAAGAAAGCCTGTGCGTAGTAGCTACATAGCAGTCAAGTATAATTAATAAAGAGAAAAGAGAAATACATTTAGCCTATTTGTAGCCAATATTGTGACCTGAATGTCTTTCTTTCTTTTATTCTTTCTATTTTCATTCTTCTATTTTACTTAAATACTAGAGAGTTACTGGTATTTAAGTAAAGAGAGTTACTGGATCCACAGTGGTGGTGCTACGGTAGCGTTGTCACCTCTCAGTAAGACACTGTCCAGTTCAATTCTCAGCAAGAGCGTCTTCTGCATGGAGACATGTGTGAATGGGTGTACCTTCGTTGAAGGTTGTGCGTCAGGGCTGGTAACTCGGCACGTAAACATCAACTACCAATCATTAGCGGACTGGAGTTCTGCTGTGGTGACCTCCTAACCGGGAAAAAGCCGAAAGACACAAACAAACTAGAGAGTGACTGGCAAAGACATGCCTCAAGATTTTAAATTATATAGAAGAGAGAGATATTTGCAAGAATATTCCGGGTGGAGTTATAACAAATTATACTGTGTCTAGCATACCTGTTTGGAAATGATATGTAGTACTTAAATACAATAGCTACACATTTTCAGGCAGTGAGGCACTGTTTTATATTTAAATATTCTGAACATCTTAGAGAGTTTTGTTAGTCTTATTTATGCCACACTAGAGTGAGAACACAGTGAAAGGTATAAACTGTTGTTTTTTCAAGAGTTAACTATTCTACAGCACATGTGATGTATATATTAATAAAAAAAAAATCACTTACTTAGGTATAGGTTCATAGGTTGGTTCATAGGTTGGTACTAGGCTATCGGCCTTAGGGCCTATACAAGCCTAGCCATAACAATTTCCTGGATATTTCTTCCCACAATATTTACTTCTCTGGACCCCTGTCTAGCAGGGCGACTGACATAATATAGGTTCATAGGTTGGTACTATTTGAAGCTCATTTCTTCATATCTAGATACATAACTATATAAATATCATCATACAACTTAAAAAGGCAATTATCTTTATTTTGAAAATGAATCACTTATAGACATGCTGGCTATTTTCAAATTTTTATAAATTGTTTTACAGGAATATCTGAAGCTTTTTGAATGCATTTGCAATGTTGAAATACTAATCCTAATCGTTTTGGATAGAAAGCAAAAAAACATACTTCCTACTGTTTAAAAAGTCCAACCCTCAGATTCAGCAAGCCCTGTGGTTTGCAGGAACTGTGCAGGAGCTCTAGGAGGCAATATGTCCACCATGCGATCCAGGAATAAGCCAGGAAGTGCACGAGTGCTCCTGCATTATTCCTGCACGGATGCAGCTCCTGTATCCAAATGACCCCATTTGCAGGTGAAACCATGCAAATGAGGTCAATTTGTGATCCAGGAAGCTGGCAGCTGGCTGTGCAGGACTAGTGTAATCTGCAGAAATGTACTCGGGTAGTAACCGAGTACATTTCTGCAACCTACAAAATGGAGCTCCAAATAAAGGGTGTATGTAACATGTAAAGCATGCCAATGGCCAAATATATGGCCATTGGCATGGAAAACAGTTAAAAAAAAAATAACTTTTTTTTTTTTTTTTTTTTTAGCAGATATTGGATGTTTAAGTGTAGGGCAGTGGCCCGCAAATGGGATTGGGCCGAAAATATAAAAAATAACCTGAAATAAGCATGCTAACCAAAATCACCATAGCCAGGGAAATAGCAAGGGAATTGTTATGGCTAGGCTTGTATCTAGTGGATACCAAGGTATGTGTAGGCCTAAGAATACTAGCCACAGCTAGCTGATAGCCTAGTTCCAACCTATGAACTTATGAACCTATGAATCACTATTTTGCCATTATACTCAATGGCAGACAACATTGCCAATGAATAGTGGTTGCTAAGGGGGAGGATCAATGTGGGACGTGTAACTATGCATTAGCAGGCAATCCTATGCAAATGAGGGGAATGATACTAAATCCCAGATTTCCCCTCAATGCTAGTCAGCACCCAACAGTGTAAGTGCAGAAATAGCTTGGTTCAAGCCTAAGAGTTAGCTGACATTATATGGGTGTGTCAGGCATACTGTAAGTGGATTGGAGCCCTGTGGCTCGGGTTTGCCCTTAGCTTAACAGAGCTAAACAAGGGGTGTATTTGAGGCTGCCTAGCACTCTTTACATTGCCTAAGTGGGTGCACCAGGTTTTAAAGGAAAAAGGAAACCTGGAAATAGCAGCTCTGTGCACATTTCAGCACTGTGTTTGCACGGCGTGCCCCTGGGCTTAAACAGGAAGGCAATGGGAAGGGAAAACAGCAGTAGGAAGGTAATCAAGGAGAACTAGCATAGCTGGCAGGTGAAATGTATCAGAATCAGCCAATTACACAGGCAGCAGCCCAGCCCAGCCCAGAACACTACTGTAAACTATGCAAACACCTTTCTCTCTGTTTTTTCCCACATACTCAACACCACCAGTGTATACAAGCAGGGAAGTTTAAGCAAACAAAAACAACAAAATGATAGGGCCTGCAGCAGCTATCATGCATCAATATGTGAAAGAGGCTGAGGGTGGTGTGGATAAGAATGCTGTTGATCAACCCACATTGAGGAGATGGAGAAGAGTGTACAGACCCAGGGTACCCTACCAGGGGCTACATGAGCTGGAGATAGTGGAGTGCTATAGGGTGGACAGGGACCTTCTACAGCAAATTATTGAGCTGTGCCGGCCACACCTGACACACAGAACTAACAGAGGGGAACCCATCCTAGTGGATACCAAGGTATGTGTAGGCCTAAGAATACTAGCCACAGGCACCTTCCAAAGGCCAACTGGGGATATCATGGGGATCTCAGAGGCATCAGTATCCAGGATATGCCACCAGTTCCTGGATGCCATGTCAGCCCATGCCGGTGAGCACGTATATTTCCACGACACCCGTGAGGCTTTGGCCAGCCATATGCATCTCTTCCACCAAATAGCAGAATACCCTGAGGTAGTGGATGCTATAGACTGCATGCACATATGCATCAAAGCACCAATTGGTGAGCAGGGTAGGGTCTACATCAACTGCAAGGGATTTCCCTCCATCAACTGCCAGGTCATGTGTGATGCCCAGGGCATTATAATGAATGTGTATTCTGGCTGCCCTGGAAGCTATCATGATTCCCACATCTGGCATCTGATGCAGCTGTACCAGAGGTTTTCCAATGGGGACATCCCTTACAGTCACCTAGTGGGGGATGCTGGTTATGCATTGGAGCTGTGGCTGATGACACCCATCAGAAATGCACACACACCTGAAAAAGAACTCAATAATGAGGCACATGCACAGAGGAGAATAATAATAGAGCATCTGTTTGGGATGCTCAAGTCATGGTTTCTGTGCCTGGACACATCCAGTGGAGCCTTGCAGTACTCACCAGCTACATGTACTCAAATTGTCATCGTATGTGCCATGCTACACAATATGGTCCCGCAGAAACAGCTGCAGCAGGAACAGCACAGGGCAGGGCCACACAGCCCCCCACCATTGCCAAGGCCTGCACAGGCACAGAGTGACTTGGAGGAGGAACAACCTGAGCCTGCCCCAGTAGGCAGAAGGAGGCATGCTCACTATGCCCTGGCCTTGGCAAAGAGGCAACCCATAGCATATACACTGACACAAGTAGGGACCCAGGGAATGACACCTCTCTCTGAGTCGCACAGACAGTAAAAGGGATGCCAAACATGACACTACCTGTGCTCAACCATGTATAGGGAGTGTACAATGTGCACCCAACATAAGCAGCCCTACAGCACCATCCTCAATACTGGCACAACCGCAAGGTAAGTCACCCTTCTTACCAAATACCGAATGGAGTAGTATGTGTTGTTACTTGTATCTGTGGTATGGATGTGAGCATGCGAGGGAATCGGGTGGCTGAATAGGATGCCAGCAGATAGTACACACCTATAGTGGCAGCATGACATCTGTAACAAATGTTGGTGTCACCATAGTAGCCAGTACTACACATGGTGACAAAACCCACTGCAGGAAATGGGCTGGGTCACATGTATGTCCATACGACACACACATGCCAGTCAGGGAGGCTCACATAAACAGTAACAGTCTCAGCCAGCAGGACAAGTGTAGACAAACACAAACAAAGGCTGTGCTAAGGCTTCTAAATGATGGCTATGGGTTACCTCCCCCCAGGTTTACACAGACAGACTACATCAGATCAGGCAGTGTGATGTTAGTTCTGAAGGATAAGAAGTCAGAAACTGATATGTAGGTTAATCAAACCTAAGACCTGTAGTACATTAATATGCCTCTAGTCAGCATGATAGGTTCAAATACAGAATGAAATGGAGTAGCTGACATAGCAGTACAGTCATAGAAAATGTGTACAAGTGTCAGGTATGCCCCCCAGTCGTATGTAGAAATGTAGTAACAGTCTGGTGTGCCCCCCCAGTCCGATGTAGATACGTAGTAGCAGTCAAGTGTGCCCCTCCCAAATCCTATGTAGAAATGTAGTAATAGTCAGGTGTACACCCCAATCCTATATAGAAATGTAGTAACAGTCTGGTGTGCCCCCCCATCTGATGTAGACATGTAGTAACAGTCTGGTGTGCCTCCCCCAATACAATGTAGATTGCATAGTTAACAGTGAGGTGTGCCGCCTTCCAATCCTATGTAAAAATGTAGTAACATGTATGTGTAGGTATAATACCAGTGGAGCACAAATTACCTGAGGTGGCCAAGGTAGCAGGATAGATTGTAGCATTTGCACAATATGTAGGTATGCGTGTGTTAGGTTGGTGTGTGTTTCATATTGTGTGAGAGCGGTCAGTATGTATGCATGGTGAGGTTTGTCCTGGTGGCCATTGCCCAGTGCTGTTGATGACAGGGCCAAGTCGTCACAACTACAGTGCCAAACACAATGCTCCCCAGTATAACACATTCTAGCAGTAAGCCATTGTAAATGTATGGAGGTAATATGTGTCACAATCTGAAAGATGGAAATGGCATGACTGTTGGGCCAGATATAAAAGCAGTACACAGGGGAAAGTACCCCAGACAGTGTATAATGTGTAACCATTAAATGGACACAGCCTTGGAATTGTACATACAGGTTTGCAACACATTATCTGGGCTTGTAGTAGAGAATACCGATGTCATCTGGCCAAACACTCACAGATCACAGACATCATAGGAATGATGTATTGAGAAACAGCTGATGTCCCTACCAAGCCAACATAAGTGGAATTCCTCATGCATATCGATAAGTCAGATGCAAGTAGTGTTCATAGCACACATGCACCTAGCTCACCCAGACACCACCCACAGGTACCTCTGCAGTCGTATCCCTGCTGTTGAGAATGGATACAATATGACTCCCACCTGTGTATGGCAATAGCAAAAGAATGCAGCATGCAGTGCAGGTGTCTCATGCAGGTGTGCCCCTAGCTGTAAGCAGCACCCTGCTAGCATCCACACCACTTGATCAATACTGACAGAAAGTATTGGCATGAACACCTAGCACACCTACATTGTCACCCCAGGGGAATATACTGTATGGCAGTCTGGGACTGTAGGACTGACAGAATGCAGTGGACTGCTACAGCTGGCCTGCATCACTACCAAATGGCCTACAGTCCGCTGCCAAAGGCCTGTGTCTCACCTGTACTGCCTCACCCATATTGCCAATGTATGTTATGTCATGGACTCCCAAATAATAACATAACACAGTCCACAGAACCCATATGCAAGGCCATGTTGACAAACCACAATAACATTTCCACTATGTTCCACTGCATGAATTGTGGACCAACACCAATAGACTGCTGTGACGAGGTGATAACTATAGGGAAATTATCAGAGAATATTTGCATAATGTATGGAAGAGGATAGAATAATAGAGGGGGGGGGTGGAAGCATGGGCAGCATGGAATGTGCGAAGTCCAAACACATCCATGTGCACATACTGTCCTTGGCTGCAAACACAAGAATGGGTGGCTACAAACCTGCTCGTAAACCACAATAGGGGTAATGTCCTGACTTATGTCTGCTACCTCTGGATAACCTGTGTAAATTTGTACAGCTGTGAGGTATTGCCACAGCAAGATAAGGCCATACTGTCACGTAGATAGATGTACAAGTATGAGATCCTCTCCCACCACTGTACCAAGGTGCTGAACCAGTTACACAGACCCAGCAGCAAATGTCTGCAGCTCCTCCTCCAGAATGGCATTAGTTTCCAGGAATATGTAGGAGTTTGACCACAATACTGGACACAGCTGCATTCACCTTGTGTTCCCCAGGACATCACTGTGAGCAGAAATGTCTACCTCACAGTACTTGATGTCATAAAACATCACAGTGTATACACATGTCTGAATATCTCTGCTAACTCCGGGACCATGTAGCAGAAGCAGCACAGACACAATTACCTACAGTACCCACTATCCCTTGCCCAGTTTGACACCATATTGTCAACTGATCTACAGATATCCTGCAGAAACAGTTTGTTAGCTCTAAGTGTAGAACACAAAAGTCTGCACTGGAAGACAATCTACATGGAATGGATCCACACATTTAATACAGAAGGGCATACTGGGCATACTCCCACACTTAGAGAAATGAAAGCAATGTCAGACAACAAAATACTGACAGGTCATACTGGGCATGCTCACACACTTAAAGAAATGAAGCCCATGTCTGGCAAAAACAGTGGACCATACATATCTGACCATTGCAGATGTTAGTGCATACACTCCTCAGTATGCACCAGTCATGCTTTGCACACACATTGGATAGGAATACACACATATATCCAAGGACAACACACTACAATATGCCAAAAGTACACATACATAGATGTGTGGAAGAGAGTGACAGTGACAAAGAGCCTTCCATCATGAGGCCTGTCCCACCCAACACACAGTCAAATGGCTGCAACCACATGATGTGTAAATGTCATTCACCATAGAAATTAGCCTCTGGAATCCCTCAGCATTATAGGCTCTGTGGTACTAGTGCTAACTCTGCAACATGACTGTACAAGGCAGTAGTCATCTAGCAGTTGTATACATGTACCTGCGGAATATAAACCTGTGCATGCCTAAGTGTGGTGTGTCTACCTCTAGATGAATGGGTTATGGCCCATGCACACACACTGCCTTCCCCATTGCCCTACTATGGCAAGCCTGCTGTCAGTCACTTTGAAATACACCTTTGGGGAAAGGGTAGCCCAGTAATCTCTGTGGTGTGTCCTATAACTGCATAATGCTGTAGTGTGATAAACTAGTTAGGTTGGAGTTCTAATTCCAGATGTGGCAACTGTGTGTGTGTATTTGTTTGTGTAGGGATCAATGTTTTTTAGGCTAGTCACACTCGTTACAATTCAAATGCCCTACTTTGGCAAGCCTGCTGATGTCAGTCACTTTGAAATACACCTTTGGGGAAGAAACAGCTCAGTAATCTCTGTGGCGTGTCCTATAACTGTGTAATTTTGTAGTGAAATAAACTAGTTAAGTAGGAGTTCTATTCCCAGACAAGGCAAGTGTAGGTGCATGCATTAGTTTGTCTGTGTAGGGAGCAATGCTTTTTAGGCCATTCACAGTCACTACAACCTCCATTGCCCTTTTTTGAAAAGCCTGCTGATGTCATTCCCTTTGAAATATACCTTTGGGGAAAGAGTAGCCCAATAATCTCCATGGCATGTCCTATAATTGCGTAATGCTGTAGTGTGAAAAACTAGTTAGGTAGGAGTTCTAACCCTGATATGGTGACTGTGTATTTGTCTATGTAGGGAGCAATGCTTTTTAGGCTAGTCACACTGACTACAATTACAAATGCCCTACTTCGACATGCCTGATAATGTCATTCACCTTGAAATACACCTTTGGGGAAGATGTAACCCAGTAATCTCTGTGGTATGTGCTAGAACAGTGTAATACTGTAGTGTGATATAGGAGTTCTATTCCCAGACATGGCAAGTGTGGAGGCTTGTGTGTGTTTGTTTTTCTGTGTAGGGAGCAATGCTTTTAAGGCCATTCACAGTCACTACACCCTCCATTCCCCTTCTTTGATAAGCCTACTGATGTCATTCACCTTGAAATACACCTTTGTGGAAGAAGTAGTCCAATAATCTCTGTGACGTGTCTATAACTGCGTAATGCTGTAGTGTGATAAATTAGTTAGGTAGGAGTTCTGTTCCCAGATATGGCAAGTGTGCTTGTTTGTCTGTGTAAGGAGCAATGCTTTTTAGGCCATTCACAGTCACTACAACCTCCACTGGCCTTCTTTGGCAACCCTGCTGATGTCATTTCCTTTGAAATACACCTTTGGGGAAAAATAGTCCAGTAATCTCTGTGGCTTGTCCTATAGCTGTGTGATGTTGCAGTGTGATAAATTAGTTAGGTAGGAGTTCTAATCCCAAACATGGTGACTGTGTGTGTTTCTCTGTATAGGGAGAAATGCTTTTTAGGCTAGTCACACCCACTACAATTTCAAATGTCCTACTTTGGCATGCCTGCTAATGTCATTCACCTTGAAATACAGCTTTGGGGAAGGTGTAGCCTTGTAATCTCCATGGTGCATCCAAGAACAGTGTAATTCTGTAGTGTGATATAGTAGTTTGGTAGGGGTTCTATTCCCAGACATGACAAGTGTGGATGGTTGTGTGTGTTTGTCTGTGTAGGGAGCAATGCTTTTGAGGCCATTCACAGTCACTACAGCCTCAATTGCCTTTTTTTGTTAAGCCTGCTGATGTCATTCACCTTGAAATACACTTTTGGGGAAAGTGTAGTCCTGTAATCACCATGGCATGTCCTATAACTGTGTAATGCTGTGGTGTGATAAACTACTTCGTTTGGAGTTGTATTCCCAGACATGGTAATTGTGGATGTTTGTGTGTGTGTTTATCTGTGTAGGGAGCAATGCTTTTGAGGCCATTCACAGTCACTACAACCTCCATTGCCCTTCTTTGGCAAGCCTGCTGATGTCATTCACCTTGAAATACACCTTTAGGGAAGGATTAATCCTGTAATCTCCATGGCGCATCCTATAACTGCATAATGATGTAGTGTAATAAACTAGTTAGGTAGGATTTCTAATCCCAAACATTGCAGATGTGTGTGGGTCTGTGTTTGTCATTTGTATCCTGTGTGGAGGTGAGTGTGTAACATCTGGACTCACTGTGAAGCAGGTTTTGCAAATTTCTTATATGATGGGCCTATTATATGTCACAATGTCCACCTTACAAGGATAACAGATGTCAAATAGCCAAGAGGCTGGGGTGCCAATCCATACCCCTACATGTGACATCAAGGCCTGGTGAATAAATTAATCAACCCTTGTATTACCCAGAGAATACTCTCAACCCATGTCTCATACACAAACACACTTGCCTAGGCAGCAACCACTTTGCTGGTAGTACCCTGCATATTGCCAACAGATAGTAACCATGGTGTGATTGCAGTGGACTACAGAGGGCATGGAACCCTGTCCCATCACTACAATAGGGACATAATTGCAGACAGTGCACCTTCACTATGTTCCCAACTGGACACCGGCAGCAACTGTGGTGCCATCAAATGTGACCTGCAAAGGACGTACCATGCCTTAAACACATGCCCTGTATGGACAGATGCCACTGACACCAGAGAATACCTGTATCATGCTATCAATGTACTTGCAAGGTCAGCCTGGTGTCCAATACCAGTTCCCACCACATGATTCCAAGACTGGCACATCTGATGATAACAATCTGTGTACACAACATGAGCCAGACACCCCAGGTACAGTTCCACATGTCACTGAACATGCATGTGGGACATGTGCACATCCCAGGCACCGTCCATGTCATGGACTATAGAACACATACATGGCAAGCATTGCACAGCACTGGCCACACACAATACTAAACCAGGTGACTGGATGGTGAATACAATACCCACCTGTGTGGGCCAATCCAGATACTACACCCTTGAGCCACACTGCAGACCATTGTCTTGTGGCCTGATTCCAAGGTATACCCTTCACCTAGCCTTGTACAGCCTTCTGATGCAGTCAACCACTATACACCTGTGAAGCAATGCACCCATGCATGTCAGTACTGGCACCCTGTGTCTGTGTGTGTGGAGTATGATGCTTTCGACCACATTCACACTCACTACAACTCCCATTGGCCTACTGAAGTGTGCCATCTGATGTCAGACACCTTCACATACCCTTTTCCCATATATCATCCAGATAACTCCTGTGGTGCTTGTGATACCTGTGCATTACTGTATTGTGGAAAACTACCGAGTTAGGAAGTTTATTCCTGACCCTGCCAACTGTGTCAATGTGTGTGAGTCCCTGAAAGACTGTGGCTGTGTTGCCATTGACACCTGTTCATGTGGACAACCACATGTACTACACCTACCTTATCACTACTATATCACTGTTGCAGATGTCACTCACCATGGACAGCTACCCAATATGTAAGCTATGTGTTACATGCAATAACTACATAGACATGTGATAGCAATACATAGTCACTCAGGGGTTTGAAACACTGCAATAGCAGGTATGTGACACAAACATGCTTAGGTTTTACTCTCCCACCCCTCCCTGACTTACTTTGTCTCTGTCTGTCTCTCTCACTCCCTCTCTGGTGAATGTGGAGGAGTACACCTTCTTTGCTTAGGCAGCAGCTTGTATTTTGTAAGTGATGCTCATGATCAGCTGATGGCCTCTGCATGAATTGCAGTCCCCCTCTAGCTGATTGCATGTGGAACAGCTGTGGTAACATTCCCATAGCCAATTGCATGGAAACACACTCCAATATCTAGGAACATCATGTGGGTGTTGGAACTTTTCATTCACTGTGAGCAGGACCTCAAGTTGGTGTTTGGCAAATAGCATCACAGATGGTATTGGGATTTACCTCTAACAACATACACTGTGGAAACAGGCCAACAGACAGGAGGGAGATGTGCCAGACATGACTGCAGAATGTAAGTGTTGCTCTTCTGCAGTTGGAGTAATGTCAGTTTAACAGGATGTGTGTGGATATGGCTGATCTACATGATTTAATACCTTGTTATGACAGTGTTATGTGTTTGAGGAAACTCCCATCTGTAGGGTTATCTGAAAACTGGGCAGTGTGTGGAGTCTTATGTTTCTTGTATTACTCACAGAACACCTATCTTAGAACTTCAGAAGCATAGTCTGAAGATTGCAGTCAGTACTTGGTGATAGCCATGAGAGTTACTGACTTAATATCCCTCATAGGACATGTGTCACAACAAACCCTGGTACGACAGCAACTGTATGAAGTTATCACAGCAACATGCCAATATTGGCCCAGTGTTTGTAGCTCCAGACACAAGTCTGTCAACCTTTGTACACATGTCATGCAGTAAGAGGTACATATGTTCTGTACACCATTATTTATTGACATCATACCTGATAAGCCAGTCAGATATCAGACTGCTAGACATGTTATGTATAGTAGGGGTTATTTCTGAGGACATAACCTGGGCAGTCTGCTGTTGTGTGCACAGTACTGGGGTTGGTGCACTTATGGTGATTATCGACAGTATGTGTACTGCACATACGTACCTTGGGCTGTGCACAGACTGTGGTAGATGCTATTGTTCTTGGTCCTGTTCTATCTTATGTTACATGCTGCTCCAGTGTATGGTACCCTGTAGACTCACATGTCTGTAGGGCCAGACACACACATGTCCTATACCACAGACATGCATCGGACCACACTGTGTCGTGATCCACTGTATGCAGGGTTAGTGTGTGACAGGCACATATGAGGATGGTTTTTATCAAGCAGTCCATATAGTGTCAAATTAAGCTTGCATACCATATGTGGCTGTGGCTGTGCTCACATTGGTTGTGGGTATGCACTTTCTCACAGGTGTCTGTTACTCTGTGCTGTAACATGCACATAGAGCCTGCTATATTTGCAAGTACATGTGTATTCCCTCACACAAAATGTAGTCCAGAGTTGTGGCAGTCTGCCTGTAGTTTTCACAGTGCTTTGTGACATGCCTAGCAGCTTAGTGTAATTACCCAGTGTGCTGTTATGTCCAGTTATTTGCAAGGCATACTGCTAGCAGACCTCCATAACTGTTGTGTATTTCTGACAAAGCAGTGGGATTATGTACAGATGTATGTCACTAACTACTGGGTAATATGTGGCCATGTGACATCTGCACCACCAGGTATTATGTGTCTGGACAGACTGGTGTGTGAATGCATAAACTGTGTGGGCATATGTAGTCTAGTATTTACATGATATACCCTTGTACATGGCTATTAACATCCACATTGTATATGTATATGTAAACACAAATATATACATATACACAGCAATATATGTCTACACAATATATAAATATATAGATATATATGCACATATAGTTATGGATATCTACATATATATATATATATATATATATATATATATATATCAACATAAATAGGTATATCTGATTAGAAATGTATGCACATATAGTTATTGATATCTACATCTATATCAACATAAATAGGCATATCTGTACACATAGGATGTGCATATATATGTGTATATATATATATATATATATATATATATATATATATATATATATATATTTAGAGAGAGAGAGCAGATGTGCAGACATACATATGTATGAGTATATCTGTGTATGTAAATGTAAACATATATCTACATAAGTTTATGTATATCTCCATATTCCTGTCATGTGTAAACATCATGATTGTGTATACCTTCCCAGATGTATCTCACTGTATGTATCTGATATGTGTATATTTAGATATAACAGCATATGTGATGCAACAGTAATATCAATAACAAGTACTACACAATTGTGGAAGTCAAAGCAATTGTTCAATACTATTCAATATGTATAGTGACAGATATATTGGAAAAATAACAACTGTCTTCACAGCTGTCATGGTGTAGTGGTTAACTGTTGTGGCTATAGTGTACAGGGTGCTGGGTGCAAGGGCTGTGTATTTTATTGCTTTTCAGAAGAAGGGCTGTTGGATACAGAGTTGTTATGGCAGTTTTGAGCAGCTTTAAGTGCGTTTGTGTAGGTTTGGGAGAAGCTAAGCGGTGCTAAGCCACTGTTAAATGTACGGGTGCTTACACTGTGTAGGCTTCGCTTACCAGTGTGCAAATCTGCTTAGCTATTATATTGCAGCAATGACACCTGCTAAGCTTGGATAAGCCCTGGTAACCAGTGCTCGCATCCCAGTCTGATAACATAGCAGGGTAATGACATCTGTAATAAGTGTATGTAATGACATGTAAAATACATGCGTCTATGGGTCTGTCATTACAGTAGCAAGGGGTGTAAGTGTCATATCTGGGACACTCAAGTATATAAGACCTGTACAGCACTGTTATCCATGTGAATGTGTTACATACAAGGGTGGTAACCCAGGTTATGTGCTGTCACACTGGCATGTAGTGTATCATGGCAGTACTATTGTTGACAGTGCTTTCCCAGGCAAGAGTAGATTGTTAAATGTAGTACTGACAACAGGCACACCTGCAGGCATAGCTGGACTCTGAGGCCTCACTGTCATGTTCCTGGTGCATGAGCTGTGTCACAGTATATATCCCTTACTGAATAATGATCTGACATGTAGAAAGTAACTGTAGACTACCATTTGTAAAACACATGTCAGTGAGTGTTACCAACATGTAGTAATGGCATACATATTGTTGTCAGACATCTGTCTGTCAACACATTCATCCTACTGCATAGCTACTTGCCAAGCTGATATCTGCCAGTCCCTGTACAGATGTGCAGATGGCAGGTATCCAGCTTGGATACATACAGGCAACCTATGCTTGACTGACACTGACATGTGTGCCCAGTTGTGTTATAATGGCACATATAGGAGACAACACCCTGCATGCACCACATGCCACGGGTACCTCCACTACACTACTACAGTCAACAGAACATGCTGGGGTACAGGTCTTCATCACAGACACTAACTATGTGTTGTGATACATGTTGCATACATGTCAACTGGATCACCGCAGTGGCCATTTGCAGGAGACACCCAGAGGATTGGCTGATGCATGTCACTCTCACCCTGAGCATCACCACAGTGGTGTCTGTCGATAGACTGCCTTCTGGCACATGGCAGGTGGCATGATACCACTGTACACACATCCTCTACACTAACCATCTCTCCATGGACAATAGCTAGGTACACACCTATGACCACCTGCAGCGATGCACCCCAGTACTGACACATGTGTACGTGTACATTACTGAGGATAGCAGTGACTGCATGTTAGTACACCTGTAGTTGGGAATACCATGAGGGCCTTCACAACTACCGCAACACCCATTGCCATAGTAAGATGTGGCTGCTGCTGTATCGGACATTACATATACCTTGGTACGTTCCTCTCCCTAACAGCTACATGAGCCTTGCAGTACCAGCACAACACTGTTATACAAATGGGTTGATAGGCATGGGATAACCATTGAGTTCTGGCAAGTGTGTGTATGTGTGCATGTCTGTATATCTGTAGAGTACAGCATTCCAAGGCAACATACTCCTATTACAATACACATTGCCACACAGTAGTACGGATAGTGTTGTTACTGCCCATAGGTGAGGCATGACAATGCAACAGCCTACTATGCTTGTGGAATGTGCATTAGATGCATATCCCTGTAGTACCACTATTGGGATGTACAATGGGGTGTATCGCAGTCGTGGGCAATGTGTGAAGGTGGGTATGTCAGATTGTCATCATGGGTTCCAGTGAGTACAATATCCACTGTGGGATGTGGGTGATGTGTACACTGTCATTACACCATGGTACACCCAGTATATGTCCCATGTACCACTGTATGGTGACCACTGTCACGATCAGCCATACAGGTAACTGATACCACAATCCAGCCCAGTTATGCATGTGATGTGTGCAGCCTAACTGTAATACCTGTAATACATTGGACCGGGGGTGGGCCATACATTTGACACCATGTGTGTGAGTGAGGGGTGTAATTAGTTGAAATGGGCATGGTGATGTGGTGTGTGGGGTTGCCCTAGGTGTGTTTGTATAGTGTGTGGGTATGCAGGCACACAGTTCCGCCATGTGGCTCCCCTATACAGGTGTTTCTTGGACAGCTGCAGACTATAGGTGGCAGGGTGCGCAGTTCACCACCTCCTGCCATGACATGCAGACTGTGTCTGCCAGGGGTTCCATGGGCACGTCCAGGCATAGGCCTCGATGTGCTACTCTCCCCTGATGATGACAGATGCCTGCTGGAACCAAGTCCCTCCTGGGACTGGCCAGGGCCACATGCACATGGCCTGCTGTGGTGTGGTGTGGACAGCACCCCCCTCTGCAGTGCTGGGGCTGGTACTGCCACTACGGTAGTACCTTGGTGTCCTAGCATATCCACGTCGACCACCAGCTGTTGGTGTTGCTGGCCCACGTCCACGCGGCTGTTGCCACACTCCCATCACATGTTGCTATACCTGGCAGGGTGTGTGAAGACATTAACCTATAAGTCAGTAAGGCAGTAAAACAGAATAGCTAGAAAACTAACTTACCTTAACTAAAGATTGATGCTATATTACTGCTTATTAATTCCTTTTCACATAATAAGTAGACATAAAGGACTCCCCTAGTATCTCAAGGAATTGATGTCGCAAAGAAGTGCCACTTACCTACTCAAAGTCTTGTAAATCAAAGTATCACTGTAAAACTGATTACCTCTCAGTACCTCTTAGCTCTGCCCGCTCCATTCGCCCTGCGGGCACACTCTGCTTCCCCACCCTACCCCCAATTCCCACACACCCAGGAGTCCAAACCTTATACTTCCTAAACCACACCCTCTCTCATATCCAACCTACCCCTAGCTCAAATCAATCAATTAACCTTAGCCACACCCATCCTTTCAAATCTTTTCCTCTACTCTCTGTCCATCACTACCTGTACTACTTCGCTACCTTTAGCATTTTCTTCTTCTCTACTACCCTAACTTAACTTTGTACTACTTTAGAAAACTTCTCTACCCTTAAAAGTTCTTCATTTCTACTACCCTATATCAATATTAAACAACTACTCTACCCATAACAATAACCTTAACATTAAACTTCTTCTCTACCCTTTGCCTTTCTCATTCATTACTACCATACCTAACTTTTTCTTTCATTACTAGCATACCTAACTTTATTCTACTGAAAGACAACTTCTCTACCTATTTCACTTTCTTCTCTACTACCCTATCTTAACTTTATATCTCTCACTATTCTATCCTAGCCCTATCTGGCAGTAATAGTACACATATACATAGTAATATGTCTACAACAACTAAAGCTATCCTAACAATGGTAATACTCTCAGCCACCCTTTACCTATCGCCTCACCTCTTTTGAAATGAATTACTATCATTTCAACTACTCTCCTAAACAAACAACTATACATATTAATACCATTACCCATTCCCAAATAAATATCACTTCCACTTTGAGCTACTTGCTAGTTAAATATCATCGACTTACACCCATTAAATTAAACCATTCCACCGTAAAAAAAATTCAAATATCTACCTAGCCTTAATTCTAACTGACTTTGTGCACTAAAATCCCCCACCTTAAAAAATGGTGATATCCACCCTTACCCAGGCCCTTCTAATCACTCTACTATACCAATTCTTTGTACCTCTCCCAACACCCTTACTACCCAGACCAGTCTCTCTAACTCCTTACAAATAGGTCATCTCAATATCCGCAGTATTAACAACAAAGTTCCCCATCTCCATGCCCTTCTTGATATTCATTCCTTTGAAATCCTCTGTCTTACAGAAACCTGGTTAAAACCCACAAGAAAGGATAATGAAATAATTCTCCCAGGTTACAATATACTGAGACACGACAGAGTTAAATGCAAGGGGGGAGGAGTAGCAGTACTGTATAGAAATGAACTACACATCTCCTCTATACCTTATAACCCACCTCAAGATAGTAAAATTGGACTTAATCTCTCCCTAGCCTCCAGCTCCTAGCAGCAAAAATATATAATCTGTCCAGGTACCAAATACCCATAACACATTACATACACAAGATACCCTACTATGGATATCTCTACTACTAACCACAATAACCTATTATCTAGGTATTTTCAATACTGACTGAAATAGTATCAATACATATAAATCTTTCTCTTCTATTAATTTTTAATGGCTTTAACCAAACAATGCACAACCACTACTAGGAGTTAACAAACAAAAAAAAAGAAACTATCCTAGACTGGATTCTAATCAATAAACAAGAACATACTTATAAAGTAGGAACCTTGCCTGATGATGTAAGTGATCACATGCTTACTTACATGATAAGATAAAAGAATGACATTACCAACCCCCCAATTATAGGAATTTCCGAACCAAAAAAACACTTTAACCCATATTATTTCTGACAGAACTTGGTGCCTGTGACTGAAACCCTCTAAAAACTCTCCCTCTTGAAGAGGCCACTATACATTTTAATAACAAATTCTTAACAATCCTTGACAGGCATGCACCCAAACGATCTATTAGAATAAAGTCCAAACCTGCCCCCTGGCTCTCAAAAGATACTAGACAAATTACTTAGAAATAAATCCTGGGCTAGGTGGAGAGCATCCAGAAATACCTCTGAACAACAAACCTTTAGACAGTTGAGAAATGCTACAAAAAAGGAATACTCTCTGACAAAAAAAATCTACTATTGTAAATTGCAGCAAACTCACCACAATAATCCACAAAAATTCTGGTCAAGCTTAAATAACCTCCTTCATCCTGGCCACTCTAGCACACCTTCCACTCTAGGGTCAGAAAACAATACCTCACATCAAACTGCCAATGCCTTTAATACCTTTTTCACAGACACCATACAATCTCTAGCCAGTCAGCTAGCGTTAGACAACTCGGATCTAACTAACTCCCCACCTGATCCTCAGCCAACTTTCCAACTACAACCCATGTCTACCTCTTATATCCAAAAACTTATCCACAAACTTAAGCCTTGTACCACCTCAGCCAACAAGTTACCATCTGAATACCTCCAACAAGCAGCTAAAGTAGTTGCATATCCTATATCCATCCTGATAAATCATACCATATCTGAAGGAAACATTCCAGATCTCTGGAAAATCTCCCACATTATCCCCTCACATAAAGGAGGTAACTCTAATGACTATTCTAACTACAGGTCTATAGCACTCCTCTCACCATTAGCAAAGATTATGGAGAAATGCATCCACCATCAGCTAATGGACTACTTAACTCAACATAACATTCTAGCAAACTGCCAGCATGGTTTCAGGCCTTTTCATAGTACCACCTCAGCTCTCCTTTCCTTCACCAACTCCATTAACAACAACCATCATAACAACACCCTCTCATCAGCACTTTTTATCGACCTGTCAAAATCTTTTTACATGGGTAACCACTCCTTTCTCATAAATATTCTGTCATCCCTCTCTCTAGATACTAAAGCAATTCACTGGTTCAAGTCCTACCTTAGTAACAGACAACAGGCAGTTCTTTGGGAGAATAAACTATCATCCCACCTGCCAGTCTCCCTTGGAGTCCCTCAGGGCTCCATTCTGGGTCCCCTTCTTTTCTCTTTATTCATCAATGACCTTCATGTAGCTATCCCTCAAGTCACCTGTATACAATATGCTGATGATTCTACGATCACATGATCTGCCAACTCTACATCCAAACTTCAATCTTTAACCCAGACAGCTTTCAACACAGTGGAGTCATGGTTCTTAAAATGGTGCCTTCTTTTGAACACCAAAAAGACTAAGCTACTATTTTTTACACCAAACAGTAAGTTCTCCCCCATAGATTTCTCCATCCGATTCAATAATGGCACCCTTATAACCCCTGACTCTACCACCAAACTATTAGGAATCACAATTGATAATAACCTTACCTTTGATAATCACATTAATAACACCATTAAATCTGTAAACAAAAAAACTGGGTTCCCTATATAGGATAAAACCCTTCTTAACTCCAACAGCTAGAACTACTATTGCCCACTCACATCTTATTTCAACTCTTCTTTATGCTGCACCCATTTACATAAATCTAAAAAAAAAATAATCTTAATAAACTAACTCCTACAATAGTATTGCTAGATTTGCCACTGGAAACCCATATAGAACTCACCACTGTCTTAACCTTCAACAGCTAGACTGGCTTGAACTAAAAATATTCTGATACTTTCCCAACTTACTATTGTTCATAAGATTTTCTACCAACCCAATAACACACCAGTACTGAACAACCTTATGGCACCCTATAGAAATCTTAATTCCTTACGCTCTTCCAATAAACTTCTAGCTAGCACCACCAAGTGTAATAACTTGGCTGCGGACTCCTTGTTCTCCAATACTGCAGGAAAACAATGGAACCTCTTGCCATCTGACCTAACCTC
Organism: Protopterus annectens; assembly: GCF_019279795.1. Taxonomy (NCBI): domain Eukaryota; kingdom Metazoa; phylum Chordata; order Ceratodontiformes; family Protopteridae; genus Protopterus; species Protopterus annectens. The sequence goes on along the minus strand of NC_056727.1, from coordinate 423,715,087 downwards.
ACTACACTCCCTGCCACTCTTTAGACAAAGTCTTAAGAAACACCTTAAAATGCACTGGCTATGTCCTTGCTGTTACCCAGACTAATCTTGATTTTTCTGCTGCTATCTCTACACTTCCTACTTTCCTCCACTCTTTGTTGCCTTCCCCTCTGAAGTTGTAGCTCCTCTATGCACTCTGAACTATGTACATTTTGTATGCATCCTTGAAAGTAGTTGTCTTGTCTATCTTTATACTTCCTTCTTTTTCTACTACTACCACTTACCCCCTTGGAAGTAGTAATTGACTGAAGTAAACTAGAATGACCAATGATATGAATGTATCTTAATGATGTATTGGTAACTACCTTAGATATTCCCACTGAAAAAATGATTTGTAGGAGTATTATATTTTAATGTAATTTTTTTCATACTTTTACTCAATATTCAAGTTTAATACTTTTTCTTGTACATTGTATAACGTCTTCATTTGTTAATCTGTGGAGCTTTTCTCCTTGGGCCTCTACTGAAAATGGATATATATCCAACTGGACCATCCTAGTCAACAAGTGTAAAATAAATAAATAAATAAATGAATAAAATAAATGTTCAAGCACAGATAAACCATGGTCGATGAGGCCCACCATCTCACCCAACCGTCTATCCATGACCTCGGTATAATCATGGAGGGCACCAGACAGTTCATGGAAGTCGTCACTTGTAGATGATAGAGCAGCCCTCTGCAGCCTTATGACCTGTCTGGTGTACCGTTCCATACATGCCTGCACCCCCATAATAGTCTGAAACATGCGCCTGGTGGTACAAGTTGTGGAGCTTCTGCCAGGGGCATGATGACCAGTGGCCCTACCATGAGCACCCCGGTACATCTGCCTATGTGGTGCCCTGCCAGACATCTGGCTATGCCTGCTGTAACCAGACACAGTAGGCATAGATACCACACTCTCCTGTGTACTGCCACCAACCACCAACTGTCTCTCTGCTATGGCCACTGGTGATGGGGTATGTATAGGCACTGTAACTGTGTGCGAGGTTGGGGTGGCTAAGAGGGGGTGTCAAATGATGGCACAGTTTTGGCCCCTGACATCACTGCCTGTGCTTCAGCAGTACTATCATCATCCTTTTTGTCTGTATGGACACCAACATCAGATTGCATGCAGGAGGGACTCTGTCCCACCTCGTCACCTGTGGGGGAAAACAAGAAATGCACTTTAAGACCTGTACAGCATTGCATGACAGTATATGCACACACACACACACACACACACACACACACACACACACACACACACACACACACACACACACACACACACACACATTCCACCTTAATCCCTACCTGTCCCTGATTTTACAGACAGTCCCATGTTTATAAAGTCACACAGAAAGCCTTTTCCTCTGTTGAAACATGGTTATCCGATGCCCAATTAATACTAAACCCAAACAAAACTAAACTACTCATCTTCCAACCCACCAAACATACTCAAAACAACTCTCATTTTAACATCACAGCAAAAGACAACACCACTATATACCCAACTGAACACACCAAATTGCTAGGAGTGGAAATAGACAATAAACTAAAATTTGACATTCACATATCCATGACCATAAAAAACTAGGAGCATTATACAGAAATAAACAATTTCTCACCAAAGCAGCAAAGATTTCAATAGCAAATTCCCACCTTATCTCCACCCTACTTTATGCCTCTCCAGTATATATCAAACTAAGGCAATGTGATCTAAACAAGCTAGAGACCTGTTACAACAAAATTGCCAAATTCGCCACAGGGGCATCCTACCGTAGTCACCACTGTCTCTCACTTGCTGAACTGGGCTGGCTTGAACTCCCTCACCTCCTTCAGTGGTATCAACTCTCACTCGCCCACAAACTAGTAAACCATCCACTAAATATCCCATCCCTCCAGAATCTATTCCAACCCTATCGCACCACCAGACCACTAAGATCCAGCAACAAAAATCACTTGCAGATCACTAAAGCCAATAACTCTGCTGGTGAAGCACTATTCTCTTGTGCCATAGCCAAATTATGGAACTCACTCCCACCCACAATTACCTCCGTACCATCATGCACCAACTTTAAAACTTTATTAAAAGCACCTAAAACATGCTGGCTATGCCCTTGCAACTCCCACTCTAATATCATCCACCCCATCCAACTACTACCTTTCTTTCACCTCCACTAACTACCTTGATGATAGCAAGCTCAGATGCTCATAAGCCTAGTACTTATTATACAGCAGGAACTTTTCATTGTTACATTTGTTAAAGCCTGTTATGTACTTAAGAACAACCATAAACCTCAAACCAGTAAACGACAAAGGAAAGCCAAACCTGCTTGTCTACAGTCCTGGTAAAATCCAAACGCAGTATGTACTGCGCTTAAAACAGTCACTTGTATATGCAAGATGTAAATCCTAAAGTCAACGCAACAACGAAAAAAGTTGAACGCTTTATTTAACAAGATACGTTTTCGCGATGCACTAAGTCACCGCTTCATCAGAACAAAACACCAAACAAATGAATGAAAATTGCCACGTAAAACATTTATACAGCAACGTAGGATGCGTGGCAATTTAATTAAATGCTGTTTAAGGGAACAATGACCCATTTAGTACATTGCTCACGCAAGATTAACAAATACAACCACAAAAACCTTAAATAAAATTATTCAAGAATTAATTATTAGAAATAAAAATGTGGAATCAGTTAAAACCATTTTTTAAGAAGAAAAAATAATCAATTCATGATGCATTCATCAAAAAAACTGTTGATTGAATAAATAAAATAGTTTCTTAAAAATGATTAAGAAATACATCGGGATAGGTTAAGCAAAATAAAGAAAATAAAATAGAAATGTCACAGTTAAGCTGAGACATTTTAGCTTAACACTAAAAACCAGGTGGACCAAGTCTGTCACTTGTATTACTAGTAATAACAGGAACAAGTAAAGACAAAATTCTAAAGAACTCCCTAGTATATGGATACCTGGAAGAAAAGGGAACCTACAAGTAAAATGTCTGTAGTAAAAAAACTGTATGAAAAAATGTAAGAAAAAATTGCAGGTGATCAAATCATCACTCCTACTAGGTCAAACACCTAAATAACAGGTTGTGTCATGTTAACAAAGTACTGGATACATACCCAAAGGTTGTAGCCATGTCCCAGTTCTACAAACAACCACCTACAGTACATGAGTGACAATAAAAGATGTGTATACAGGTCAAAATATAGTGTAGTAAGCACAAATTTGTAAAAGTAAAATATAAAATATAAAAGTATCAAAGTATTTTTTAAAGTGTGTATATGTATATATTTATACAAGTTTAAAAACCGTAGTACAAGAAGCTGCGGTTTACAACCTAAGGTTTAAATTACTTTAGTTCAGAATAATCAGAAAACCTATAAAAGCAAAAAATCAAAAAATCTTATAAGAACAAGTAATTTCATGAGGGGCAATGAGTAAAAAATCATCTCATATAACTCCTCAATTTAAGAATACAAGAAATGTTACAGTGTTCATTAAGACCTGGAATTCTAAAAGAATTCAAAAGTAATTGCCATTCTAATTCTCGTGCCTCAAGGAGAAGGCTAACAGGGCCACCTCTAACAGACTGTGGTACTTCATCAATAGCCATAAAGCAAAACGAGTGTCCAACATGTTTTACACAATGTCTTGCTAGTGCATTAGCCTCATTTTTAGTTCTTATAGCATACAGGTGCTCATACACCCTATCATGAAGTCTTCGGTCTGTTTTTCCCACGTAAAATGCATCACAGCAATTACATAAAGCCAGATAAACAATGGATCTAGATGCACAGTTAAGTCTTAGGTTGATGTAGTGTTTCCTGTTTCCTATCACAAAGAAGTTGCACGTTTTTACATGTTGACAGCATTTACAGGACCCACAAGAGAAACAACCTTTAGACTTAGTAGTATTGTCTGGTCAACTGTTATTTTCAAGTATTGATTTAAGGTTGTTGCCTCGTTTATATACAAACCTTGGAGTAGTGCCTAATTTATCATAAAGTGACTCATTGTTCAATATGAAATGCCAGTTTTTAATTAAAATATGTTGAATGTCGGCAGAGTCACTACTATATGTAGAAATGAAACTGATATTAAAAGTTGCAGCATTGCTATTAATGCCAGAGAAATCCCCAATGGGAAGGGTGGAATCACTAACATCAAAGGGAAGTACCGTGTCTTCCTCAACTGTTACTGATTTTTTAAGTAATGGAGGATACCAACCAATAGAACGCTTATGGTTGATCTCCTCCAAAAGATCTGAAAATAAGCTCATAGGATAGTCTCTACTCAAGAACATGCCTCTTAATATTTTACATTCCTGTGTAAATTCAGTCTCCCTACTGCACATTCTAGCAGCTCTAATTAATTGGCCCTTAATTATGGCCCTTTTCTGCTTGTAGGGATGTAAACTGTGAAAATGTAAAAAAGAGTTGCAGTAGGTTGGTTTTCTATAAATAGTAGAGGAAAATTCTAAGTTGGGTATGTCTTTGTAAAGTTTTACATCTAGGTAGTCTATCTCAGAGGAAGAAAAAGTAGATGTGAAACTCAAAAAGGAAGTCAAAACATTCAGTGAGTCCATCAGTAAAGTAGCGTCATCTAAATCACTCTTAAAAAGGAAACATAAATCATCAAGGTACCTAGTATAAAAACTGATTTTACTCATTAAGTTAGTGTTAGAGAAAATAAAAGTCTTCTCCCAGTACGCCATAAAAAGGTTAGCGACGGAAGCACCACAAGGTGAACCCATCGCTATACCCTGTTTTTGCAGGTAAATTTTATTGTTGAAAGTGAAGTAATTAGATGTTAAAATGATGTCCAAGAGTTCTGAGACTAAGTCAATTTCTTTATCAGTGGCCTTTAGGTCTCTAAGCATATACGAAATCCATTCCACCACTTCAAGGTGCGGGATAGATGTATACAAATCGACCACATCAACTGTAAGAAAGTTTAAAGAGACATCAAAGTTAATGGTGCTCATGTTTTGAAGAAATGTCCATGAGTCTTTACAAATACTTGGAATAAGTTTCAAGTATTTGGACAAAATTGTCTCCACTAGTTGTGCACAGGGGTAAGTTATTGATAGGCGACTGTCTATTAGTGCTCGCATTGGTGGATTATTGATATTCTTGTGAATTTTTGGAATACCGAAAATCACAGGGTTCTTTGCCATATTAATGTCAATGTAGTTATACGTTTCTAAGTCAATTTTACCACTAATAAATAAGTCCCTGAAATAACCTCTTATCCTCATCTTAGATTAATTCATTTCATTCACTGAGGACAAAGTGTAAGCTGGGCTGTTTAATACTTTCTCCATTTTCTCAGTGTATGTGTGATTGTCAAAAATAACCAAGCCACCACCTTTGTCAGGTTTAATCACTCTTGTTGCTGAAGAACAAAGGCGTTTAAGACTGTCAGATTGTTCTCTTGTAATGTTGTAGTTAACTTTTTTCTTCAGTCCTGTGTGTGCTTGGAGAAGGTACCTAATGTCTACCTCACATGCATTCTCAAACATAGAAAGCCCGATGTGGAGGGGAGGGTTAAAGGTGCTAGCTAATTTGAGTTTTAGCTCATTAAAAGTTTCATTGTTGTTAAAGTGTATTCTTAAATTCAACTTCCTGACATAACATTTTAAATCAATAGGGGTCTTAGCTAAATTGCAGTTCTTTGTATGAATAAACGTGTTACCATATGCTAAGAGGTCCACTAAACAAGGCTCTAGAGACATACTTGAAAAGTTGTAAATGGTAAAATCACCCTTAGTGTTAGTTAACAACTGTAACGTGTTAGAATGTGAATCATTCAAATTTAAGTCCAGTGGAACTTCTAGTTCCGTGAGTTGTTCCATTTCTTGCGGTGAAAATTCGAGTTCCGTTAGCCTAAAAAACGGCCATTGTTAGTATTATTGTTGAAGTTATTCTGTTTGTTGCTACTACCGTACTGTGGAGTACTTCACAGATAAAGATTCTAGTTGTCTACTGATGTACTATGTTCTTCATCTGTAAATATGTTGTAAGTAATTTCTATGTTAAATTGTTAATCGCTATGTAATCCAAAACTACTGTCTGTTTATTTTACTGTGGAGCTTTTCTCCCCAGGCCTCCGCTGAAAATGGACCCATGTCCAGTCGGACACTCCCAGTCAACAAATTTAAATAAATAAATAAACTAAAATAAATAAATAAATTCACATAGCTTCCCCACCCTGCATCACACTTGGTAACATGCACTCATTAATACCACTCATTAACATATCATTCCTCTAAATGTCTAGAGGAGTGATCACAACACATGACCTGTCACTTCATTACCTCCTCGGCTTGAGTGGAGTAGGTTTTACATGGCCTCACTGTTGTCATCCAGTGACCTGTCACTTCATTACCTCCTCGGCTTGAGTGGAGTAGGTTTTACATGGCCTCACTGTTGTCATCCAGTGTTCACCCTGTGCATGTCCAGACATAGTGAGCATGGCCCCTATATGTTAGGGGCTGTTACGTTCTCTCCATAATGTCACACACTGGAGTGTCATATGTAAGTATTGCTCAGTACATAGCAGATCTGCTGCTCAATTAACTTATCATGTGGACAACATTAATGTATGCATACACTCCCTGGTGTTTTCTAGTAATTTCACAATGCATCTGTAGTGCTGCATACATGGTTAGTCGTTCACCTCACTGCTGATTGCAATATTAAGGGTATACCTGATGTCTACTTTCCCTCCCAATGCATGTTCCATGCTACAGACCTTATTATACTATCAGCTGTCCTGTGATTACATATCAGACAAGTATTCCTGGTGTCTCATGTGTCAGTCCATGTCCATGTACTGAACGACACCAAAGAGAAGTACTGCCATATGAACAACCCCATAATCACACATGTGCATACATGGACACCCACACAAACACACACACATGCACACACATACTACATGCGTCAACCCCCTCCACCCCACCAGATTGCACTTACAGACAGAATAAATTCCCCCCCACACACACACACATATAGGTGAGGTTGCACAAAGATGTATACAGACAACCCTCTCCTACTACCACCCAACACTACAACCTGTGAGAGATGCACTTACATAGGCAAACTGGAAGCAAAGCTCTCTCCAGCCAAGAATGTGCTAGACAGTCAAGAGGAGAAGGTTAACTTGCACTACACCTCAAGCAACACATAGCCCTCCAAAACCCACACCATCCACACCCACACATAGCAACACTAAACCCACATATGTGGAGGCCCTTAACATTAACCTGCCCAAGTAACAAGGACCTCTGAAGCTGAAACACAAACACCAGTCACAACCAAAGTGACACATAGCTCACAACACCAGTGTGCCACCCAACAGCAGCCCCTAAAGCCAGAGAACATACCCAACACTTTAGTCATAGGTGACTCTATAATCAGGCACACTGATGTCCCACTCACCAGGCTGATCTAGGAGAAAATTACAGTCAGCTGCCTGTCGGGTGCCAGGATCTGCCACATAACACTCAAGTCACTCCACAACAAGTACAAATATGACAATGTCATTGTCCATGTTGGAATGAATGACTTGAGACATACCTTCTTGGACTACATGAAAAGAGACATGGAAGAGCTCTTGGATCATGTGGCCTTGGCAGGTATGACCCTAGCCCTGAGAAGCATCCTGCCTTCGCCCAGAATGATACCACAGTATAAGGACAAAATGAGTGACTTCAACAATTGGCTAACCTTCTGGTGTCATTCAAAGGGGAGCTAGTATCTGTCTGCCTGGGATGACATGATCGACAAACCACAATGCTTTACCAGAGATGGTCTGCACCTATCACCCCTGGGATTCAGGTTACTTGCTAAAGTTCTTGCCACCCCTATAGTGCTTTCTTTAGGCAAGGTTGAAAGGGCAAAACCACCACAGTAACAGATACAAGCATGCAAAATCTGAAGTTAATGTACTCAGTGCTAGAAGTCTAATCCTCAAAATGCACTCTTTCGCGGCACTTCTAAAAATGGAGAACATCGCTATCTGTGCAGTAACTGAGACCTGGTTCAAGGCTCCAGAGAGCACCCCTGCAATACCAGGCTACAACTCTTACCACACTTTTCGGCCACCAAACCAAGACCAACACACTAAAGGTAGAGGAGTGTCCATATTCACCAAGGATATTCACACCTCCAGGCTAGTTGCCCAACACAATGCATCTGAAATTCTCCAGGTGCAACTAACACTTGGTAAGACTGCAATCCAAATTGTAGCTTGCTACAGATCCCCCACCATGCCGCAAGATTCTCACTACACCTTTCTAAACATACTGGAAAATATTACGATACAACCAAACACCCTAATACTGGGTGATTTCAACTACCCCGCCATTAACTGGGAAAACTACTCAGGTATCAACACCTTTTCCCAACGGTTCTTGGAATTCATAAATTCCAGTGCCCTGGATCAACTAATCCATTGTCCCACCAGGGGCTCCAATATCCTAGACCTGGTCATTCCCAACATGGGAGATAGATGCTCCACACCAGTGGTCACCCCTTCATTGGTCAGGTCTGACCATAAGCAAATCACCCTTGACATCCACATCCCTTCCCACCTCCCAGTAAGGAAACCTCCATAAAAAAACTTCTACAAAGCCAACTTCATGCTACTCAAGTCAGAAGTGACAAACTTCATGACACCCATGCAGACTGGAGCTGAATGTTCAACTGCTGAATTCTACACTAAGGCACTGTACGAGCACATCCACTCGTGCAAGGATTGTGCCATCCCAAATAGAACCAATATGCTCTCCTCCAAAAAAAGGAAGCCAATCTGATGGTCATCTGCCATAACCAAACTATACAGCAGAAGGAAGAAACTGTTGGAGAAAAGAGGAAAATTCCAGGATACAAAAACACCCTTACCAGCCTCAGTAAGAAGCTAAGATCCCTCATAAAATCCTCCAAAGTTAGTTATGGAAATAAAATTGCCAAAGATTCCAAAGACATCCACAAGGCATTCTATAGTTATGTCAAGAATCTAAATGGCAATGCTCAGATCTGCTCTGAGCTACAACAGAATGGCATTAAATATACTGATCCCAAGGATATTGCCAATATCCTGGCAGATTGATTTAGTGCCAACTTCACCCACTCTAACCCCCTAAAGGGCCCATCTCAATACCAAAAGATTGCCAAATTCCAGTAATCATGGCCACACAGGTAGAAACCACACTCTCCAAAGCTAAGAATGCAGCATCCATGGGACCAGATGACATCCCAGGCTGTGTACTACATGAACTACAAAATGAACTGGCAGCTCACCCAAGTGTCATGTTTAATCATAGCCTCATCTGAGGCTTTGTGCCCACTGAGTGGTGCACAGCCTACAGTTATCCCACTCCAAAAGGAGGGATCCACCTTGGATCCTGGGAACTACTGTCCCATCAGTCTGACGAGCCTGATCTGCAAGGGCATGGAATGCATTATCATGGAACTCATAAACAAAGACATTGGCAACCTTCAAACACTGGAACCCACCCAGTTTGGGTTTGTGAAGGGCCGATATTGTCTCCTGAACCTGATTGACTTCTTCAAATCAGTCTCCAGAGCTGTGGATGAGGGTAAGGCAGTCCACACAGCCTGTCTGGACTTTGCCAAGGCCTTTGACACCATCCCCCACTCTGGAATCATAGATAAATCTACTAAGCTGGGCATAAACCCCTACATCACTAGATGGGTTGCCAACTGGCTTACTGACAGAACACAGACTGTAAAAGTAGCCAACTCCAAATCCAGCTCCAAACAAGTGACAAGTGAAGTACCTCAGGGATTAGTTCTGTGACAGCTCTTGTTTGCATCTACATTTCTGAAGTACAGGCCAACACTAAGGGACTCTGGCTAACAAAGTTCACAAATGCCTGCAAACTGGGAGCCATTATTGAATCCCCAAATGATGTGGATATTCTACAAAATGGCCTTACAGAAACAGTTGCTTGGTGCCAGAGCTAACGGCTCAAGCTTAATGCCAAGAAATGTATAGTTATCCCCTTTGGGAAAAAAACATGTACCCATGAATTACCACATAGGTGGCAGTACACTAAACAATGAAAGTGTGATGAGAGACTAAGGGACACAGGTGGACAGTGGTCTCACCTTTGATAACCACATCGCCCCAACAATCAGGAAATCTTTCTATGTGGCACATTTCCTCACTAAGGGCTTTTCATCCAGAAAAAAGGAGATCATTGTCCCACTGTATTCATCCATCATTAGACCCATTATAGAGTACAATGCCCCATTTGGTGTGTACCTCACAAGACATCTGCAACAGCTGGAAAGGCAGCATAAATACCTTACTAAAAGAAGCACAGGCCTAAAGCAGATGCCTTATGCTGACCATCTAAAAAAACTCCAGCTATAGTCTGTGGCATATTGTCTACTCAGAGGCGATCTCTGCTTAACATACAAGGCCATGTCAAACCCTGAGCTGTTGGGCATGCTCCACTTAAAGACATCACAATCCCTCAGAGCCACATGGTCCAGGGACCTAAACCTTGTCATCACAATGAACAAAACATGCTGGAGGGATGGGTTCCTGACCCCATTCTCTGGAACGGACTGCCCATACATGTCAGGCAGAGTGCCTCATTGGCGATCTACAAAAGGAACCTTGATGATTGAATGGGAGATAAGAAATTTACTCCAGGGATCATGTCAGTCACCCTGCTAGACAGGGATCCAGGGAAGTGAATACTGTGGGAATAAATATCCAGGGAATTGTTATGGCTAGGCATGTATAGGCCCTAGGGCCAATAGCCTAGTACTAACCTATGAATCTATGAACCTATGAACCTATAGTACACACAGTCCTACCATTACCCATCTGTCAACATGCATAACATATGGTACTCAACAGCATGCAGTGCAGCTATAGTCAATCCATGCTAGCGACATAATGCACATCTGTGATTCATGGGCTGTGTTAGTAGGTGATGCCCCTTCCCCTGGAAAACACTGCACCCATGTACACAGTATTGCTGTGCACCTGTTCTGTACCCTGCCATGTACTGTGCACCAAACCTCACAGGTGTACAAACCATTGCTGAATTTGTATTACTGTGTCAGTTATGTCTGCTCTAATGCTTACAGTCCCTATGTGTTTGAGTGACACATACCTGGGATGATATGTGGACAGATGTCATTTGTGAATGCCTGATGTCTGGTTTACAGATCTCAGCATCAGTGGTGCATGTATGACCAATCCACTACTATTACACTGACAATCATCAGACCTTACCATGGCTATGGGGAATGCACACCCTTATTGATATGACGCACTCTTCCTTGATCTGCCATGGGACCACAACACTGCATATATTAACAGCATGAGCCTGATGTGTGACATATGTCCTGTACATTCACATGCAGTGTCTAAGAAATGTGTTAGGTGTGCAGATGCTGACCACAATGCATACACTTTGTGGGTGCATATGTGTGCACGCCCTTATCATGATGGCTTGTTTCACCTATTATTATGTGTACTACAGCAGTCACTATTCCTGGCAGGGGTATACTAGCATGGGTCATCTGCATTTGTCAGTATATGGTCAGTCTGCCCTACACATGTCCCCCAACTCTGCATGATTGCAAGATCTACTCATGTGCACATCCTTTGGAGTTCACACACTGCCATCACTATTGCTGTTATGGTTACATCTGCCACAGTTCCTGAACCTGACTGCGTGCAGATACAGCCATTCTTAGCATCCTTAGGATCCCTGCTGCAGCTCCCCACCTTCAGCCTTTTTGCAGATGCTTGACAAGTATGGCCTACACGTGTGCCAGTTTGCAGCGTCCCATACACTGAACACCACATGTATCAGCCTAGTCCCAGCTAATAATCTGGATCACAGTATTATGTTATGCCATAGTGTAGATCGGTAATTGTTGCCATTGTAATACTGGTATATACACTGTTGTTGCACTGTATGAAGGTAATATTTCACACATGTCCCTACTGTAGGCCATGTGTCCCACCATTATGTTCATCCCTGTGGACACATTTTACAATGACAGGATGCTAGTTATCTTGCAGGTGTCTGACATACCCTTCAGATACCCCATCATGGTCACCACTGTGATGCAGTGCATTTAACAGCAACAATACATGAACATGTACAGCAAGCATTATGGGTAGGTGTGTTAGATGTTTGCATGGAATATATCATAGCCATTACATGCCCAGTGTACTGGCAAGCATGAACATAAACCATACTAATCAGCTACAGGCATCTGCCTTGGTGGTATACCAGAGGGACCTACGTAAGGGTGTGAGAGATATGATGTCAGTGGCCGCAGATGTGGCATTGCTACAGGGTGGGTGCAGCATTACAGTACATCAACTGTACAAGTCCACAGTACTACTGCGTATGCACATCTGTTTATTACTACTACACAGCAACAGACTATATATATATATATATATATATATATATATATATATATATATATATAGATATAGATATATAAAATATCTTACATATGCATGATCTACCTGTACAGATACAGATGTATACGCAACAGTGGTCTATTGATGTGCCCTGTGGCCTTACCTACATACTCCTCAGCCAGTGTGTAGGTAGCACCCACCTCCACAATGGTCTTTGCCAGTTGTTGGGTGTGAGTGTGGGCAGGTGCCATGAGAATGGCAAGGAGCTCCTCAACATGTTTCAGGGAGGATGGATGGCATGACCCCCCCCTGTTGTGAGGTGATCCTCCTGGACTGCAGCAGCATGCCGATGGGCAATGCAAAGCAGGTCAGTACAATGATGCCAGACCTGCTCATAACTGTGGTTATGCAGGCCGACATCATTGACCATGTGGACTAGATTGTTCCACAGGGTGGTCCGCTCCTTCTGCTCATGGGCAGCCCTGCTCAACAGAACTGGATAGTGCTGTATAAGGTGGTTCAAGATTACCTCATTTTCTGCCGCTGAATACTCTGGTAAACGGTTGTGGGACATCTTGACTGAAAGAAATAAAGATGGAAACAGGTCTGAGCAACTCATACAGCAAGGTTACCATATTTCTTAATACACATCTCTGTCACCCCCCACCATATTAATGATAACAAACTGTTCGCACAACTTAGTAGGCATGGCTACAGCTTACCTACCACTGGGGCATATATTGTATTGTACCACACTTTGTGCTATGTGTTTGTAGCCATGTTTCCTGTGTGGACACTATCATTGCTGGCTTGTTACAGACTATTTCACCTGCATGCCATTGTGAGCACCACTATGGTTCCATATATGCATGTGGTATGCTTGCTATGTCATTGCTGCACATCTGTCATTCTGTGTTATTGGGGATATCTATGCATGCTGTTGGACATGTTCCGGGATTGTGTGGACTATTACTACCCACATATGTTCTATAAAAGTGACACTATAGCACAATTCTACATGCGACCAGTCATCATCCGCCACATGTCATTCGTAATATACCAAAATCTCAATTCATGAGAGTGAAGCACATTTGTTCTGGTAGTGACAAACATAATTATTATAAAGCTGATATGGTCAGGAGGTTTAAGGAACGTGGATATAAAGCCAGGGTAATCACTATGGCTTGCAGGGAGGTTAGTGGTATGGCCAGACAGGAACTGTTACAATACCAACATAAATCCACAAATGAGTTCAGCCCCTATCAGAATGATCACTACATATGGACGCAACACCAGTATTTTTTGTGAGGTGGTACAGGAAAATTGGAACATCCTGTTGGCAGATGAGAAAATTAGGACTCTGATTGATGACCAGTGCCGATTTGGCTTTAGGAGAGGTAGGGCCCTAGCATCCCACTTCAATCAATGCAAGGTGGGTACCCAGGTTGCCGTTCCATTTCAACAATCTACACTTTTGGATAATACGCTCCAGGGATGTTTCAGTTGTGGTCATTGTGTTCATTGCAACAGGTTTTACCAAACAAAATCTTTTAGCAGCCGCAATGTCAGTCAAGTATATGATATAAATTTTTTTGCCAACTACTCATCGGATTGGGTTATATACCTTGCCACTTGTATATGCTCAGATTTCTATGTGGGCCAAACATCCAGGCCCGTTAAATTTAGGATTAGTAAACACATGAGTGACATCAAACTTAAAAAGCAGACAAATGCATTATATAAGCATGTTATCAAACATCCCTCTGCAACTTTCAGATTTACGGTCATTGACATTATTAAGGGAGACAGAACAAATAAGAGTGGCTGGCACAACATATTGAACAATAAAGAAAAAAGATGGATAATTAAGTTGGGGGGGTCTAATTCCTCCTGGATTAAATGAATTGCTGTGAACAGCCAATGATTGTCTTGTTTCTATATGGATGTGTGCATATAAGGAGTGTCTTGTTATTTCTATGGTTACACCGAGGAAGGCTTGAAACTAATGCCGAAACCGGTCTATTTATGATAACTTTATAATAAAAGCTGCACTTTTTTACACCTTGGTGCTGGCTATTTTGTTTTTGGATCACAATAGCATGTTTAGGGAATAGTTCCCAGCAGAACCCCTTTTCCCACCTCATCTGGCCATGTTACCAGCCCACATCACATGTGAGACCCACCCTGGGGCCTCCTCATCTACTGGTCTAGCACTACCTTCAGATGGAACCACCTCAGGGGATGTTGTCCCCCCCGGGGGCACACACAGACATGATCCTGTGACCCGAGGTAAGGTTCAAGGTCTGTTACATAAGGACTCCACAGAAACTTGTGGGATGTGCTACAGCACCTTGAGGCACCTAGTACACAATCACAGGGTCCACATGCTCCTCCTGCTCAGCCTCCAGGCCAGGCACCTTCAGGGCTGTGGAACTGCTGTTGTGACTAGCAATGGGTGGGTGCCTTGTTCCCATTGTTTCCATATGGGGGCTAATGGGGCTTCCACATCACAGACCACACACACTATCCGGGGTGTTTACCCATCACATGTGTCATATACTACCCCTGTAGGTTGTCTTCTATATCTACCAACCCGAAACACCTCCACAAATATACCTGTTATCCTTCCCCATATTCCCATTCCCTACTTCACAGAGAAGGGCAATGTGGTCCCAACAAGGGGTTCACATGTGACACCCATCCATTTTGCACACACTAAAAGCTGTATATATCTGTGTGTATTGCTATGTTTGATGTTCCCTCACACATAGCATGCAGCACTGTGGTGGTAATATAGGGGACATGTATTTACATACATATGTGTGTGTGTTTTTAGATATGTAGACATACGTATATATATATATATATGTGTGTGTGTGTGTGTGTGTGTGTGTGTGTGTGTGTGTGTATATATATATATATATATATATATATATATATATATATATATATATATATATATATATATGTGTGAGTGTGTGTGTGTGTATATATATATATATATATATGTATATATATATATATATATATATATATATATACATATATACATATATATATATATATATATATATATGGGTCTAGGACTAATCACTGAAAGCACATTTCACTGAATCACAATTCACCAAAGCACATTTCACTGAAAGACATTAGATTCCCAAATATAATAGTAAATTAGTGGGAGGCTTCACCCCCACACCCCCTAACTAATTATACTAACTCCAGGGTCACACCACATAAGTTCATAGGTTCATAGGTGGGTACTAGGCTATCTTCCTGAAGGCATTTATAAGCCTAGCCAGAATGTGTTGGCTTTCGCCGCCCCCTTAGATTATTTCCCTGTGCCTCTGTCCAGCAGAGCCACTGAGGTGATCCCCAAGGTAAGCTTTCTCTGTTTCCCATCCACTCGTCAAGGTTTCTTTGAAAGAGTGTTAGAGAGGAGCTCTGCCTAATGTAGATTGGGATCTTGTTCCAAAGCATGCAAAGTCTCTGGGACAGGAATCTATCCCTCCAGCATGTCCTATTTCTTGTTGTGGTGAGGTTTAGATCCCTAGAGCGTGTGGCTCGAGGGGATAAGGTTTTTTTTAGGAGGAGCATGTCCATCAATTCTGGGTTGGCCATGGCCTTGTATGTCAGGCAGAGATCACCTCTGAGTAGGCGGTATGCAACCGAGTACAACGTTTTTTTTTAGGTGGAGCATGTCCATCAATTCTGGGTTGGACATGGCCTTGTATGTCAGGCAGAGATCACCTCTGAGTAGGCGGTATGCAACCGAGTACAAATGGAGTTTCTTCAGTCGAGCTGCATAGGGCATCTGTTTGAGGCCATTGATCCTCTTGGTGAGGAACTTCTGTGGTCTTTCCAGCTGTTGCAGGTGTCTTGTAAGGTACATCCCAAATGGGGCGTTGTACTCTAAGATGGGTCTGATGAGTGATCAGAAGAAGGGCACAATGACCTTTTTTGATCTAGATGTGAACCCTTTTGTGATTAGGTGGGCCACATAGAAGCATTTTCTAACCACTTTGGCAATTTGATTATCAAAGGTGAGATTACTATCTACTTGGGTCCCAAATCCCTTATTATGTATTCCTTATTTAGGGGACTACCACCTATGTGGTAGTTTGTGGGTACTCTGTTTTTTCCAAAGGGGATGACTATGCACTTTTTGACGTTTAGCTTGAGGCCATGATTTTGATACCAGGTATCTGTCTCAGTGAGACAATTTTGGAGGATGTCTATGTCAGCTGGAGAGTCAATTATAGCCCCTAGTTTGCAGTCATCTGCGAACTTGGTCAGCCATGGTCCTCCTGTGCTTGCTTGTACCTCTGAAAAGTATACGTCGAACAGGAGGGGTCCTAGGACTGAGTCCTAGGGAATGCCACTTGTAACCGGTCTAGAGTCGGACCTAGCTCCCGCAACTCTCACCATATAGATTCTGACATTGAGCCAGTTGGCAACCCATCTTGTGATGCAGGGGTTTATGTTCTGGCTGGTGAGCTTGTCTATAATACCACAATGGGGAATGGCGTCAAAGGCCTAAGCGAGGTCTAGGTTGAATGTCTGTACCACCTGTCCCTTGTCTATAGTCTTGGTAACTGTCTCAAAGAAGTCCACCAGGTTTAGGAGGCATGATCTAACCTTAACAAAGCCAAACTGGGTAGGGTCCAGTGTTTGGAGGTTCCCAATGTCTCTGTTAATGAGTTCCATGATAATGCGCTCTATAGCCTTGCAGACCAAGCTAGTCAGGCTTATAGGGCGATAGTTCCTGGGGTCTGTTGTGTCTCCACCTTTGTGGAGTAGAATAACCATTGCTGTGCGCCACTCTATGGGTGTGTAGCCTGTGGAGAGGATGAGTTTGAACAGTGTGTTTAGGTTAGGGGTTAGTTCATCTTTGAACTCATGAAGGAAACAGCCTGGGACACCATCCAGTCTCATTGATGCTGTGTTTTTGGCTTTGGAGAGGGCTATTTTAACCTGAGTGTCTGTGATTTCAGGGACTCTACATTCTTCTGGTGTGGTTATGGGCCCTTTTGGGGGTGAGAGGGGGGTGAAGTTTGCACTGAATCTGTCTGCCAGGATGTTGTCGGTATTGGTCGGTTCAGTGTATTTTATGCCATTCTGCACTAACTCCAAGAAGATCTGAGCATTGCCACTTAGATTCTTGACATAGCTAAAAAATGCCTTGTGTTTATCTTTGGAGTCCTTGGCAATTTTTCTTTCAAAGCTCGCCTTGGATGATTTTATGAGGGATCGTAGTTTCTTGCTGATACTGATCAGGGATGTCTTCCCTTCTTGAGATTTTACTCTTTTTTTGTACTAGTTTCCTCCTTCTATTGTATAGCTTGTTTATGGCAGGAGTCCACCAGACTGATTTCCTTTTCTTGGAAGAGTGAGTTGTGGTTTTGCTTGGGATGGCACGATCCATGCATTCTTGTAGCTGCCCGTAGAATGCATTAGTAAAGGATTTTGCAGCTTGAACAGTGTTATCCTTCAGCATGGAGGTTTGAAACTTTCCACCTCGGTCTTAAGTTACTTGCAGTTTGCTTTTGAAAAGTTTTTCACGGTGGCTTTCTTGTCTGGGGGTGGGGGCGGAATATGGATATCCAAAGTGATTTGTTTATGGTCAGATCTAACCAGTGAGGGGTTGACCTCTGGTGTGGAACACCGGTTGCCCATGTTGGTGATGACCTGGTCCAATATGTTGTCACCTCTGCTGGGAGGGTTGACCAGTTCAACCAGGGCATTTGAGTTTATAAATTCTAGGAAATGTTTGGCAAGGGAGTTAGTACTTGAGTAGCTCTCCCAGTTAATGTTTGGGTAATTGAAATCACCCATTATTAGGGTGTTGGTAGGACCTTTATGTTTCCCAGTGTTTCCATAAATGTGGAATGGGGGTCCTGAGACATGGTGGGTGATCTGTAGCAAGCTACAATTTGAATTGCAGTTTTTCCCATTTTTAGTTGCATGTGGATGATATCTGAAGCATCATGCTGTGTCACTAACCTGGAGGTGTGGATATCCTTGATGAATATGGATAAGCCCCCACCTGTTGTATTTCAGTTTGGGTTCTGTGGCCGAAATGTATGGTATGAGTTGTAGCCTGGTAGTGCTGGTGTGCTCTATGGAGCCTTAAACTAGGTTTCTCTTACTGAACATACATCAGTTTTCTCCATACTGAGGAGTGCCTCGAGTGTGTGTATTTTAAGGTTTAGACTTCTGGCATTGAGTAGCATTACCATCAGTTTTTTGTTACTTGTACTATTTACAGCAGTGGGTTTGTCATTTGAGCCTTGCCTAAAAAAGGCACTATGGAGGTGGCAAGAGCCTTGGCCAGTATTCGAAAGCCTAAGGGTGACAGCTGCAAGTCATCTCTAGTGAAGCAGCGTGGCGTGTCAAGCATGTCATCCCAGGTGGACAGACACTGGATCCCCTTTGAATGACACCAGAAACTTAGCCAATTGTTGAAATTGAGAATTTTTTCTTTATACAGTGGTATCATTCTTGGTGAGGGCAGGATGCTACTCAGGGTCAAGATCATACCGGCCTGGGCTGCATGATCAGAGAGCTCTTCCATGTCTCTTTTCATGTAGTCCAGGGAGGTATGGCTTAGGTCATTCACACCAACATGGACACTGACAGAGTCATATTTGTACTTGTTCTGGAGTGAACTGAGTGCTTGTGTTATGTGGCGGATCCTGGCACCCTACAGGCAGCTAACAATAACCTTCTCCTTTATCAGCCTAGTGAGTGGGATGACAGTGTGCCTGACTATAGAGTCACCTATTACTAGTATGGTGGGTAGGTTATTTTTCCTTAAGAGCTGTGATTGCATGGTACACTCGTTTTGTGAAGTATATGTATCATGGTTTGTGTTGGGGGGGTGGAGGTTGCTTGGATGTTTGCTTTGGAGGTTTCTGTTGGTTTTGCAGATTTTTATTTAGAGCCTCCGAGTATGTTTTCATGTATTTATGTGTGTTTTTTGCCAGTGCTGGTTTAATGGGTATATGTAAGACTGGTGGTGTGATGCAAATATTTCCCTTCTCCTCTTGACTGTCTGATACAGTCTTGGGCTGAGGGAGCTTAGCCTCTAGTTTGGTTGTATAACTGCATCTCTCGCATGTATTAGTATTTGGTGGTAGGAGGAGGGGGTTGTCTGTGTACATGAGGCAGTTGTAACATTACCTCAAAATGCCCAGATTCACCAGATGGACTGGAGAGTACACCTGAAACTGCCCTTTGGACATGCCTGGATAGGTACAGTGAACTGTTTTACTGGATGGCTGGTAAGGTCGAATAGAGAGCCTTGTGCTTCTGTACAGTACAGGTGGGTCTAGTGCTAGGGTTTATAAGTGCTTGTTATAAGTTTTGAGCAAGTGCCATGCTGAGGAATGAATGGCTTGAGTGCTTAAGTTGAAAGTGTGTCTAGTTCCAAGGAAAAAATTGAAGAGGAGGCTTTGTGGAGCATGGAATAATTTTACCCTAGCTAACCGGCGCTGCCCTGTGCGCAAAACTGGGCAAATACATTATTTATAGCAGGGAAATGAAAGAGATAGAAATTAGCCCAAAATGGCCAATAAACTACTAATTTCTGGGATGAAATCACTCCTCCAGGGACAGATAGGCTGCTCAAAGCTCCCCTCTCTCACAGGTAAACTGAGAAACTTCCTTCTATCCAAGTAAGGTATGGGCAAACACAGAGATTTGTAACACAGCCCTGAATTCAGCACTAACCTGAAAACTGGACTATACTAGCTTAGAAAGGCATGAAACAAGTATATATATATATATATATATATATATATATATATATATATAGATATATATATATATATATATTTTTTTTTTTTTCTTCTTCAGAAAATAAAGCAGATACACTCAAAAGAACAGTTTAAAAGCACAGAAAAGGATACTTATTGGTATATATCGTAGATCACAGTTGCAGTCAATGCCCCCAGTAATAAAGTAGGAAGAAACACAAATACAGTAAAAGCAGATAAATAAAGTGCAATTTATATATCTATATCTATATATATATATATATATATATATATATATATATATATATATATATATATAAAAAACAAAAGAAAACAAACTGATTTAAACAAGTTACCCAATTAACCAGAAAAAAATCCCAAAACCAAGCCCTGTTTCAGCAGTCTTGAATCAGACAAGTTCTAACTACATACCCCTGATTACTAGGGTGCAGGGGAACCTTCTCCAAAAGAAGATGGCCTGGATCAGTACTCAAGTTATACAAACAAAGCTAGATTCAGCAGGCCTGAATCTGGTCTATGCTATAGCAACAAGGCACAACAATTTCAGAAAGAAACAGTTCAAATAAACAGTCACAATAAGCCTGTGACCAGAAGTTCCCAGCTCAGAAGAGCAGAAACCAGCCAGTCCTCCCACAAGAGTGCAGACCACAAACCTTCTTAATGTAGAATAACTGGCCTGAAGCCAAAGTGCTTAAGACAGAACTAATACACTTTTAGAATAGCAGACACTGGGCCTTCAATCAGCAATTCCCAGCTTAGTAGGATGTAAGCTACCTGTCCTGCCACAACAGTGCAGACCACAAACTTTCTTAATGTAAAACAGCCTGTATGAAGCCCAAGTGCTTAAACCAAAAGACTTAGAATAACAGTTACAATTTAATTAGTCTACGACCAAGCAGTAATAAATGCAGCAGAATAAATAAAATTGAGTACTTTTAAGAAAAGCAAAATAAAGTAGGAGGAAACACAAATACAGTAAAAGCAAATGAATAAAGTGCAAACAAATTTTTAAGTGCAAGAAGAGAGGAAGGAAGAACCTAAATGGGCTGGCCTTCTCAAATCTTCTCTCTGTATTAAGTAGAGTGAACACTAGACTCAGAATATGATCTAACTGTACTCAGTTAAGTGAGCAAATGAGATGGACCCAGGAGGAGTGTTCTAATACAGACTTACTGGAGGGGCGGGCAATTCCAGAGCCACTAACACTAACACCGACACAGGAACAGGGAGGGAGGGTGGGGAACTACTGCAGAGAGACACACAGCACACTGTTCAGAAACACACAATTAGGAAACAGAAAAAATGAAAATACAGTACTTTTAAAACTGCAAGTTTGTACTTGACAGAATATTAAAATTCACTACTGCAAGTTTCTCTTAGCTTCAGCTTGTAATGCAGATGTTTGTAGCCAAGCAAGTCTCACAGGAGTTGAGCATAAAATGATTTCTCAAACTTTGTGGCTAGCACTTAAAGTACAGAGGAATCCCTCTAGGCTATTAAATATCAGATAACAAATACGTGATACCAACACCCCCTCTTATAGCAAAATAACTGCAGAGAGACACACAGCACACTGTTCAGAAACACAATTAGGAAACAGAAAAAATAAAATACAGCACTTTTAAAACTGCAAGTTTGTACTTAACAGAAGACTAAAATTCACTACTGCAAGTTTCACTTAGCTTCAGCTTGTAATGCAGATGTTTGTAGCCAAGCAAGTCTCTCAGGAGTGGAGAAGGGCATATACACTTCTTTCAGTGAAATGTGCTTTCAGTGAAATGTACTTTCAGTGAAATATGCTTTCAGTGAATAGTCATTGACCCATATAAGTATATATATATATATATATATATATATATATGTGTGTATATGTACACATAAACATACCTATATATGGGGTACATTCAGGTTGATAGGAAAGTGGTGAAAAAGGGGCACAAAGAGGGAAAGACAGTAGGGAAAATAGCTAGGAATGTGCAGGAAGGGTATAGGGAAGGTCCATAGCTGTCCATTTCTCATACCTCCCAACCATCCCGAATTACTCATTTTTTACCGAGGTTTGGGGTCCAAATGATGGGGTGCCACAATTCCCAAGTGACACCCCATCATTTCTGATTTTTTTCCAATTTATTTTTACATTTCACTCTATTTTGTTGACATCATCACATGCGCGATGAAGTCAGCACCGTCGGTGCTACCAGCCTATCAGAAATGAGCTCTGTTCACATTTCTGGCTGGATTGTTCAAGCGGGCTTCTGTTCAAATGCTGGCTGGGCTGAAAGGAAGTTATGCTGCTGCTGCTTTCATCATGGAGCCTGTTGTTTTATGTGGAGCTTAAGGTGTGTAAGCTAGTTTTTCATTCAGATGTGTTTGGAACTTAGTGGAGCCTGCCATTTTATATGTGCGAATGCTGCTGCTTCAGAACATTCGTTTTATATGTGTAGTTGTCAACTCGTGGAGCCTAAGGTCTGGAAAAGTTTGTTTTATATGTGCAAAAGCTGCTGGAGCCTAAGGTGTGTAAACGTTCATTTTATATGCGCAAATGCTGCTTCAGAACATCATAGAGCCTAAGGGTGTGTGTGCGTTTCCCCATCTAACTGAAGAGAACATCAGTGTAACTCTCTGGGGGCTTCAATCCATTAGCCAGATTATTACATTTCTGTTTTCCATGCTGGTACAAAAGTTGCTCTTCAACGATCACTGCTTTTATCCTTGCTAATAAACTCAATTTTCTGAACTTGTTTCAGTCAAAGGAGAATGAGTATAGATCACCTCAGATTTCACATGCCTCTTCAGAGAATAATTTCCTTATTTCAGACCTCACTTTCTTCAGTGTTGCTTCTCTATCTCTCTGTATATAGATAGATAGGTAGACAGATACATACATTTCCTGGAGTAGAGCACTAAGTCAGTTACTTTTTTCACATTCAGCTTGGGAGCACTGTCTAATCAAGTGACTTTCTCAGAGTGGCACAGTAGGCAATATTGAAACTGAGAGAATCGAACTACAGTTAGCAGCTCATTAACACACCTTACCCTTAATCCTCTCTGCTAACTGCCAGATGTTTGTCCCTGAACCAGCAAAAAAAAAGATTAACTTTCCAATTTCTTAGCAAAGTATTTATGCAGCTTTCAATGTAGGCACAGTTTAAGTGCTTCAGGAGAACACTTTATTCAAGTCCAGTTTGCAGACACATTACAACTTTTATAAGGCTTTAGGTAAGTCATTACAAATTAGTGATATTGCAAACAGTTTCATTTATGAATGATTCTGTACTTAAATAGAGCTCTATTGTGCATATCAAAATATGCTATAATGTAACCATTCATTATAAATAGAATCTTGAGTCAACAAAAAGTAAATAAATAGGTCTGTAACTTGTGTTGTAAATACAGTTAAGTTTGAAACCTTGAGTATGAAGTCATCTCATATTTGTCACATGTTAAACTGCCCAGTCCTCTCCATGTGTAGGAATTGAAAGTTACCTTATTTTGAAATCTTAAATTGCTCCGATTCAGTTTGATTATTTTTTGTATTATTGAAGTTCTTTGTGTGATATGATGGGCACAGGATACTCAGCCGGATATTACCTGTTATTACTGGTATCTTAAATCTGAGTTGGTCTCATAATAAGTTGCATACTGAACAGTTTGACACTTTTTGCATTGAGGCTTCAGCAATAATTATAGCATCTTTATTAGTATTAAGGTTGTCAGCATATTCATAGTATCATTACATGTATTAATTGTGATCATTCAGTTTGTTTTGTTCATTAATCCAGTGAACATGTCCTGACCTGAACTGTCTCCATTAATTGTATAATTAGGTAATGCTGCACTTCCTTAAATACAGTGAAACAAGTGTGTGTGTGTGTCTCAGTGCATTTTTTTTGCAGTTTATCCATATACTTTGGTCTAGGCTGAATAAAATCAAATCAGTTAACTTACCTGGTTAAATAAAAACATGATATGAAATTTGATATGAATTTATTGATAGGCATTTGAATTTCAGACTTCATATTATTCAGAAAATAAATGGTAACAAAAACCTTTTATTCTTGCAATTTTCTAAGTGTATAAGATCGGTATTTGAAATTTGTACCTATTTTGGGGCTGTATTTCCCCATTGTTGGCTTTGTCCAGGTTTTTTGAGAGCTATAGGCTAGCCTATGTGAGAAGTGAGAACTGAATTCTGTATTCCTCCATTA
Organism: Protopterus annectens; assembly: GCF_019279795.1. Lineage (NCBI taxonomy): Eukaryota > Metazoa > Chordata > Ceratodontiformes > Protopteridae > Protopterus > Protopterus annectens. Next base: position 423,690,627 of record NC_056727.1, on the reverse strand, counting down.
TTGGCTTTGGCCAGGTTTTTTGTGCTATTTGTGCTAAGAGATTGAAAACTATGGTGAGAAGTGAGAACTGAATTTATTAAATGATATAGCCATTTAAGTTTCAGTCTTCCTATCTTTTGGGGAAACAAGCTGCTGATTTGGCAGAGTAGTATGTTGCTGACTATAGTGCACAGAGTCCTGTGTTCAAGATTTGGCAGTGAAATGCATGGTGGTAACACATTTTATTCTAGCACTTTTTCAAAATTATACAAGCAATGTTTAAAATGTATCCCTGTTTTTTTGGCCTTAATTGGGCAGTTTTGTCATTACTGGTTCATGCATAGGTTTCATTGCCTACTGAAAAAATGTTCAAACAATGCATTTAAAATGTGCTATTACACAAGAAATATAATTTACTAAAGTCAGTAAGGTGTATCAAAGAACACATGTATATTTCTTGTTTTGTGTGCAAGTGGCCAATAATTTGTAAACAGCCCAAAGGTGATCTTTATCCACCACTGGTCAGATGCATTGTCTTTGAATGTGGTGTAGGTTTCAATGTTAGTTTAATGAATGTGAGTTTCAAGGGCAGAGAATGCCAAGTCTATTTTCATTGTGAGACAATATTGCTTTAACAGATGTCTATTGGTGTTTGTGCATTGTGCTGTGTAAAAATAAAATACAAATCATTGTAGAAGTAAAGCAGTATGCACACATTGGTGTTTATGGTAAATTGGGTGAAATAGCCAGGTAACGGGACACTGGAATGGCTGCAGGGGGACTCTGGTGCCATATTTTGGTTGTCTGCTCTTCAGTTTGCATTTGAAAGTTGGTATCCCACAATTCCATTGGAGTGGGTGGGGTTACATAATTATGTATGCAAAGTTTATGTTAAACAGCGTACATATTTGTACCTATTTTTCATGGGCCTTGTCCTTGTCACTTGGTCAATTATAAAGTATAGAAAATGGTGACCATTATTCTCAAACATGTGACTAGCTAAAGCATTATTCATATTCTGCTTACTAATACTATATTGGTGTTCATAAATTCTTTGCCTAAAATGCCTTTCAGTCTTACCAATATAGAATGCTTGGCACAATTGGCATTTTGCCACATAGATCACCCCTATGCTGTCACAATTAAATTTACCCTTAGTTTTCCACTGGATGTTGTTAATAAAAAAGTAATTAGGCACAAAGATAAACTTACAAAAATTACAACTACCACGTGTCCATGTCCCTGCATTAGAAAAAGGAAAATGTATTATGTTGTTTACTTGTAAAATACTTTTTAAATTCCTACCTCTCCTATACACAATCCTCATTTTTTCAGGTAACCTCGAACGAGTCAAGGGGTCTTCCATTAAAGTCAGCCAATATTTCTTAATGATGCTTTTTAAATAATATGCATCCATTGAAAAAGTAGTAATAAATTTAAGTGAAGGAAACTCCAAAGAAATAATGGTATTATTATTACTAAAAGTCATGTCCCCTTCTAACTGTTCTAATCCAACCACCATGATCTCGTTCACTAAGTTATCTGGGTAACTCCTATTAATGAACATATTCCTCAAAGTATTACATTCATCAATAAAATCCATGTCCAGACTCACCATCCTAGCAGCTGTAACCAACTGACTTTTTAACACCCCTCTTTTAACATGGCAGGGGTGACAGCTGCTAAAATAAAGAAGGAATTGGAATAGGTGGATTTACGAAATATTTGGACAAGGTATCTCATATTAGTATTGTCCTTTCTTACAAGAACATCCAAATAAGAAATAGTATCAGCTTTCGTACACACGCAATATGTGAATTTCTTCAGGCAAAAGTCAAGTCACAAATAATCAGTTATATATGGTATACAATTAATGACATCCCAATTCTAAGTAAAACATTAAAGGTCCCATACACAACAACCTAAAAAGCTTAAAATACACACACACACACACACACACACACACACACACACACACACACATACATATATATATATATATATATATATATATATATATATATATATATATATATATATATATATATATATATATACATACAAATTTATAAATTAATTTACCACTTTGTAAAAACGATGATGATGAAAGTATATCCTTTTAAAATGAATTTGTTCAGGGAGAAAGTGGTATGGTATACTCGTTTCTTGGATGATATTTTTATCATCCTAGATGGACAGTATGATCTAGCTTTAACACTTGTTAACTTAATGTCCACTTCTACATCCTTTTTAAAATTCACATTTGATTTTAACACTGATACTATTTCTTATTTGGATGTTCTTGTAAGGAAGGACAATACTAATATGAGATACCTTGTCCAAATATTTCGTAAATCCACCTATTCCAATTCCTTCTTACATTTTAGCAGCTGTCACCCCTACCATGTTAAAAGAGGGGTGATAAAAAGTCAGTTGCTGAGAACTGCTAGGATCATGAGTCTGGACACGGATTTTATTGATGAATGTAATACTTTGAGGAATATGTTCATTAATAGGAGTTACCCAGATAATTTAGTGAACGAGATCATGGTGGTTGGATTAGAACAGTTAGAACGGGACATGACTTTTAATAATAATAATACCATTACTTCTTTGGAGTTTCCTTCATTTAAATTTATTACTTCTTTTTCAATGGATGCTTATTATTTGAAAAGCATCATTAAGAAATACGGTCTGACTTTAATGGAAGACCCCTTGACTCGTTTGAGATTACCTGAAAAAATGGGGATTGTGTATAGGAGAGGTAGGAATTTAAAAAGTATTTTAGAAGTAAACAACAGAATTAATTTTCCTTTTTCTAATGCAGGGACATGGAAATGTGGTAGTTTTAATTTTTGTAAGTTTATCTATGTGCCTAATTCATTTTTTGTTAACAACATCCAATGGAAAACTAAGGGTAAATTTAATTGTGACAGTATAGGGATGATCTATGTGGCAAAATGCCAATTGTGCCAAGCATTCTATATTGGTAAGACTGAAAGGCATTTTAGGCAAAGAATTTATGAACACCAATATAGTATTAGTAAGCAGAATATGAATAATGCTTTAGCTAGACACGTGTTTGAGAATAATGGTCACCATTTTCTATACTTTATAATTGACCAGGTGAAAAAAGGACCCCGAGGGGGACCATGGAAGGTATATTTAGAGGATAGGGAAGTTTATTGGCAGCTTAGAATGAATGACTTTTCATATCCTGGGCTTAATGATGTTTGCTGCATTAAATGTTTATTAAATATTAAATCTTTTCTGAGATAAAATACAAATTAAAATTAAATTAATATTGTTTGTAGGAACATTCTACTATTGTTATAGCTGTTTTTACAAAGTGGTAAATTAATTTATAAATGTATATGTGTATATATATATATATATATATATATATATATATATATATCTATATATGTGTGTGTGTGTATTTTAAGCGTTTTAGGTTGTTGTGTGTGGGACCTTTAATGTTTTAATTAGAATTGTGATGTCATTAATTGCATACCATATATAAGTGATTATTTGTGACTTGACTTTTGTCTGAAGAAGTTCACATATTGCACGTGTACGAAAGCGCTTACATTTATTGTTTGTCCTAATACAGTTTTTGGTGGAGTAAACTCTTGCCTTTTGTGTTGTTTTTTTTTAGGTTAATAGACAAGACAAGCAAGATGCATGCAGGGGCAGTATATGACACAAGTGGGGGGGGGTAAACACCTTGATGGGGAGGGGGTGTTGGGAACTCAGAAGCCCATAAACCCCCTAGTGGAAACAGTGGGACTGAGGTCCCCACTCATGGGCAGTCACCACTGCATCTTCACAGCCCCGAAGGTGGCTGTGCTGGGGGCAAAGTTAGAGGGCCAGGCCGACCCTCTAATTGCAACACATGGCCCTCAAGCTGGCATAGCAGATCTCAGACCTCCCTGCAGAGCTCGCTATGCACCACAACCAGGACCTACCGAGAGGTGACAGGTTCTTCTATTCGCCCACTCCCGGGGGGGGGGGTGAGCCCCATCCCCTGAGGTGATTCCACCTGAAGGTGGTGCAGGACCAATGAACGAGGATGTCCTGGGTTAGTCCCCAGATGTGCTGGTGCCTTGTGCCACAGCCAGCCAAAGTGGGACAGGGCCTTCCCAAACATGCTATAGTGTTTAAATGTTATCAATATATGTGGGTTAGTAATAGTCAACACATTCCAGGATTAGGTATAACAGTATGCACAGATATTCCCATTAACCCAAACACCATATATGGAACAGTTGCATAGCAAACAGAACACATGCATGAATGGGACCACAGTGGTCATTACAACAGCATGCAGGTACATTGATGGCAGCATGCCACCAATGTGGGAGTATTTCAACATAGCACATGCATAGAAACAAATTTAAATAATTACCAAACAATAGGGCATATGTTCCAGCATTAGAGTTAAGTCAGCACATACCAATTGAGTTGTATATTTAGTTTACTGCTGCAGATATGGTGGGGGGTGGAGAAAGATATCAGTTAACAACTAGTATATTCCTGTAGTTTGCATTACTTTCCTAGACAGTGCTGTGATCTGTACCTTACAGGTATTAGTACACTATCCTATTGCCTTGGTTCGGACAGTGGTATGGCTGTCAACAACTATATACATGAACTGGTTTTACCTGCAGTATACACCTCTTACCTGGTATACCTGTGGAGGTATTGTTTGTTAACACTACCTAACTGTTTCTACACATACTCTCAGATTTCAGGTTGATGTTATGTACATACCTGTGCATCTGTTTTTGCACATACTCTGGCCATGTCTTCACCACATGCAGGTGAACCAGGACATATTTTGACTATTGCCCTCTTAAACCTTTAGTGACTTGTATGATGACAGGTTTGTTTTATTTTATATTTTCCAAATATGTACAGGTCTGACAGTCAGTTATATGACATGAAATGCCTACATGTCAGAAATTAGCACACTGATATGGCAGGGGCCAGGGTAATAGCCAGCAGATATGGGCTGAATAACTGGACATTCTGGACATTTATGTACACTTGTGGGGTATGATTCTGCATACAGCTTACTACCACTCCCAGGATTCATACCATGGCTTTGTCTGCTAAAAATAAAACACTGTCCATCACAGTTGAGAGTGCTATATAGGTATTGCTGTTTATCTGTTGTCTAATTTCTGTGCCAAATTTACTAAAGCTTGCACGGAGTTGTAGAGTAGTGTAAGACTTCAAACAAGCAATATGTCTGTCGTGCGATCCAGGAACAGCCGCCAGGGGCGTGCATGAGAGCTGCTAAAACTACTCTTGCACGGACAGTGTCATGGTATGCAAATTACCTCACTTGCTGGTGAAAGCTATGCAAATGAGGTAAATTTGCTATCCAGGAAACACTAACCTGTCTGTGGAAGATTAGTGTTATCGGCAGAAATGTACTCTGTTGGTAACGGAGTACCGTTGTGCAAATAGCTAAACGGAGCTATGACAGCTTCAAATAAAGGATGCATACAGATGAGGAAGCATGCCAATGGCAAAATATAAGGCCATTGGCATTTATAAATGTTTAAAAATTTAAAAATCTAACTTTTTTCCCCGATCTCCAATGTTTAAGCATAGCGCAGCACTGTGCAAATGTGCGGCGCTCATAAAAACAAGAAAATAAATTTTAAAAAGTCAAAAATAGGCATTTCCAATAAAAAGCTTATTCTGCCATGCAGGTGAATAGCAGGCTGAAGACAACATGGCCACTAAGTAGTGATTGCTAAGGGGGGGAAGCTCAGTGTGAGAGATGTAACCATGCATTAGTAGGCAATCCTATGCAAATGAGGATAAGGATAGTGAATCCCAATTTTCCCCAGCATGTGAGCCACGTCCCAAGAGTGTAAGAGTAGGAGTAGGTGAGTGTAAGACTGAAATATAGGTGACATCATGAGGGGGGGTGTCAGACAGGCTGTAAGCTAATTGGAGCACAGTGGCTTGTGTTTGCCCTGAGTGGCTCAGGATTGCAAGAGACGTGCCTACTGTTGTTCTATTTGAAAACCTGAAACCCACGGTGCACACTGTTAAAAAACAGGAAATGTCTTGCACACATGCACACAGCGTGTGTGTGCATGTGCGCTCATGTGCGTGTGTTTGTGCTGCACTGCCCTGGGTAGAAACAGAAAGGGAAAAGGAAGGAAAAAAAGTAGTAGGAAGTTAACCAAGGAGAACTAGCAGAGCTGCCAGGTGAAATATATCAGAATCAGCCAATTACACAGGCAGCAGACTAGCCCAGCCCAACCCAGAACTTTAAACTCTGCAAACAGCATTCCCCTCTGTTTTTTCTCAAGAACTCTGCAACACTGCAGTATACAAAAAGGTAAAAGCTTAAAAAGCTTATGTCAGACAAAATGTTAAGGGCTGCTCTTGCTATCATAAACCAACATGTGCAAGGTGCTGAGGGTGGTGATGTTGTAAATGCTGCTGAGCAACCCACAGTGAGGAGATGGAGAAGAGTGTACAGACCCAGGGTAACCTACCATGGGCTTCATGAGCTGAAGATAGTGAATCGCTATAGGGTGGACAGAGACCTCCTACAGCAAATTGTTGAGCTGTGCCGGCCATGCCTCACACACAGAACCAACAGAGGGAAACCCATCCTAGTAGATACCAAGGTATGTGTAGGCCTAAGAATACTAGCTACAGGTATCTTCCAAAGACCAACTGGTGATATGATGGGGATTTCACAGGCATTAGCATCCAGGGTACTCCACCAGTTCCTGGATGCCATGTCAGCACATGTCGGTGAGCACGTATATTTCCCCAATTCCCGTGAGGCATTGGCCAGCAATATATCTTTTCCACCAAATAGCATAATACCCTGAGGTAGTGGGTGCAATAGACTGCATGCATCAAAGCACCATCTGGTGAGCGGGGTAGGGTCTACATCAACTGCAAGGGCTTCCCCTCCATCATCTGCTAGGTTGTGTGTGATGCCCAGGGCATAATATTGAATGTGTGTGCTGGATGCCTGGAAGCTATCACGATTCCCACATTTGGCATCTGACCAAGCTGTACCAGAGATTTGCCAGTGGGGACATCCCTGAGGGTCACCTAGTGGGGGATGCTGGATATGCACTGGAGCCGTGGCTGATGACACCCTTCAAAAATGCACACACACCTGAACAAGAACTCATAGGTTCATAGGTTCATAGATTAGTACTAGGCTAACTGCCCTTGCGAGCCATTTTAAGCCTAGCCGATTATCCCCTGTGAGATTCAAACCCTGTACCTTATGTTTGCAAGGCAAACATCTTAACCATTAGGCCACCCTCCCAACCCTTAGGCCAGGCAGTGTGATGTGGGTTGGGTAGGCTATGAAGTCACAAACTAATATGTGTGTAATTGGAAGCTAAGGTCTGTAGTACAGTGGTATGCCTCAAGCCAGTATGATAGGCAACAGTACAGACTGAAATGGAGTAACTGACATAGCAGTGCAGGCCTAGCAAATGTGTGTAAGTGTCAGGTGTATCCCTCATCCTATGTACACCCACAGTAACAATCAGGTGTGCCCCCCCTGGTAGAAATGTACAAATAATAGCTGCCCCCCCTGTATGTAGAAATGTTAATAAGTCTATGCAAATTGACTCATGGAAGCCCTGCAGGCACAGTGTGCTTCCTGTTGATGTACAACACAAAGGTGAGCCCTGAAGTAAAAACCAACTTGAAGTTTCACACACATATATAGTATATATATGCCCATAGTGGGCATGCTCACATACTTAAATTTAGCAAATGTCAGTCAACAACATACTGAAAGGTCATACTGAGCATGCTCACACACTTAGGCCATGTCTGAGTACAGCAGTGGGCCACACATAACTGGCAGTTGCAATTCTTACTCCAGACACATCACTATTCACCAATCCTGCCTTGTGCACACAAATGAAAACAGACCCATATAATATATTGGACCCCTGTCATAATCAAACTATGTACTACAAGTACTTAAGTTGTTTAAAGAAAGTGAAAATCCAAAGATCAATAAATCTCCAATCCGTATCATCAAGAAACAATGAGCACTCCTAACATTATCCAAGCCATGTTCTTCCAAAAGTATTGCCAAAGAGTCCATAGAGAACGATGAAGCTTTCTTTAGCTATGTCATAAATATCAATGTAAACTCATATATGTTCTGAGTCACTGCAAAGTGTAAATGAATACATGTACATGACTGACATTGCCAACATCTTGTCAGACAGGTTCATATATATTTACCCCCCTCTCAATGACAAAAGGGCCCATTAACATACCTGGAGATTGTGAAAATCCAGAAATCACATATACAATGGTTAAACAGCTCTATCCAAACCTAAATACATGGCGTCTATGGGATGACATGGTGTCCCTGGCTGTGTCTTATGTGAACTTCAAAACAAACAGACCCTGCACCTGAACTGTCTGTTGAGACTCACCCTCTGTACAGGATGTGAAACTGTTGAATGGGTTACAGCAATGTTTAGCACACTCCACAAGTGTTGGTGCACAACAGACCATGGGAACTATTGTCTTATAAGCCTAATAAGCCTTATCTGCAAGACCATGGAGTCCATCATTATGGAACTCATAAGCAGAGCTATTGGGAGCCTACAAGCACCCAACCCTACCCATTTTGGTTTGGTCAGGGGCAGATCATGTTTCCTAAACCTGCTAGACAGTTTTCAAGGCAGTTACCCAGGACATATATCAATGAAATGAGCTACACATGGCCTACATAGACCTTGAAAAGCCCTTTTCCAACATCCCACACACATGTCGTATCCACAAAATCAACAACATGTGCATAAACACGTATGCCATCTGATGGATTGCCAACTGGGGCAAAGATAGATCCCACAAGATATGAATTGTGGTCTCCCTGTTGGACTGTAAACTGGTAACAACTGCTGCTCCCATGGCTCAGTCCTGGGACCCCTCCTGTCTGGTGTATACTTTTCAGAAATACAGTCAAATACACTAGGGCTATGGTTTGCAAAGTTTGTGGATGACTGCAAAAAGGTTGTCATAATCAATGTTTGGGACAACAGAGACATCCTTAAAAAGGGTCTCAGTCAGACAGATGTGGTGTCAAAATTTTGGCCTCGAGCTACAGTCATACAAATACCACATAGGTGCCAACACCCTAAATATGGAGGTAATAATAACGGATCTATGGACACGTGGATAGTCATCTCTACTTCCAGAAACACATTCACAAAGTGGTTAGAAAATCATGCTATGTGTTCCCACAAATTGCCAAGGTCTTTGCATGTAGGTCAAAGGAGGTTCCCTCTACTCATCAGTCATCAGACCCATCAGAGAGTATCATGGCACACTTGGGGTGAATCTGACCAGGCACCTTCAGCTGGAAAGACCACTGAAGTACCTCAACAAGAGGATTACTGGCCTCAAACAGTTGCCCCGTGCAACAAGACTGAATTTAACTCAATCTGTACTCTGTTGCATACCGTCTACTCCGGCAATCTCTGCCCAACAGACAGGTCCATGTCCAATGCAGAACTGATGTACATGTGCTATCTGAAGTAAATCCAAGCTCACTGTGCCACATGCTCTAGGGATATCATCATCACAACAATAAATAAAACATGTTGAAGGGATACATTACTAACTCACAGACTTCCCTTGCTTTGGAACAGGCTCCCAACCTACATTAAGCTGAGTCCCTCACTGACACTCTTCCAGAGGAGCCTTGATGAGTGTATGTGAAATTGAACTGTCACACCATGGATGACTTCATCATCTCTAGTACACAGAGACCGAGGGAACTAACCCCATGTGTGGTGATAGCTGCACACTCTGGCCATACTAATATATGCCTTCAGGCAGATAGCCTATTACCTACCTATGTACCTATATATATGTAGGGGGAACACAGTATAATAAGCCAAAGATGGATGGGCAGAGATGTGTGTAAGAGGGTGACCATGACAGGGAGCCATCCAGGACTGTTCCACCCAGCACACATCCCAGTGGCACAAAAGACATGAGGTGCACATCTCACCCACTGTACATAACAGCCACCAGTATCTGTAAGCATTACAGTGTATGTGGTCCATGTGCCTGCTGTACAACATGAGTGTACAATGAAGTACATATCTACTATCTGTAGACATGTACCTGTCACATAGGTTCATAGGTATGTAGTAGACTATCTTCATGAAGGCATATATTAGCCTAGGAAAGTTGTGCAGCTTTTACCACCCCATTGGGTAGTCTCCTAAGCCCTAGTTCTAATAGTTAGTACCCTAAGCCCCTTTCTAGTGGGGCTGCTGATGTGATGCCTGGCGTGAATTGTCTTTTTCCCATCCACTCATCAAGGTTCCTGTTGAAGAGTGTCAGCAAGGGGCTCTGTCTGATGTACATTGGGACTCTGTTCCACAGTAAGACAAGTGTTTGGGATGGTACTGTATCCCACCAATATGTTGTATTCATTGTTGTGATGAGGTTGATATCTCTGGAATGTGTAGCGTGACTCAATTTTGTTATCCATAGATGGAGCATGTTCAACAGTTATGTGTTGGACATGGCTCTGTATGTTAGGCAAAGTGTGCCTCTGAGTAGGCTGTACGCAACAGAGAACAGATTTAGATTTACCAGTTGTGTTGCACAACACAACTGTTTAAGGCCAGTAATCCTCTTGGTGAGATACCCCTGTGGTCTCTACAGCCGCTGGATATGCTTAGTCAAGTACATCCAAAATGGTGCATTGTACTCAATGATGGGTCTGATGACGTAAGAGTAGATGGCCACAACTACCTCTTTTGATCCTGATGCAAACCCTCTGTTGATTAGCTGGGCCACATAGGATTTCCTAATCACTTTGCCAACATTGTTGTCAAAGGAAAGATGACTATCTACTTGTGTCCCCAGATCCCTTATTACCTTGTCAGTTTTTAGGGGGTTACACCTATGTGGTAGTTTGTGGGTACTTTGTTTTCACCAAAGGGGATTACTATGCATTCTAAGATACCTGTAGCTTGAGGCCATGATTCTGACACCACACATCTGTCTCATAGAGTCCCTTCTGGAGAATATTTGTGTCATCCTGGGAATCTATTATGGCAAACACTTTACAGTTCCCAGCAAACTTAGTCAACCACAACCTTCCTGTGTTGGCATGTACTTTTGAGAAGTCTATACCAAACAGGAGGGACCCCAGGACTGAACCCTGGGGGTCACCGGTTGTTACCGGTGTACAGTCTGACATGTAGCCAGCAACTCTTAATTTGTGGGATCTATCTGTGAGCCAGTTTGCAATCCATCTTGTGATGTATGGATTCATACCCAGGTTGGTGAGTTCATCTATGATACTTGACTGGGGAATGGTGTCAAAGCGTGTCTTAGCAAGGTATAGGTAGGCTGTGTGGAGCTCATTTCAATCATCTGTAGCCTGGGTAACTGTCTCAAAGAAATCCACCCAGTTCAGGAGGCGTGATCTGCATTAGACGAAGCCAAACTGGGTGTGCTCAACTGTGTGAAGGTTCCTAATGTCTTTATTGGTGACTTCCATTATGATTGGCTCCATTGCCTTGCAGATCAGACTCATCAGGCTCATACAGCAGGAATGCCAAGGTTCTTTTGTGGCCCCACCCCTGTGGAGTGGGAAGAACATTGCTGTGCAACATTCTATAGGTATATATCCTGTAGAGAAGATGTAGAGAGAAGTGTAGGTATCCGTGATGAATATGGAAATATCCCCACCCTATGTGCTATGATCCAGGTTCTGATGCTGGAAGGTATGGAATGAGTAGTATCCTGGTTGTGCTGGTGTGCTCTTTGGAGGCTTGAACTAGGTTTCTGTTACTGCAAAGATATCAATATTCTCCAAACTGAGAAGTGCCTCAAGTGTGTGCATTTGAAGGCTGAGACTTCTGGCAATGAGTAGCATTTAGCTCACTTTGTGGTTATTTGTGTTGGTTTTGGGGTTTGGTTTGTCCTGAGTGACTGGTGTTCCACACCTGAAGTTAACACCTCACCTCTGACCATAAGCTAATTACCCTACATATCCACATTCTGTCCCCACCCCCCATTAAGGAAACCATGTTAAAAAATGTCTCCACAGCCAACTTCATGCTTCTTAAGACAGAAGTGGTGAACTTCAGGACACCCATGCAGATGGACAATAAAGTTACGACTACTGAATCCTACACAATTGCACATTATAAGCACTTGCATGAGTGCATGGATTGTGCTATCCCAAACAGAACCAAGATGCTATGCTCCAAGAAAAGGAAGTCAATCTGGTGGACTCCTGCCATAAACAAACTGTACAACAGAAGGAAGAAACTGTTGCAAAAGAGGGTCAAATCCCATGAGTGGAGGAGCTCCCTGGTCAGCCTCAGTAAGAAGCTGCGATCCCTGATAAAATCCTCCAAAGCTAGTTATGAAAACAAAATCACCACTGATTCTAAAGACAACCACAAAGTTTTCTATACTATGTCAAGAATCTCAATGGCAACACTCAGATCTGCTCTGAGTTACAGCACAATGACACTAAATATACAGACCAAACTGATATTGCTAACATCCTGGCAGATAGGATCAGTGCTAACTTTACCCCCCTCTCAACCATGAAAGAGTCCATCTCTATACCGGAAGAATGTAACATTGCTGTCATCACGGCTGCACAGGTAAAAATCACTCTCCAAAGCCAGGAATGCAGCATCCATGGGACAAGACAACATCCCAGGCTGCGTTCTACATGAACTACAGAATGAACTGGCACCACACCTAAGTACCATATTCAATGTTCATAGTCTCACCTCAAGCTTTATGCCTGCTGAATGGCGCACAGTGACGGTTATCCCACTACACAAGGGGAGAGCCACCATGGACCCCGGGACCTAGCGCCCCATTAGCCAGATGAGCCTGGTCTGCAAGGCCATGGAACGTATCATCATGGAACTTATAAACAAAGACTGGTATTCTCCAAATTCTGGATCACAACCAGTTCAGGTTTGTAAAAGGCAGATCATGTCTCCTAAACTTGATAGACTTCTTTGAAGCAGTCACCAAAGCAGTAGACAAGGGTAAGTTGGTTCACACAGCCTATATAGATCTTGCCAAGGTTTTCAACACCATACCCCACTCTGGAATTATTGATAAACTCACTAAACTAGGTATAAATCTCTATGTCACAAGATGGGTTGCCAACTGGCTCACTGACAGAACCCACACTGTGAAAGTAGCAGACTCCAAATCAGACTTCAGACCAGTGACAAGTGGAGTACCACAGGGTCCAGTCCTGTGTCCTGTCCTGTTTGGTATCTACTCCCCTAAAGTACAGGCTAACACAGAAGGTCTTTGGCTAATGAAGTTCCCAGATGACTGCAAACTAGGAACCATAATCAAAACTACTAATGATGTGGACATCCTACAAAAGGGCCTCACTGAGACATATGCCTGGTGTCAAAACCATGGCCTCAAGCTCAGTGCCAGAAAGTGCATTGTCATCCCCTTTGGTAAAAACTATGTACCCATGAACTACAACATAGGCAGTAGTATACTTAACACCAAAAGTGTGATAAGAGACCTTGGGACACAGGTGGACAGTAGTCTCTCCTTTGATAATCACATCGCCACATCAGTCAGGAAATCCTTCTACATGGCACATCTCATCACAAAAGGTTTCTCATGCAAAAAAAAAGAGGTCATTGTTCCCCTCTACTCATCACTCATTAGATCCATTATAGAGTACAACGCCCCTTTTGGTATGTACCTCACAAGACATCTACAACAGCTGGAAAGCCCACAGAAATACCTCACAAAGGGTATTATCAGCCTCAAATACATGCCCTACACAGACCGTCTCAAAACATTCCAACTTCACTTTGTCACATATCACCTACTCAGAGGTGATCTCTGCCTAACATACAATGCTATGTCAAACACAGAGCTGTTGGACATGCTCCACTTAAAGAAATCCCAATACCTCCGAGATTTTGCCCCAAAACCCAGACCGAAATACAAAAGGAGGGGGTGTATCCATTTTCATAAAGGATACCCACACCTCCAGGTTATTGGAACAGCACGAGGCCTCGGAGACCATCCAAGTGCAACTAACAGTGGGCAAAGCTGCTTATCAGATTACAGCCTGCTACAGCTCACCTACCTTGTCTCAGTACCCTCACTCAGCATTCCTGAGAACACTGGAAAATATAAAGGTCCTACCAAACACCATGATATTAGGAGATTTCAACTACCCAAACATTGACTGGGAGAATTACTCAAGTACAAACTCCTTTTCCCAATGCTTCCTAGAGTTTATAAACTCAAACACCCTGGAACAGCTGGACTCCATGCCCACTAGAGGTGACAACATACTGAACCTGATCACCACCAACATGGGGGATCAGTGTTCCACACCAGCAGTAAACCTCTCGTTGGTAAGATCAGATCATAAAGTAATCACACTGGACATCCACATTCTGACCCCACCCCCAGTCAAGGAAACCACTGTGAAAAACTTTTCAAAAGCAAACTTCACACTTATCAAGACTGAAGTGGAAAGTTTCAAAGCCCCCTTGCTACAGGATAATGCTATCTAATCTGCAGAATCCTTTACAAGTGCATTCTATGAGCATCTACAGGGATGCATGGATCGAGCCATCCCAAGTTAACCAAGACTCACTCCTCCAAAAAGAGGAAACCAGTCTGGTGTTCCCAGGCCATAAATAAGCTATACAACAGAAGGAGGAAACTACTACATGATAGAGCAAAATTCCAAAAAGGAAAGGCATCACTGATCATTATTAGCAAGAAACTATGATCACTCATAAAATCATCCAAGGCCAGTTTCTAAAGAAAAATTTCCAAGGAATCTAAAGATAACCACAAAGCCTTCTTTAGCTATATCAAAAATGTAGGTGGCAACTCTCAGATATGCTCTGAGCTACTGCAAAATGGCAAAGAATACACTGAACCAACTGACATTGCCAACATCCTGGTGGACAAGTTCAGTGCAAACTTCACCTCCCACCTCCAAAAGGGCCTGTGTCCATCCCAGAAGAATGCAGAGCAGCAGACATCATGGACATGCAGGTAAAAACAGCCCTCTCAAAAGCTAAGAACACAGCATCAATGGGACTGGATGGTGTCCCAGGCTGTGTCTTACATGAGCTCCAAAAGGAACTAAACCCCCACCTAAATTCACTGTTCAGACTCAGCCTTACCACGGGCTATGTACCCAAAGAATGGCATACAGCAACAGTCATCCCGCTCCACAAAGGTGGTGCCACAACAGAACCTGGGAATTATCGCTGTATAAGCCTGACCAGCCTGGTCTGCAAAGCCATGGAGCGAATTATCATGGAACTCATAAACAGAGACATTGGGAACCTCCAGACACTGGACCCTACCCAATTTGGCTTTGTTTAAGGCAGATCCTGCCTCCTAAACCTAGTTGTCTTCTTTGAAACAGTTACCAAGGCCATAGATGAAGGGAAGGTAGTCCACACAGCCTACCTGGACCTTGCTAAGGCCTTCAACACCATTCACCACTCTGTTATTGTAGACAAGCTTAGAAGCTTGAACATTAACCCCTATGTCATGAGATGGGTGGCCAAGTGGCTCACGGATAGAACACACATGGTCAGAGTTGCGGGTGCCATGTCCGACTCTAAACCAGTCACAAGTGGCATCCCGCAGAGCACGGTCCTGGGACCCCTCCTGTTCAGTATATACTTTCCTGAGGTACAGGCAAGCATGGGAGGACTATGGCTGACCAAGTTCACAGATGGCTACAAACTGGGGGCCATAATCGACTCTCCAGCTGACACAGACATCCTCCAGAAGGGTCTTACAGAGACAGATACCTGGTGTCAAAACCGTGGCCTCAAGCTGAATGCCAAAAAATGCATAGTCATCCCCTTTGGAAAAAACAAAGTGCCCACGAATTACTACATAGGTGGTAATCCACTAGGTATGGAAAATGTTATTAGGGACCTGGGGACCCAGGTAGATAGTACCCTCACCTTTGATAATCACATTGTCAAAGTGGTTAGAAATTCCTTCTATGTAGCCCACCTAATCACGAAAGGGTTCACCTCTAGATCAAGAGAGGTCATTGTGCCCTTCTACTCATCAGTCATTAGGCCCATAATAGAGTACAATGCCCCATTTGGTATGTACCTTAATTGGCACATGCAACAGCTGGAAAGACCACAGAAGTACCTCACCAAGGGGATCATGGGCCTCAAAGAGATGCCCTATGCAGCTCGACTAAAGAAACTCCAGCTCTACTCGGTTGCTTATTGCCTGCTCAGAGGTGATCTATGCCTGATGTATAAGGCCATGTCCAACCCGGAATTAATGGACATGCTCCACCTCTAGAAAACCAAATCTCTTTGAGCCACACACACTCCTGTGAAGTAAACCTCATCACAGCAATAAACAGGACATGCTGGAGGGATAGATTCCTGTCCCAGAGACTTCCCTCACTCTGGAATAGAATCCCAGTTTATGTTAGGCAGAGCCCCTCACTGAATCTCTTCAAGAGGAATCTTGACGAGTGGATGGGAAACCGTAAATTTACCCCTGGGATCACTTCAGTGGCCCTGCTAGACAGAGGCCCAGAAAACAAATTTAAAAGGGAGACGAAAGATAACACATTCTGGCTAGGCTTATAAATGCCCTTGGGCAGATAGCCTAGTACCTACCTATGAACCTATGAACCTACACGCTCTAGGGACCTAAACCTTGTCAACACAATAAACAGAACATGCTGGAGGGATAGATTCCTGTCCCAGAGACTTCCCATACTCCGGAATAAACTACCTATCTATATCAAACAAAGCGCCTCATTAGCAGTCTTCAAGAAAAATCTTGATGATTGGATGGGAAATAGGAAATTCACCCTGGGGATCACTTCTGTGTCTCTGATCAACAGTGGCACAGGAAAATAAATTTCTTGGGTGGCAAAAGCCAGGGTACCTTTTTGGCTGGGCTTGTATAGGCCCCAGGGCTGATAGCCTAGTACCTACCTATGAAGCTATGAACCTATGAACCTTTGAGCCTTGCCTAAAAAAGGTAATATGGGGGCAGCAAGAGCCTTGGCCAGTATTCAGAAGCATAGGGGCAACAGGTGCAAACCATTTGTAGCGAAGCAACGAGGTTTGTCTATCATGTCATCACAGGCAGACAGAGACTGGATACCCTTTGAATGACACCAGAAGCTCAGCCAGTTGTTGAAGTTTATCGTCTTTCTGTTATATTGAAGTATCATGTAGGTGAAGGTAAGATGCTACTCAATGTCAGGGTCATACCAGCCTGGGCTACATGATCATAGAGCTAATATATATCTCCTGTCTTGTTGTCCTGGGATGTATATCTCAGATCATTCACACTGACATGTACAAAGAACACGTCATATATGTACCTGTTCTGGAGTGATGTAAGTGCTTGTGTTATGTGGCGGATCATAGCACCTGACAGACAACTGACAGTAACCTTCCCCTTGTCCAACCGAGTGAATGGAACATCTGTATGCCTGACTATGAAGTCACCAATTACTAGTGTATTGGGTATGTTGTTTTGCCTTAGGGCCTGTTGTGAGGCACACTGCTTTGGTGTATTATGTGTTTTCTGGTGTGTGCTTGGAGGTGTATGTTGCTTGCTTGTCTGCTTAGGACACTCTCCCTTTTTCAGATTAATATTTGTATTCTCTGAGTATGGTAATGTGTATTTATGTGTGTGTTTTGCTGGTGCTTATATTGTAGGTCTATGTCAGACAGTTGGTGTTGTGGTTGTATGACCCTACTCCTCCTGACTGTATTGTCCAGTATTGGGTTGACAGTTCTTAGCCACCGGTTTGACCCTGTGTGTGCCAGCATGCGGTGCATCAACCCATATATGATATGGTCATAGCCTATGCATACAATACACTCACAATACACCTAGTATGATAAGCCTGCTGAGGTTAGCAAATGTGAAAAAAAACCTTTGGGCAAACTGTTAGCGAGTAATGTCTGTATTGCACCCTGTAACTCCATATTGCTTGCTGAATTGTAAAGACGTACTTAGTTTGGATTAAGAACCCCACAGTTGCCAACTGTGTGTGTGTGTGTGTGTGTGTGTGTGTGTGTGTGTGTGTGTGTGTGTGTGTGTGTGTGTGTGTGTGTGTTTGTGTGTGTCTGCCTGTCTCTCCCTGGAGAGAGAGCAACGTTTTTGGAGACTACTCACACCCCTTAAAAGTGGTATACTCATCTTTGTCAAGTCTGATGATGTCACCATCCTACAAATATACCTGTGGAAAGATGCAATCCCACTAATGTTTATAGCATGTCATGTAAATGCATACTGCTGCATTATCATAATGTAAATAGGGAGGGGTTTGAATCCTGCACTTGTCAACTGTGTGTGTTTGTGTCTCCCTGGGGAAAAACAACCTTTTTGGAGACTACTCACACCCCTTAAAAGTGGTATACTCATCTTTGTGAAGTCTGATGATGTCACCATCCTACAAATATACCTGTGGCAAAGCAAAATCCCAGTAATGTGTATAGCACATCATGTAAATGCGTACTGCTGTGGTATTATAATGTAGTTAGGTAGAGGTTTGAATCCTGAACTTGGTAACTGTGTGTGTGGGCCGGATTCATGATAGCTTGCACGGAGTCTAAGAGTAGAGTAAGACTCCATGCAGCCATCATGTCCGACGAGCGATCCAGGAACAGCCTCTAGGGGCGTGTAAGAGAGCTCCTAAAATGACTCTTACACGAACAGGGCTGGGACATGCAAATCACCTCAACTGCAGGCAAAAGGCTTGCAAATGAGGTAGATTTGTGATTCAGGAAACCTGAACCTGTCCGAGTAAGAGCAGTGTTATTTGCAGAAATGTACTCAGTTGACAACTGAGTACCGTTTTGCAAATAGCAAAACGGAGCAGGGACAGCTCCAAATAAAGGTTACAACCAGTACAGGAAGCATGCCAATGGCCAAATATGCAGCCATTGAAAATGTTCCCTGATGCAAAATTAAAATAAAAATAATTTTTTTTTACACCAATTTCCGATGTTTAAGCGTAGCGCAGCGCTGTGCAAACAGGCTGTGCTCTAAAACACAGAATACTAAAAATTATAACCCACAAATGTGGATTTTATTGAAATTGTTAATGTGCAATGCAAAAGAATGGCAGGCTGAAGACAACATGGCCACCAAGTAGAGGTTGCTAAGGGGAGAAGCTCAGTCTAAGACATGTAACGAAGCATTAGTAGGTAATCCTATATAAATGAGTGTTAGTATAGTGAATTGCTAGTTTACATAGCAAATGAGCACAGTCAGTGGAGTGTAGGAGTAGGATATGGGGAGTAACAGAGTAGAAGATAGGTGACATCATGAGGGGGGTATGTTTGAAAGAAGTGAAGCTCATTGGAGCAGAGTGGCATGTGTCCGCTGTCAGTTAGACATCATGGAAAGAGGTGTGTCAACAGGTAGGCTAGGGAAAGCCAAGAAATGGAAGGTGTATACTGTGGATAGCACCAAAGTTTTTTGCTGAGCGTGCATGCACGTGTGTGCACTCCTGTAAACCCGAGTAAGAGAGTGCACGCATGTAAGCGTGAGTGCACGTGTTTAAGCTGGAGTAAGCATGTATAAGTCTGTTTAAAGAGTTGTAAGTGCGTTTGCGCTGGTGTGCGTGCGTGTTAACCCGAATAAGCAAGTTTTAGTCCGTGTAAGCATGTGTGCGTGTGTGTTAGCTGCTGTGCGCTTGTGTGCATAGCGCTCCCCCTGAGGAAACAGAAAGGAAAAAGGAAGCACAACAAATAGTAGGAAGCTACCAGGGAGTACTAGCAGAACTAGCAGGTGAAAACAATCAGAATCAGGCAATTACATAGGCAGTACACTAACCCAGCCCAGCCTAGCACTTAAAACTCTGCCAACAACAGTCCATTATGTTTCTCACAACAGACACTGCAGTAAGCTAATAGAAGTGAAAAGTGAAAAAGCTTTACTGAGACAAAGAAATGTTATGGGCTGCCATTGCTGTTATAAGGCGACATATGCAACATGCTGAGGGTGGTGACAATGGAAATGCTGCTGAACAACCCATAGTGAGGAGACAGAGGAGAGTGTACAGGCCCAGGGTAACCTACCAGGGGCTACATGAGCTGGAGACAGTGGAGTGCTATATAGTGGACAAAGACCTCCTGCAGCAAATTGTTGAGCTGTGGAGGCCATGCCTCACACACAGAACCAACACAGGGGAACCCATCCCAGTGGAAACCAAGGTATGTGTTGGCATAAGAATATTAGCAACAGGTACCTTCCAGAGACCAACTGGTAATATGATGCAGATATCACAGGTATCAGCATCCAGGGTACTACACCAGTTCCTGGATGCCATGTCAGCACATGTCGGTGATCATGTATATTTCCCCAGTTCCCGTGAGGTATTGGCCAGCAATATGCATCTCTTCCAGCAAATAGTGGAATACCCTGAGGTAGTGGGTGCAATAGACTGCACACACATATGCATCAAAGCACCAGCCAGCGAGCGGGGTAGGGTCTACTTCAACCGCAAGGGCTTCCCCTCTATCAACTGCCAGGTTGTGTGTGATGCCCAGGGCATAATACTGAATGTGTGTGCAGGCTGCCCTGGAAGCTACCATGATTCCCATATCTGGCATCTGACACAGCTGTACCAGACATTTGCCAATGGGGATATCCCACATGGTCACCTAGTGGTGGATGCTGGCTATGCACTGGGGCCGTGGCTGATGACACCCATCAGAAACGCACACACACCTGAACAGGAACACCATAATGAGGCACACTCACAAACACGTAATGTAATAGAGCATGTGTTTGGGCTGCTCAAGTCACGGTTCCAGTGCCTGGACACATCTGGTGGAGCCTTGCAGTACTCACCAACTACATGTACCCAAATTGTCATGGTATGTGCTATGCTACATAATATGATCCTGCGAAAACAGCTGCAGCAGGACCAGCATAGGCCTGGGCCACAGCCCCCCACCATTGCCAAGGCCATCACAGGCAGAGCGTGACTCGGAGGAGGAGCAGCCTGAGCCTGCCCCAGTAGGCAGAAGGAGGCGTGCCCAGTATGCTTTGGCCTTGGCAAAGCGGCAATGCATAGCACATACACTGGCTCAGTAGGAACTCTGGAAATGATACCCCTCTTCCACTCGCACATAAAGTAAAAGGGATGCCTAAGTTGACACTACCTGCTTCCAAACATGTGCAGGGAGTGTAGTATGTGCATCCGACATAGGCAGCCCTGCAGCACCATCTAAGGCATGAGTGGCATGTGTTAAGCAATATAAAGCAGTGCTAAACAGCAATTACCACCATGTAGTATATGCAAACAAAATCGTACACACCAACTAGCACAACTGTGGTCAATGTTCAGTAATATTGGGCAATGTCCAGCAATGTTGGTGAATATTGAGCAATGTCAGACAAGCCTGGTCTAAGTAGGGCATAGCTGAACAAAAGTCAACATGCTCATGTTTGCTTAACAGGCCCTTAAGCAGTCTGGTCTGCCCAGTATGGAAATATAAAGCAGTGATGGTCCTCGAACCCAGGATACTGTGCACTACAGCCAAAGTACTGAACCACTAAACCATGACAGTATTGCAGTGGTCCACCTGTATGATGGAATGTTGATAAGTCTATGCAAAGTATTCCATGGAAACACTGCAGGCACACCATAATCCTTGCTGAGTTATGACACAAAGGTGAGTCCTGCAGTGAGAACAGAACCTGACTTCCAACACACACAGTATAAATGTTAATACTGGTCATGTTCGCACACATCAGCAAATATAGTGGACCTCAGCAACATACTGAAGGTTCACACTGGGCATGCTCACACACTTGAATAAATGAGACAAATGTCAGGCAACAAAACATGTAATGTCAGAACTGGGCATGCTCACACACTTAGGCTATGTCTGAGTACAGCAGTAGGCCACGCATATCTGGCAGTTGCATATGCTAACCCAGGAACCTGTCACTATACAGCAATCCACCCTGTGCACACAGTTATATGACAACAGACACATCTATAATATAGTGGAACCCTGACATAATCAAATATGTTCTGCAGATACTGAAGTTCTTCATGGAAACTGGTAAAGCAAAGATGATAAAGACCTGCAAACAGTATCAGCAATAAACATTGTGCATCATGAACATAAGCATAGGTTCAGAGGTCGATACTAGGCTATCTGCCCTAGGGCATGTACAAACCTAGCCATAGTGTGTTTGGCATTCACAACCCTGTCACATTACTACACTGTGTGTGTGAATAGTAGGTCACACAAGATAGCCCATGTACGTTTATGCCAGTGTGTCTCTGTCTAGCAGGGACACAGAGAATATCCCAGGGGTAAATATACAATCACCCATACAGTCATCAAGATGTCTCCAGTAGGTGGTCAGTGGGTGGCTCTGCCTATGTGAAACTGGGATTACATTCTGTAGTGAGTGGAGCCTCTGGGATAAGAATCTGTCCCTCCAAAATGTCCTATTAACATCTGTGCTGAGGTATACATCCCTGCAGTGTGTAGCTCCAAGGGAGTTGGATATCCTGAGGTGGAGCATGTCCAGTAATACTGGTTTGGGTATAGCTGTAAACAACAGGCACACATCATATCTGAGTAGGTGGTAAGCGACTGAGTAGAGCTGGAGTTACTGCATCTGAACTATGCAGGGCATCTGAGTCCCTAGATCTGCTTGGTGAGGACTGTCTGTGGCCAGTACAGTTGTTGCAGGTGTCAGGTAAGGTACACCCCAAATATGGCATTGTAACCAAGCATGGATGTGATGAGTATAGGGGCACAATGACCTCACTTGATCTAGATGTGAAACAATATGGGATAAGGTGGCACACATAGCAGGTGTGTCCAACCACTTTGGCAATGTGAATGTTAAAGGCGACAGTGCGAACAAGTGATGTCCCCAAACCCCTAACAACTCCTACCGTATGTAATGGAATACTACCTATGTGGTAATGTGTGGGCATGTTGTTACTCCCAAAGGGGATGACTATGCAACTAATGGCATTTAGCTGTAGGCCATGTCTCAGGCACCAGTCATCCATCTCTGTGAGACCCTGATTGATTATGCATGTGGCAGCTGGAGAGTTGATAATAGCACCCAGTTTGCAGTCAAGTGCAAACATGTTCAGCCAAATTCCCCCTGTGATAGCCTGTACGTAAGACAAATATATACTGAACAAGAGAGATCCCAGGACCAAGCTGTGTGTGATGCCATGTGTAACTGGTGTATAGTCAGACATGGCACCTGCAATCCTGATCATGTGGGTGCTATCCCTTATCTAGGTATCAATCCATTGTGTGAGATACGTGTCCAAATTGACGCTGGTGAGCCTATGCGTAATGGCCCAGTGGGTTA
This sequence comes from Protopterus annectens, assembly GCF_019279795.1. Taxonomy (NCBI): domain Eukaryota; kingdom Metazoa; phylum Chordata; order Ceratodontiformes; family Protopteridae; genus Protopterus; species Protopterus annectens. The sequence goes on along the minus strand of NC_056727.1, from coordinate 423,667,233 downwards.
TTGTGTTGAATGGTTTAGCAAGGTTCAGGTAGGCTGTGTGGATAGCCGTCTCTATGTCAATGGACCTGTTAGCCATGTAAAGAATACCTACAGGTTCAAGAGGCAAGATCTGTCCACAACAATGCTGAAATGAGTAGGACACAGTGTCTGTAGGTTCCCGATGTCTATGTGTAGGAGTCCTATGACAATATGCTCCATAGCTTTGCAGAACAGGCCACATAGGCTTATAGGGCAATATTGTCTGTGGTCCGTTGTGGCACCAACTCTGTGGAGCAGGATCACTGTCGCAGTACGCCATTCCTTGAGTACATATCCTGTGGTAACTCCGATATTGAACAGTGATGCAATGTGAGTGTTGCGTTTGTCATGATGCTCGTGTATGATGCAGGCTGGGACACCATCTGGTCACATTGATACTGTGATGTATGCTGTGGGGCAGGCAGCAATCACCTGTTACTGTGTGATGTCAGGGAGGTTATACTCTGTTGGGATAGATAGTTGCTCCTTAGGGGGGATGGGTGGGAGACATCTGCACTGAACCTCTTTGCCAGGATGTAGGCAATGCCAGTGGGTTCAGGGTAGGTTTAGTCAGTATGCAGTAACTCACAGCATATCAGTGAGTGTCCACCCAGGTTCCTGACATAACTGAAGAAGGCTGTGTGATGGTCCTATGTGTCAGGTGCAATTGTCTGGTAGAAGTGGCCCTTAGAAAAGTCCATGAGTGATTGTAGCTGTCTGCTAGTACAGATCACAGATGCCTTCCCTGTCTGGGATTGTGCTCTATCATGTAGTAGTGTCCTCTTGATGTTGTACAGTTTATTAATGGCTGGGGTCTACCAGACTGGCCCCCTGCCATTGTAGTAGTGAGTCTTGTTGTTATTTGGGATAACACAATCCATGCAGTCCACTAGGTGTCCATAGAATGTGTATGTAAAGGATGCAGCAGTGTGAACCGTATATGCCACTGTCTCAGGATCTCTGAAGGATACCACCTTCCTTCGGTGGAGATGTTGGCTCATGAGAGGTTCACCAAGATTACCCAGGATGGGTGTGTGGAGGGTATATGTATGTCCTGTGAGATACATGTATGTTTTGATCTTACCAATGAGGGGTATATTGCTGGTGTGGAACATAGAGTCCCCATGTTGGTGATGAGCAGGTCCAATATGTATTCCCCCTTGTGGCTGTGCTGACTGGTTGTGCCAAAGCATATGAGTCCACAAATTGTAGTGACTGTTGGGTGAGGTTGTCGGGGCTTGAGTAGTATCCCCAGTCAATATGTGTGTATATGAAGTCACACAATATAATGGTGTCTGTGGAGACCTGCATATTCTCCATAGTTCCCATAAAAGCCGAGTGTGGTTCCTGAGTTTGGGAGTGTGTTCTGTAGCAGGCAACAAACTGAAAGGCAGTATTGCACAATGGTAGTTGTCTATGTATGGTCTGTGATGCTTTGTGCAGTGATACTAACCTGGAGGTGTGTGTATCTGTGATGTATATGGATACTCCCCCTAGTTGTGTTGTCTGTTCCAAGTCTTGTTGTCAGACAGCATGGTATGAAACATAACCTGGTAGTGCTGGTGTGCATAAGCGAGCCTGATCCAGGTGTCTGTCAGTGCACAGATATTGCTCTCCTCCATACTGAGGAGAGTCCTGAGTGGCCACAATATGAGGTTAACACAACTGTTGTTGAGCAGCATTACCCTTAGTTTCATTTAACCTGTAATATCTATGGAGGTGGGTTTGTCTTCTGAGCCCTGCATAAAAAAGGCATTCTGGTGGTAGCAAGAGCCTTAGCCAGCATACCAAAGTCCAAGGGTGACAGGTGCAAGCTGTCCATAGTGAAGCTATGTGGCATGTTGAGCATGTCACCATACGCTGACAGACACTGTATCCCCTATGAATGAAACAAATTTGTTAGCCAACTGTTAAATGTGATATGTGTGCCTGTATACTGTGACATCATAATTGGTGGGTGTAAGATGCTAGACAAGGTCAGGGTCATACTGGCCTGGGCCTCATGATCAAAGTATACCTCCATGTATCATGTCATGTGGTCCAGGGAGTAATGTCTGAGGTGACACACACCAGCATGGACAATGATGGTGCCATTCTTGTACTTGCTTTGGAGTGACCTGACTGCCTGTGTTATGCGGCAGATCCTGGCACCCAACAGACAGCCCAAAGTGACTATTCCCATGTCAAGGCTGGTGAGTGGTATGTCAGTGTGTCTGAACATAAGTGTTGCCTATTACAAGTGTATTAGGTGTGTTGTTTAGCCTGAAGCGCAGTGACTGTGTGGCACACTGACATTGTGAACTTAGTGATATGTGGGTATTGTAGTGGGGTAGCAGGTGTGTGTGTGTCTGCTTTGGAGGCCTCTGCTGCTTAGGTAGAGTACATTTACAGCATCCAAGTATGTCAATGTGTGCTAATGTGGTTTGAGTGCTGTTGCTAGAGGATATGTGAGACTGATATGTGGTGTGTGTGGTTACCTTCACCACCTGATACACTATGTCAATCATGGGTCGAGAGACTTCAGCTCCCTGTATGTCTGTATAGGTGCATCTCACACATATATATGAGTTTGTCGGGGGGAGGAGAGGGTTGTCTGTGTACATGAGGCAGATGTGACTTTGTGTCAATATCACAATATCCACCAGCTGGACTGAAGAGTGAACACAAAACCGACCCCTGGACATGCCAGGATATTACCATGACATACTCTGTAGCCTGATCACAAAGGATCAGTAGGGTGTTAAGTGTGTAAAAGTATAACAGGGATTAGTGCTCATGTTCGTTAGTGTGTTGTAAAGAGCTGAGAAGGAGTCCAGACTGAATCATGGCACCTCCTTCAGCTATGTCATAAATATCAATGTACACACATATATGTCCTGAGTCAGGGCCAACTGTACCTGAGTGTCAATGCCGACATCATGACAGACAGGCCCATATGTACATACCCATCCCCCACTGACAATAGTCCACATCATCATACCAGCAGATATCACATGTAGAATGGATGAGCAGCTACCCCCACTGCCAAAAGCATGACAACAGGTGGACTATATTGATTCCCAATATGTGTCATGCACAAACTACAGAACAAACAGATCATGCACCTGAACAGTTAGCTGAGCCGCACCCCCTACACAGGATGTGGAACCATTGAATGTGTCACAGCTACATATGGCACTCCCCACAAGTGTTGGTGCACAACACACCATGGGAAGTCAAGTCCAGTACGCCTATGAGGTCTGATCTGCAAGGTCATGGAGTCCATCATGGCTGCAGTCATAAACAGAGCTATTGGAAGCTGACACACACACAACCCTACCAACTGTGGTATGTTCATGTGCGGATCATGGTTCCCAAACATGCTAGACTGTTTGCAAGGCAGCCACCTAGGACATACATCAATGAACACATCTACACATGTATCACATAGACTTTGAATAACCCTTTATCAACATCCCAGACACATGTAGTATCCACAAAACCAAGAAGCTGTGCATAAATATGTATTGACATATGACAGAATGTCAATGTGTCCACAGATAGATCACACAAGGTAAGGATACTGAGGTCATGTTCAAGCTGTTGACACCTGCTGACCCACATGGACCATTCCTGGAATGGCATAAAACAAAGTGTACACACATCACCATGTCCAGTCTAATGATGTCACCATCCTATAAATACAGCAGGAGAAGAGAAACCAGCTAGTAAAGCAAATAGTGCACCTTGTTAATGCGTCTCTCTCTCTCTCTAGTATCATAACATAATTGATTAGGGATTTGAATCCTCAAACGCTGACTGGGGGTGTGTGTATGTGTGCAATTGTCTTTGAAAGGAGTGCCCTTTTTGGAGACTGGGATAACACACTAGAAGATGTACATTCCTCTTTGGAAAGTCTGATGATGTCATCATCCTACAAATACAGCAGGAGAAGGCAAACCAGCCAGGAAAGCAAATAACGCACCGTGTTAATGTGTCACTCTCTAGTATCATAACATTGTTAAGTAGGGGTTTGAATCCTGCGAATGCTGACTGTGTGTGTGTGTCACTGTTGGTCATAGTGGTGATGATGAAACATGTATTTTGGCATGACCCGGACCCTTCGAAGGGTGACGGGTGGCCCTTCTCCACCCACGCTTCCACGGGGGGAACGAGCCCCATCCCCTGCAGCGCTTCCACCCGAAGGTGGCACAGGACCAATGGAGGAGGGGGTCCGGGCTGGGCACCAGAGCCACTGGTGCCAGGTGCACTCGCCAACTGAAGAGGGACAGGTGGGTCCACTAGGACCGGCCTTCCCATACGTTCTGTGGTTAGGTGTGTTTCATTACAACATAAACAACAGCATTCCAGATTAGTTGTAACAGCATGCAGTAATATTCCCATTAACCCAACACACCACAGTTCCAACAGTTGAACAGCAAACATAACACATGCATATATTGAACAACAGTGGTTATTCCAAATGCATGCAGGGATGATTGGTAGCAGCAGGCCACCATGAACGTGGTGTTTGAACAGGGCACATGCATCAACATGAGTGCAAATATTTATAGAACAATTGCACATATATCCCAACAATATTTAAGATTGCACATACCCATTGAGGTGTGGAATTGCATGGTTTATGCACAAATAATAGGGTGTAGAAAAAACCTCTGTTAACATCTTATAAACAGTTTTACTCTACACTACATTCCTAGTGACTGCAGGTGTATATTCCCTACATGAATTATTACACTTGCCACCATGCATTAGGTTGTGTAGTGGGCTTGGCTAGTTTAAACTATACTTGACCTATATCTCACATACTAAATGTCCAGGATGCAGATGTTACTGCTAAATATTTCATGGTTGCATTTATATTTCTTTATCTACATATCTGGATGTTTTCACATGACATTTTCACTTTAAATTGTACAGAACCCTCCATTTATTGAAGTGCACTTACATTTCTGGGGAACATATTAGCATGCTACTCATGTGCCAGATTTACTTATGCATGCCAGCCAGTAACTGACTGTTGAGGACTGTATATTTACTTCACAGCTACTAGCACTTCCATCACCCACTTTAGATGGGACTGCAGAAGTCTGGGTTGCCAGCACTTTCTAACACATTACTATTTGTATAATGCAAGGGTAGAACAACATTTCATACTAAGTAAAACAGACACACTCTGGGTTTTAGACCTTTATTAATGACACTACACACTTTTCCACAGGCTCACTCCTTTATTTGTTTTAACGGTATATATGGCAAACATGTTCACAACATTTTATACTTTATTAATAGGTTAGCACACTCTTTTTTCAGGCTCACTCACATATTCTTTTATATGACAGTGCCTGCAGAGATATTATTCCAGACATTTGTTACCTTTCTTAATGGGTTACTACACTATTTTTCTGCCTCTGTAACGTTTTTATCTGACAGTACATGCAGAGGACTTATTCAGTCCATTTTATGGCTGTATTATTGGACTACAACACTTTCTTTCATGCTCTCTCCCATATTTTATATAACAATACATGCAGAATAATCACTAACCTGCCTGGCGGCGCAGCCTTAACAGCCTATCTTCATAGGCTTGCTGATTCATAATGCAGTCACCTGCAGCGGTAAAGTAAATGAAGGGATATTGAGACATTCCTGTCAGTTATACATACTCCATTTTAAATCCTTACATACTACATTCCATGGCTACATACTCAGTTGTGGGGCATCCCACATCCCACGGGCCTCCTGTATCCACCATTTCAGGAGGTCCTCCTTTCATCTCTTCAGGTCCGCATGGTGGTGACGGACCTGCTCATCAGTCCGGGGAACACCTGTGGCACTGGTGAGGTCATGAGCTTACCAGTTCCAAGCCTCTGCCTTGTACTCCATCCCTTGGAACTGGCCCTGCAAGAGTCTTGCCTCTTGACAGTGGACTAGGAGCCAAACCATGTATTTGGACTCCTCGGTGCCCCATCTCTGCGCTCACAAGTGCACTCCCTCTCCAACACCAGACATTCTGACCACAGATGTGAGCTACAATCAGTTATGATGTGTATTCCCGCCTGTAGGGCTTAAATATGCCATATTTCCCGCACTTTTTGTGATTGGTCATTTTGTAAAATTCTCGGCTGACTGCAGACCTGCTTAGTAATGGTTAGACTCCCATTCCTAGGTTTATGTATGTTAATAGTGGCTGTTTTCCCTATGCTGTCATGGCTTAGTGGTTCTGTACTTTGATTATGATGCAAAGGGTTCTGGGTTCAAACCTTGTCATTCTTTTATTTTAATACTGTCTAGACAGGCTAGGGGGTGTGGCTGCGTTTAAGCAACTTAGCTCTACGTTGCTCCCCTGTGCCCTACGGTGCCCTGGTTGGCACGGCGCACACCTCACGCAAACTGATTGCATTTTGTAAAGCGTTTTTAAATGTTGGGCAACTCTATTGCACTAGGTAAAGAGTTATTACACTATGGGCAAATCTGTTTAGCTGGGTGAAGCACTATTAAACTATGGGCATCTCTGTTTAGCTGCATAAAGCACTATTAAACTATGGGCACCTCTGTTTAGATGGGTATAGCACTATTAAACTATGGGCACCTGTGTTTAGCTGTGTAAAACATTGCTTAACGGCAGGCTATTATATATCTGGGTCTTTTAAAGATATATATTTTGTTTGCTGATACATTGGCCATGTCACTGCTTTTAATGAAATTTTAATCATATTTGTCTGGTATTATTTCAAATACTGATTTAAAACATAATTAAGAAGGGGAGTGGTGGGACTTGAATCGTGAATGCCTTCTCTTTGTGCATATGCTCTACCATTACGCTATTGCTATTTGGATTAATTTGCATAAGTAGTTCTTATATGCTCTTCAATGTCACAATTGCTAACTGTGGTTAAGCAATGGGCACACCCATGCAAACAAACACAAATATGGGCAGCTATATCATGGATTTAAAAAAATAATTTAATTTTTTCCGTTTTATAACTCTGATGGGGGTTTACAGTTTCAAGGAGTGTGGTGTTGGGTGCAAGTACATTTGAGATGACTCGCTCTTGCCTGTTGACATTATGCTTTTTAAGACCTTGCAGGGGAGTGGACTTTTAGACTGCTCGGCAGTCAGACACACCCCCTGCTTGCCTACTCAGTCTGTGTAAGAGTTATGGATGAGTCAGCATGCCCTCATGAATATTCATGGCATGCTGACGTCATACCATTCAACTGCAGCCTCCGAGTAAGACATATTAAGTCTTTCACGGAGGTTTCATGAATCCGGCCCTGTGTCTTTCTGGGGAGGAGCAACCTCTTTGGAGACTACTCACACCCCCTTAAAATTGGTATACTCATCTTTGTCAAGTCTGATGACATCACCATCTTACAAATATACCTGTGGAAAGATGAAATCCCAATAATCTGTGTAGCGCGTTGTGTAAATGTGTACTGCTGTAGTATTATAATGTAGTTGGGTAGGGGTTTGAATCCTGCGCTTGCTGAGTGTGTGTGTCTCCCTGGGGAGGAGCAATGTTTTTGGAGACTACTCACACCCCTTAAAAGTGGTATACTCATCTTTGTCAAGACTGATGATGTCACCATCCTACAAATATACCTGTGGAAAAGTAAAATCCCAGTGATGTGTATAGCATGTCATGTAAATGTGCACTGATGTAGTGTCATAATGTAGTTAAGTAATGGTTTGAATCCTGCACTTACTAGCAGTGTGTGTGCCTCCCTGGAGAGGAGAAACATATTTGGAGACTACTCATACTCCTTAAAAGTGGTATACTCATCTTTGTCAAGTCTGATGATGTCACCATCCTACAAATATACCTGTGGAAAAGTAAAAGCCCAGTAATGTGTATAGCATGTTGTATAAATGTGTGCTGCTTTAATACAAGAATGGAGTTAAGCAGCAATTTGAATCCTGTACTTGCCAACTGTGTGTGTGTCTCTCTGGTGAGCAGCAACCTTTTTGGAGACTACTCACACCCCTTAAAAGTGGTATACTCATCTTTGACAAGTCTGATGATTTCACCTTCCTACAGACATACATGTGGAAAGCGGAAATCTCAGTAATGTGTATAGTACATCATGTAAATGCGTATTGCTGCAGTATCATAATGTACTTAGGCAGGAGTTTTAATCTCGCACTTGCTGATTGTGTGTGTGTGCCAGGAATGTGACACCGTTGGTCAGTGAAGAGTGAGTTTTGATTTTTCTAATGTATGACATATCACAAAGACAACTGTATATGCATAACACATGTAAGGAAGCTGTGGGGCACATCCATATACATTTGTGACCTCAATTATTTCATAGATGGGTACTCTGCTTTCTCCATTAATGCATCAATCTTTGTCAGAGCATGCTGGCACTTTCCAGACCTTAGGTCACTTCTGTATGCTTGTGACAAGCTTAGCCACTGCAGTGATCCCTGGGCTGCACCTTCTGTTTCACATCCACTCATCACAGTTTCTATTGAAGAGTGTGAGTGAGGGTTTATGCTTGAGGTATATTTGAAACCTGTTCCAAAGCAAGCAAAGTCTGGCAAAGATGACTAATCATTATAGGTTCATAGGTTCATAGGTTCATACTAGGCTATCTGCCCTAGGGCATTTATAAGCCTAGCCAGAGTGTGTTTGGCATTCGTCACCCATTTTAAATTAATTTTGCTATGCCCTTTTTCGAGGTTAGTATACTGTGCCTCTGTCTAACTGTGACACAGAAGTGATACCCGGGTTAAACCTACGATCTCCCATCCACTCATCAAGATTCCTCTTGAAGAGAGTCAATGAGGGACTCTGCCTAACCTGGACTGGGATTTTATTCCAGAGTGAAGGAAGCCTCTGGGTTATGAATCTGTCCCTCCAGCATGTCCTATTTATTTCAGTGCTGAGGTTCAAGTCTCTTGAGCGCGTAGCTCAATGGGATTTGGATTTTCTGAGGTGCAGCATGTCCATTAATTCCAGGTTGGACATGGCTTTATACGTCAGGCACAGATTGCCCCTGAACAGGTGGTATGCCACTGAGTAGAGCTGGAGTTTCTTTAACCGGGCAGCATATGGCATCTGTTTGAGCCCTTTGATCCTCTTGGTGAGGTACTTTTGGGGTCTTTCCAGTTGCTGCAGGTGTCTGGTAAGGTACATCCCAAAGGGGCATTGTACTCAATTATGGGCCTGATGAGGGATGAGTAAAGAGGCATGATGACCTCTTCTGATCTAGATGTGAATCCCTTCATGATTAGGTGGGCTATATAAAATGTTTTTCTAACCACTTTGGCCATGTGGTTGTCAAATGAGAGAATGCTATCAACTTGGGTCCCCAGGTCCCTAATTACTTCTTCTGTACTTAATGGATTACCACCTATGTGGTAATCTGTGGGCACTTTGTTATTGCCAAAGGGGATGACTATACACTTTTTGGCGTTTAGCTTGAGGCCATGGCTCTGGCACCAGTTGTCTGTTTCTATGAGGCCCTTTTGGAGGATGCTTGTGTCGGCTGGAGAGTCGATTATGGCACCCAGTTTGCAGTCATCTGCGAACTTGGTCAGCCACAGTCCTTCTGTGTTGGCCTGTAAATCCGAGAAATATATGCCAAACAAGAGAGGTCCCAGGACTGAGCCTTGTGGGATGCCACTTGTAACTGGTTTGGAGTCTGACATGGCTCCAGCAATTCTAACCATGTGGGTTCTGTCCTTGAGCCAGTTTGCAACCCATCTAGTGACATAGGGGTTTATATTTAAGCTGGTGAGCTTATCTATAATGCCCAAGTGGGGTATTGTATCGAAGGCTTTTGCGAGGTCCAGGTAGGCTGTGTGGACCACCTTCCCCTCATCAATTGCCTTGGTGACTGTTTCAAAGAAATCAACCAGGTTTAAGAGGCAGGATCTGCCCTTAACAAAGCCGAACTGGGTAGGATCCAGTGTCTGTAGGTCCCTAATATCTTTATTTATGAGGTCCATGATGATCCTTTCCATAGCTTTGCAGACCAAGCTAGTCAGGCTTATGGGGCGATAGTTTCCAGGATCCATTGAGGCACCACCTTTGTGGAGAGGGACCACTGTTGCTGTACGCCATTCTTTGGGTACATATCCTGTAGTAAGGCTGAGATTGAACAGTAGTTTTATGTTTGGGTTTAGCTCTTCTTGGAGTTCATGTAGGATGCAGCCAGGGACACCGTCTGGTCCCATTGATGCTGTGTTTTTTGCTTTGGAGGGGGCGGCTCTTACCTGGGCATCTGAGATATCAGGGGCAGCACTCTGCTGGGATAGATATTTGCCCTTTGGTGGGAGGTAGAGAAGTTTGCACTGAACCTGTCAGCTAGGATGTTGGCAATGTCTGTGGGTTCGGTGTATTTTTTGTCATTTTGGACTAATTCTGAGCATATCTGGGAATTCCCACCCATGTTCCTAACATAACTAAAGAAAGCCTTGTGATTATACTTAGTGTCCTGTGCAATTTTTCTCTCGAAGCTGGCCTTAGACGATTTTATGAGTGCCCGTAGTTTTTTGCTAATACTGGTCAGAGATGCCTTCTCTTTTTGGGATTTTTCTCTGTCATTTAGTAGCTTCCTCCTTCTATTGTATAGTTTGTTTATGGCTGGGGTCCACCAGACAGGACATCTGCCTTTGGAGGATTGGGTCTTCACTTTATTTGGGATTGCATGATCCATGCATTCCTGAAGGTGTTCATAGAATGCATTTATAAAGGATTCTGCAGTCTGGGCCATTTTTTCCACAGGCCCGGGGGCTTTGAAGGATTCCACATTGGTTTTGAGGGGTGTGAAATTTGCTTTAGAGAAGTTTTTCACTGTGGTTTTCTGGGCAAGAGGTGGGGTCCGGATGTGAATATCCAGTGAGATTAGTTGATGTTCTGAGGGACACACTTCTGGTCTGGAGCATAGAGTCCCCATGTTGGTGATGATCAGGTCCAGTATGTTTTCCCCTCTTGTGGGAGTGGTAACAAGTTGTTCCATAGCATTTGAGTTTATAAATTCTAGGAACCTTTGGGCTAGGGTGTTGGAGCTAGAGTAATGCTCCCAGTCTATGTTTGGGTAGTTGAAGTCGCCCAATATAATAGTGTTTGGAGAGACCTTCATATTTTCCAGTGTTCTCAGGAAGGCCGAGTGGGGTTCCTGGGTTTGGGAGGGTGGTCTGTAGCAGGCTATAAACTGGAAGGCAGTTTTACCCACTGTTAGTTGCACATGGATAGTCTCTGATGCTTCATGCTGTGCCACCAACCTGGAGGTGTGGGTATCTTTGACAAATATTGATACTCCCTCCTTTTGTGGTTCGGTCCAAGTTTTGGGGCCAAAAATCATGGTATGAGGTATAACCTGGTAGTGCTGGGGTGCTCTTGGGAGCCTTGAACCAGGTTTCTGTTACTGCACAGATATTGATGTTCTCCATGCTAAGGAGAGTTTCGAGTGCATGCATCTTGAGGTTTAGACTTCTGGCATTGAGTAGCATTACTCTTAGTTTCTTATCCCTTGTGATACCTATGGAGGTGGGTTTGTCTTTTGAGCCTTGCCTAAAAAAGGCACTATGGGGGTAGCAAGAGCCTTTGCCAATATCCGAAAGCCCAGGGGTGACAGGTGCAAGCCGTCCCTAGCCAAGCATCATGGCTTATTGAGCATGTCATCCCAGGCTGACAGGCATTGGATTCCCTTTGAATGACACCAATACTTAAGCCAATTGTTGAAATTGATCATCTTGTCTTCATATTGTGGCATCATTCTTGGTGAGGGTAAGATGCTACTCAAGGTCAGGGTCATACTGGCCTGGGTCACATGCTCAGAGAGCTCCTCTATGTCTCTTTTCATGTAGTCCAGGGAGGTACATCTCAGGTCATTCACACCAGCATGGACAATGACTGAGTCATATTTGTTCTTGCCTTGGAGTGACCTGAGTGCTTTTGTTATGTGGTGGGTCCTAGCGCCCGACAGGCAGCTCACCATGATCTTCTCCTTGTTCAGCCTGGTGAGCAGGATGTCAGTGTGCCTGACGATAGAGTCACCTATTACAAGTGTATCAGGTGTGATGTTTAGCCTTAAGGGCTGTGACTGTTTGGCACACTGATTTTGTGAGCTATGTGTTGCACGTGTTTTGTTTTGGGGTAGCGGTTGCTTGGGTGTCTGCTTTGGAGATCTCTGCTGCTTAGGCAGATTTTTATTTAGAGCCTCCGAGTATGTTTTTGTGTGTTTATGTGTTTGGTTTGCTGTTGTGGTAGGTCTATGTGAGATTGGAATTGTAGTGAGTGTGGTTTCCTTCTCCTCCTGACTGGTTACGCCAGTGCTGAGTTGAGAGAGCTTAGCCTCCAGTTTGGCTATATGGATGCATCTCTCACATGTGTTGGAATTTGTTGGGAGGAGGAGAGGGTTGTCTGTGTACATGAGGCAGTTGTAACATTGCCTCAAGATTCCCAGATTCACCAGCTGGACCAGCGAGGAGATTGACAACTGACCTTTGGACATGCTAGAATAGTATTGGGAATTCCTTTATAAGTGAAAAAAAGGGCCAATGGGGAACAAGGTACTCAAGGGGACTTTGTGAGGGTGTAGTGCTTTTAATTTTTTAGTGCTGACTTATATAATTGCTTTAGTGAGCAAGTGCCAGGTAACTTAAATGCAATGTGTTACAGGTAACTTAAATGCAAAAACGACAAACAGTACAATCTCTGTGGATCTGCATGGAAACCCTTTATTGCTTATGTGCTCCACAGAGGGATTTCCAAAACCCTTTGGTAATGTGATTATCAAAGGAGAGATGACTTAACACATGGCTCTATGTATACATTAGTACCTGTTCAGCATTTTGGGGGCTACTACCTATGTGGTACTCTGGGGATACTTTGTTTTCTAAAAGTGGATAACTATGCTTGCTTTGGCTTATAGCTTTACAGCATGAGTTTGACACCAGGTATCTGTCTCTGATACCTTTTTGGAGGATGTGTGTCATCTGGAAAATAAAGTATACCCACAGTATGCATTTTCATCAAATGTGGGGAGACATATCCCTACTGTGTTTGCTTGTACCTAAGAAAGCTATATGCCAAACAGGAGTGGTCCCAGGACTGTGTGCAGGTGAATACCACTTGTTACTGGCATAGAATAGTACATGGAGGCTGCAAATGTCACTGTGTGTCCTACATCTGTGCATCAGTTGTCAATCCATCATCTAACAATCGTTTATGGTCAGTCTATTGAGGTTATGTATAATACCAGAATGTGGGATGGGTATGAATTGCTGGTGAGCTATAGCTTGGCTGTGTGGACCTCCCCTCCCTCACTTATAGCCTTGTTAACTGGCTTGAAGTCTACTAGGTGTAGGAGTCATGATCTGTCCTTTAGAGAACCTAAGTGGGTATGGTGCAGTGTTTGCAGGTTCATAATGTCTCTGTTAATGAGTTCCATAATGCTGTGCTCCACAGCCTTCCAGATAACATTTGTCTGGCTTATAGGGTGAGAGTTTCCAGAATCTATTGTAGTTCTACCCTTAATCAATTCATGTTAACATTTGCACTGGGTGTGACGAGGGTGGACAGGATTAGGAATAAGTATATTAGAGGGTCAGGCCAGGTTTGCAGGTTAGTAGACCAAGCCAGATAGGCAGGATTAAGTTGATTTTTACATGTGCTGAGGAGGGATGCAGAGTATATTGTGAAATAGATGCTAAGGATGAAGCCGCCAGGTAACAGGAAAAGAGGAATGCCTAAGATGAGGTTTATGGCTGTGGTGAGAGAGGACATGCAGATGGATGGTGTGACAGTGCAAGATGCAGAGGCAGGAAGAAATGGAAACAGATGATCTACTGTGGTGACCCCTAATGGGAGCATCCGAAAGGAGAAGAAGAAGACGTTGTAGCTCAACCCTTGTGGACTGTGAACACCATTACCGTGCGCCATTCCACAAGTATGCAATCTGTATAGAGGCTACATCTGGACAGAGTGTTTAGATGAGTGGTGACTTCATATGTCAGCTTGTGTATGACACAGTCAGGGACACTGTCTAGTCCCATTGCCACTGTGAGATGTTTTAACTAGAGTGTCTGTGAATCATCAGGTTTTACATTCTTCAGGTCTTGAAATGTGGCCCTTGTGTAACGACAGGGTGGTGAAATCCGCATTCAAACTGTCTGACAAGAAATTGGTAATGTCAGTCAGATAAGTGTACTTTGTGACTATTTACATTAACTGTCACCCAATCTGAGATTTCCAATGTAGATTATAAACAACACTAAAGAAAGCTTTAGTGTTGTCTTTGGAATCCTTGCCATTTTGTATTTTGAAGCTTGCCTTGTATGTTTATTGAGGGATTGTATTTTCCCAATGATACTAACCAGATAGGTTATCCCTTCTTGGTATGTAACACTTTTTTGGTACAAATTCACACCTTCTATTATATTTTTAGTTTATGGCAGGGGCCCATGAGACTAATGCACTTTTACTGTATAAGTGAGAATTTCCTGTGTTTGTGATAGCACGATCCATGCAACCCTGTAGGTGAACAGTCTGCATTACTAAAGGATTATGCAGCTGGGGCAGTGTTAACCTTAGTAATGCAAATGCAAATCAATGACAGATAGCAACAACAGCATCACCCACAGCACAGTGTCAACCTGTGTCATACACACACATGGGTACTCAAGTTCCAAAATGTGTGTAGTACAATGCATACTGGCCACTATCAGAAACTATGGAGTGTTAACACTGGCCAATACAGGGCATGTCACCCTGCCCATGTGTCCAGTATGCATGTACATGCAGACAGTGCACCTCCACCATGTTCACAAATGGGCACCTGCAAACCTGTGTTGAACACACCCCACACTTACTGTCCACTGTATAATGCATGCTGACACAACTACACATGACAGCCAAGTGGCACATGGGCAAACAAAACACAATTGGAATAAACACTGGTGAAAACAATACAACACTGCTAATTACAGCTTTAATGCATCATATCTGCTCAGCTACACCTTCAAGGATATCATTGCACTTTACTGCTGACAGTATGCTACACATACAACCATTGCTATACTTTATTAAAGTCACCTTGTGCATCAGCACCATGATAGCCTGTTCCTGCATCAATGTATCATATGACAGGAGGTGGCACAGGTTTCATCATATGCACAGGGTGTGTTGTTGGTTTGCCAGAGGCCTAAACTGAGCCATACAATGACATGTATGTGTGAGTGTGTGTGTGAGGACCATGAGTACTGATATGGGCCGATGTTGATGTCATGTGTGTGGGTATGTGTTTGCTCTAGGTTTCTGGTTTATGTGTGTGTGTGTCTGCATGCACACAGTTCCACCATGTGGCTGCCATATATGGGGATTTGTGAGACAGCCACAGAATGTACCTGGCAGGCTTTACAGATCACCATCTCTGGCCATGGATATGGAACCTGTGCCTGGCAGGGGTGCTACAGACAGTATCAGGTACTAATCCAGATTGGGTACTATCCAAAGAGTTTGACATATGTCCACTGGATCCAGGTCCCTGCTGGGACTGGTGAGTGCCACATGCACGTGGTCTGCTACGACGGTCTATGGACAACCCCCCTCAACATTGCTGGGGCTGGTACTGGCACTATGGGAGCGGCTTTGGCTTGCTGGATGTCCACAACGACCTCCAGCTGCTGATGTTGCTGGCATACGTCCACGTCAACGTTTCAACTGTCCCGCACTGTCCTGACACATGGACATGACATTGTGGAGGACATCCAATGTCTCACCCCAACATCTATGAATGATCTCATTGTAGTTACATATGGCACCTGCTAGGTCATGGATACTGTCATTTACAGAGGTGTTATGAGCCCTCTGTGCCCTTAGTCCCTGTCTGGTGTACCGCTCCATTCATGTCTGTGCCTCCATGACAGCCTGAAACATGCGTGTAGTAGAAAGAAGTGTGGCACGTCTGCCAAGGGCATGATGACCAGCAGTGCTCTTATGAGAACCCCTGGGCATCTGCCTATGTGATACCATTCCAGATATCTGGCTATGGCTGCTGTGTCCTGATATATGTGCCATAGATACCACACTGTCCTGGCCAGTGCCAACCGTACACTGTCCTTCAGCTAAGGGCAATGGTGATGATGGATGTACAGGCAGTATGACTGTGTGCATGGATGGGGTGGAGAGTTGTGTACTGTCAATTGGTGGTCCAACAACAGACCCTGACAAACCTGTCTGTGCCTCAACACACCTATCCTCATCATCACTGTCTGTCTCGGTGACATCAGGTTCCCTGCTGTACTGAACACCCCCACCTCGTCACCTGTGAGAGGAAAACAGGAAACACACTTTAAGACCTGAACATGACTTCAGACCACATGCGCACATGCACACATGCGCACTTGCACACATGCAAACATGCATACATGCACACACACAAAAAAACACTCCTCCCTAAAGCAGACACACACAACACCAGCAATCTCAGAACATACACAATAGCAGGTGATGGTGGGGTACAGTATCACAAGCAAAACAGTCATATCACACATGTCAGCATGCAGGATATGTGTTGCTCAACAGCATGCAGTGCAAGTGTAGACAGTCCTTGTTACTAATAGTATACATGGCTTTGATGCATGTGTTTTGTTATTAGGTGATGGGCCTCCCCCTGGAACACAATGCATAAATGGACACAACATTGCTGTGCAGTTATTCATAACCATGTAATGTACTGTGCACCATAACTCACAGATGTACATACCATTGCTGGATGTGTATCTGTGTGTCAGATAGGTATCCAATGCTGATTACAACCTTTGTGTCTTTAGCAAATAATTGTGGACACATTTTTAGCACATGCATGATGAGTATTCACACAACATCATCAGTGGTGCATGGATAATTAATGGAATACCATTCTGCCACATACCCAATGTACGGTACTTATGGTGAGTGTAGATCATATTGTGGACATGCCAGTCTCATCCATGACATGGCATGCTAAAACACAACTGCATATTTAAACACTACACATACCCAATGAGTGTCATATGACCTAGCCACTCAATAGCATCACAAGACATATATGTGTCAGTTGTGCAAAAGGTCATTAGTATGCAAATTGTTTAGAGGTACATATGTGTGCACACATGCAACATTAAGGTGTATAGTAATGAAAGCTATGTGTAGTACTGTGGTTACAATAAATGGATGGGGTATAGTACCATAGGCCATCATCATGAAGCATCATGTGGTCACTCAAGACTACAAATGTTTCCAAAACCAGCACTAATCATGCTGTGCTGGAACTGTACTATCTTGGCTACATTCACCATTTCACAACCAGTTGTTACGTGAGTTTGTAAGGAGGCTAATAAGGAGCATTCCCTGACATTAATGTGTAGTGTGTTGCAGAGTGTTTAAATGCTCCAGGATAGGCCTTTACCCCTCAGGTATATTCTGTGTAATGTGTGGATGAGATTTTGGATACTGGAGTGTGTCTTTATAGAGGGTTTGGGAATCCTTTATGTGTAGTATGTTAAAATGCTCTGTGTATGACATAGATGTGTATGTTATGTGCATTTTGAGTATCAACTGTGCCTATCCAATGGTCACTACATTCTAGCCACATTTGTTTGAGATGGTCTGTGTATTGCATGTGTTTGAGGCTACATTAGTGAGATGTGCGTGCTCTTACACCAAGCATGCACAGCATGCATTATGGGTAGGTGTGTTACATGTGTACATGACCTACACCTTAACTATGACATGCACTTTTTACTTACAATAATAAATGTAGAACACACTCACCAGAATCTGTCCGCTGCCTTGATGTCATCCCAGAGAGACCTACATAGAGATGAGACAGTTTGTCAGTGGCCACAACTGTGGCATTGCTATTGTGTGTTTACAATCTTACAGTACAACAACAGTTTACATTCACAGGGCTACAGATTATGTTCCAAATGATCAGTATTGCACAACAACAGGCTCCACATCTTTGAACGACACACTCCACATCTCACATATGCATGGTCTACCAATACAGATAACAGTAGTCTACAGATATGCAATGTTACCTGCATGCTCCATATGTGCTTGCTGGGTGGTTCTAACCTCCATCATGGTGTATGTCTGCTGCTGTTGTTGTTGGGCAGGTGCCACCAGGCTCAGGAGCAGCTCCTCCACTCTGGTGAGGGGGGGATGGATATTAGCACCACCTCCTGTTGCAAGCTGTTCGTCTACGCACATCAGCAGCATGCTGACGGACATGTCTGAGAAGATCACTGCAGTGGTGGCGTACCTGCTCATATGTCTGGTTATGCAGGCCTACCTCATTTACCCTGCGGACATCATCTTGCCACATTGCAGTACGCTCCTGCTTGTCCTGGCTGGTCTGTGAGAACATGAGACGGTAGTGCTGAATCACACTGCTAGTAATGATATCATCTTCAGCACTACTGTTACTGGGATTCCTGCAATGGGTCATGATCCCTGGAAAACATAAATACAAATATATGTCTGAGCAAGTCATATGGCACATTTAATATTATACAGTACAGATATCACTGAACTGCCATATATAGCAACCTATAAGCTAACCAAGAGTGAAACACTGTAACTGCCACTTATCACTGCTCACCCCACAACTGCTAGAAATTGCCTTGCTCACTCTCTATCTAATGAACCATGTTCTGCACTGCAACAAAATAAAATCACTATATAAGACTATACAAGAATATGTGGCACACTGTATGCAACACGATGCACCACCTAGCCTCAGCAGATATACATCAAGCTGATGTGTAAAGAAATATATCATCGATCACAATCAGTGTAAGGTCCAATAAATGTGTTACTATTATACCACACAACTTGTTAATGGCAAACCCATGGTCAAAATATGTGCACAATTGGGAATATAGATCGCATACTGCTGTAGTACACTATGAATGTTTCTAGATACGCAGTTATATGTTTTACCACACATATGTCAAAGGACATATTACAGACCTACCCACACACACATCAGACATAATTACAGGACACAAATGTATGACAACCCAGATAAACTTTCAGTGTGTACTATACAGTACTGTGTGTCAGTACTTACACAGCCTTAATCTTGAGAAATGTAATATGTGATGAATACAGGGACCACACAAAACAGTGTATGCAAGCAATGTTGACATACACCATACTTTGCTGTACAGGCACAGAGTTTCAAGTAGTACTACAGTACACACAGGATTTGGATTCAACATCGATACCAATCAATAATCATAGATGTAGTGCTTTAGCCTCCAATGACACACCCTAGTTAAAACCAAGAGACTTAATCACACTGTATGCAATAGCACTTGTTCTGCCTAGCAACAGAATACACAGGTTTTGTTAGGATCAAAGCAAGGACCCATAATACCATGACATAAACAGTTTCCCACTAAGCTATCCCACAGATACATATCCTTGACGTATTCACAAACAAATTGACCATCACAGTCAGTAAACAGTACAAAGAATCTATTGCAACAAATAGATGTAGGTGTGTATGCATACATGTAACTCTCTCTCTATATATATATATATATATATGTATATATATATATATATATATATATATATATATATATATATATATATATATATATATATATGTATGTATATGTATATATATATATATATATATATATATATATATATGTATATGTATATATATATATATATATATATATATATATATATATATATATATATATATATATATATATATACACACACACACACACACACACACACACACACACACACATCCATTGGTCTGCATATACATATATATGTAGGCACATATACATTTCACCTTTCACAGTGAGAATATCAATTATACAAAGGATGTAAGGTGTACAGTAATGTAATAAAATTGCACAGTCTTGGGATAAATGCATTGAAGGTGTTCACAGCCCAGGTAGCTTTAGCAGGCCTTACTGGCTTCAACATTGCAAACTGAACAAACCACCCACAGTGTTTAACCACCACATGTCATATACCAGCGCTGTATGCTGTCTTGTTTTTCACACACTAAAACCTACATACAAATATGCGCATACTAACATGGATCAGATCTTTGACATTTAATGCTGAGCTACACATTTCACAGGTATGTCCCACTGCCCACAGGTACACACAGTATTGTCCATAGCAATTGTTAAGCAGAACATATGTGCATAAAAAGTACTGCTGCCACATATGAATGGTTCACATTATGTAGACTTTTCTTCAGTAACATCTACTACATGCCAATAAATATATGTGTCACATACCTTTCCTTTGTATGATTTGGTAATATTTATTTTTCCTTTTCTCTGTCTCTCTCTCTCTCTCTCTCTCTCTGTCAGTCTCTGCAATATAGTGATTGAGTTTGTTGGCAGAGATTGCAGCCTGCTTTTGTAGGAATTTGCACATGAGCATGTGATGGCCTCTGCACCAATTAGTGGCCACCATTTGCTAAGTGCATGCAGCCTGCTGTGTAGTAATTGCAGTAATCACTGTCATAGCAACAACCCAGTACTATAAATTGCTAACTCATGTAGGCGTGGCCCTTTCAGCTTTCCAAGATGGAGCTCATCCTTGTTTGCTGTGGATATCATTGTTTAAGACAGAAGGTTGATATAGTTCTTATATTAGAAGCCAGGGGTGTAGCCAGAGATTTTCATTTTGTACTCAGACCTAATGTTGCTGCTTCCAGTACCCACTTGACAGTGTAGAAATGTACTCACCTCTCAGAATGCTACCCCAATATACAAGGAAAGATGTACTTTCTTTTCAACTGTTACAATTAACTGCCTTACAAAACTAGTTATTGAGATGTATTCCTTTGGCACAAAAATTGTTTGTGAACTGCTATACTGTGAATATTAATTTACCCAGTTCTAAACAGATTGTGCTTTTTTAGTGCTGACATTAGCACAAGTTGCTCATAAAAACTGGACACATTTCAGTACTGTGAGTATGCTTACCTACATCCCTATTAGACCTTGCACATACAGGTATATTCTACATTTGGGTAGGGTTTCAGAAGTACAGAGAGTGTAAGTAGTATTGTGTGGATTTTATCTCTTACAGGGTTGCTGTGTACATGTTAGTTTATCAAGGCAAGTAGTCTGTCTGCGTAACTCCCAACTGTGGACATATCCACAAGATAGCCAAAGATTAGCCTGTTATTTTTTGTCTGTGCACCACACAGGTCTTTTCAGCAATAGAGCAATGGCATTCTTACAGTTGGTTGCTACCAGTACAGGGTTACATCCATTTGTATTTCAGTGTTGTATTCCTACATAAGGGTATGCTTCTGAAACTCCTTCCAAAGCTATTTGCATAGTGTGTAACAGCAGAAAGGCTGATTATGCCTCTGTGTTTCTGCCTCTGCCAGACCTCTCAACCACTCAAGTACATATTTAAACAGACTCAGGGAAAAGTAAAGAAAAAGTCAGGGACAGTCAGGGACACCTTTAAAATATTAGTGCCATTGAGTTGAGACATTGAGAGAATCAGAGCATATAAATTAATAGACCTTTTCTGAAGTAAATGAAGTGTCTAACTCTTAATTATTGTCATTATTCATTAAGTGTAATTCACCACCTTTTTGGCCAAAGTTAGTAGTTTTTGGAGGGGATTCAGAGGGACAGAGCTAAAATTTGTGTCAAAATCAGGGACATCCCTGAAAATTAGGGACAGTTGGGAGGTATGGCCTCTGCCCTAAACAGATATGCCAGTGTTTGTCCTGCTGTGATACTGTGTGAGGTTTTAAACTGATGGTGTAACATTATTTCCTGCTAGAATGGCTGCTTCTCTTATCACAGTCATGTAATATAATCCCACAACTACTGTTGGTCACCATCCACAGAACAAGTTGTGTGGTATGGTATTCCTATTTTTCCTTTACATTCACTCATTCTGATGCATGATATATTTATTTAAGCACCCACTTGACGTATATCTACCGTGGCTTAGTGATACTTCATGTTGTGTAGTGTGTTCAAGGTCCGGGGTTCGAGACTTACAGAGGTGTTTTATTTTGCTCCTGAGCAGAACAAAGACCCTCACATACAGAGTGACTAAGGCACTTTTAAGCAGTTGTAAGTGGGTTTGCCTGGGTTTGTGCAATGCTGCGCATTGCTTAGCCAAGCGCAAACAAGCACAAACCCGTGCAAACCCGCTCACTATTGCTTAATAGTGCTTACTCAAGCTTACCCCCGCACTAATTTCTTTGAAAGAAAAGAAAAATGGGGAGATAGGAAAGTGGTGAAAAAGGAGCACAAAGAGGGAAAGACAGTATGGAAAATAGCTCGGGATATGTAGGACGGATGTAGGGAAGGTCCATAGCAGCCCATTTCTTCAACAGCAACAGCTGTGTATATGCAATAAATTTGGAGGTAGATATGAAACCTTCAACCCCTGAGAGAGGGGTGAGGACAACAAAGTATGTTGTAATGCCAATTAAATAACATTTAATGTATCCAGTGGACATGTGTGCAAAATGGGCAGCTATGTATGGGGAGTATTTTTTTTTTTTTGGGAGTAGATTACCCTTTTTTTTGGTGAGAGTGGAATGTGGGATAGGGTAATTAGGTATATTTGGGGAGGTAGGTTGGGGAGGTAAACAGACAAGACAAACAAGATGCATACCGGGTGGTATATGACACATGTGGTAGGTGAACACCTTTGACGGGGAGGGATGTCTGGAAATCGCAAACCCATGAGCCCCCAAATGGAAACAGTGGGACTGAGGTCCCCACTGATGGACAGTCACCACTGCACCTTCACTGTCCAGAAGGTGGCTGTGCTGGGGCCTATGTAGGAGGGGCCGGCTGACCCGGGAGTTGTGCCACTCAGGCCTCAAGCTGGCATAGAGGTTCTGCAACAGAACGTTCAATCTCTCTACACACCACAGCCTGGACCGTTTGAAGGGTGATAGCTGCACCTCCTCCATCCATGCTTGCACAGGGAGGCCGAGCCCCATCCCCTGCAGCACTTCCACCCGAAGGTGGCACAGGGCCAACAGAGAAGGAGGTCCCAGGCTGGACACCAGATCTGCTAGTGTAGGTGCCATGGCCAGCTGAGGTGGGACAGGTGGGTCCGCTGGGTCCGGCCTTCCCATACGAACTATGTTTTGGAGAGTTTAATAAAGATATGGGTTAGTAACAGTCAACAGCATTCCCAATTAGTTATAACAGCATGCAGATGTATTCCCATTAACCCAACACATCAGAATTTCAACAGTTGAAAAGCAATAATAACACATGCATATATAGAACAATAGTGGACATTACAACAGCATGCAGATTGAATTGATGGCAACAGGCCACCAATATTATGGTATTTTAACAGGGCACATGCATAGAAATAAATGCAAATATTTATAAACCAATAGGACATATGTCCCAACAAATGTTTTGAGATTAGACATACCGATTGAGGTGTGGAATTGCATTTTGTATGCACATACAGTAGGGTGGAAAAAGATAGCTCAATTAACAACTTATATATCCTTCGAGTTTTCACTACATTCAGTTATATGTCCCTTACATGTATTATTACACTATGTCCTTATATTGTGCAATTGGATTTTGCTAGATCATTATATACATGAACTGTATCTCACATACAAACTGTCCAAGATGCAGATGTTACTGCAACATATTTTGAGAGTTGCTCACACAAACACTACTGCTAAGATGGTACACTGACAGCTCTACTTTCATATAATTATCTAGGTATGCTCAGGTGAAAGTATCAGTTATATGTTAACAGCTCCCTACATTTCTGGCAGCATACTGACATTAATGGGGAACACAATACCAAGCTACTCATGTGCCAGATTGACCTGTACATGCTGGGCATGAACCAACAGTTGAGGGCTGTAAATATGCATAAAAGCTACTGGCACTCCCTTCATCCACGTTATATGGGCCTACCCAAGTGTGGGTTGACACTGCTTAATACAACACTACTATTTATAGAATGCAACAGTGCAACAACATATCAAAGAAAATGACACAGACACATTCCAGGAATTATACATTTATTAAAGGATTATTACACCTTTATATATTGAGTTAAAACACTTTTTGGAGGCTCTCTCATTTATTTTATATAACAGTACATGCAGAATAATTACTAACCTGCCTGATGACTCAGCCTTTGCAGTCTATCTTCATGGGCTTGCTGGTTCATAGCCCGGACACCTGCAGCTGTGACAGAAATGCAGTGATATTGAGACATACCTATCCATAGTATAGACAAGCGTAGCAATTCTTAACTACTTAATACAATGGCTACTTACTCAGTACTGGGACATCAGGCATCACACGGGATTCCTTGATCCACTGGTCCAGTTGATCCTCCCTATGTTACTTCAGGTCAGAATAATGGTGCCTGACCTGCTCACCAGTCCGAGGAACACCAGTGGCACTGGTGAGATCAAGTGCAAGACTGTTCCAGGCCTCCATTTTATATTGGGTACCCTGGTACTGGCCCCGCAGGAGTCTTTCCGCATGATTGTGGACAAGGAGCCAAACCATTATTTTGGACCACTCAGTGCCCCAGAGTTGCACTCTAAATCAAGTGCCTTCTCCAACACCAGCCATGCTGACTGCAGAAGGAAGCTACAACCAGTTATAGCAAGTATTCCCACCGGTGGAGCTTAAATATGCCTCATTTCCCACACTTATTTGTGATTGGCCAGTTTTGGAAAAAACTCAGCTGTAGGCACGCCTGCTTAGTTGATGTTGGCAATGTTTAAAATTCCTTTGCTAGATATGTGTCTATTTAATGCTTATGAAATACTGTCATGGCTTAGTGGTGAAGTACTTTGACTATAGTGCACAGTATCCTGGGTTCGAACCCTGTCACTGCTTTCTATTTTCATATTGGGCATACCTGACTGATTAAGGTACAGTAAAGGAGGTGTAGCCTTGTTTAACTGACTTTGCTCAACTTTGCCCGACTTTGCCCAACATTGCTCAATGTTGCTCAACGTTGCCTGATGTTGTGCTGGTTAGCGCGGTGCGCAGCTATGCACAAAGACAAAGACATTGCTCTGGTTAACGCAGTGCGCAGCTATGAGCAATTGGATTTCAGTATGCTCAATACTGGTTATCCGTACATTATATTGCTTAAAATAGGGCACTCGTGCCTCAGAATGCATAACCATTTCACCTTCATATATATATATATATATATATATATATATATATATATATATATATATATATATATATATATATATATATATATATATATATATATATATATATATATTTATATAAAATTCATTCTCTACTACATTTAACTTTTCAATGCTTTTTACAAAACTTATACATAAAAAATGTCAGGAAATATTTTTATATACAGATTTCCAACAGAAAATGGAACGTGTAGTAGTGGGACCCGAAACTGTGCGAAGGCTCTAACCACTACACTATCAGTATTTTGCTTAATTTGCATATATTTTTCTTTATTATCCTCTTCTGGTGCTAACTGTAGCTAAGCAATGGGCAAACCCATGCAAACACGCACAAATACGGGCAGCTATATTGGATGAAATAAAAAAAATAAAAAAATCTTTCTATTTTTAATTTTGTGAGTTGTTTAACATATGGGGGAGTGTAGTGTTAAAACCACACAAGGAGATGAGAGCGAACAACCAAAAACTAAAACCAAAGCCAAGGTTCACTGTGGAGAACCAAATAAGGGTCCAGACCAAGACGTAATAATTCTAACAATTTAATGAAGCGAAAAACAACCATTAAATTGTTGGAATTATTACGTCTTGGTCTGGACCCTTATTTGGTTCTCCACAGCGAACCTTGGCTTTGGTTGGAGTGTAGTGTTACATTGTGCACATGTGAGCGAACTCACTCATGTATCTTGACATTGCGGCATTTCTTCATTGCAGGGGCATTGATTTTTGGACTGCTCAGCAGTCCGACACGTCCCTTACACTCGCCCACGCTCAGTGTAAGCTTTAGAGTTGAGGTAGCGTGCCTCATTAATATGCATGATGCGCTGCCATCATACTCATAGACTGGCGCTTCCATGTAAGACTAATCTAGTCTTACATGGAAGATTAGTAAATCCAGGGGTCTGTCTATAATTCTCTGTAGTTTTACATTCTGATCTTGTAATTAGAAGACTCATATACAGGATTTCCTAGATAGTTGTATTATGTAGTACAGTGTGGGTGACAATGATGAGTAATACCTTATTATTCTGAGCAACTGCAACACTAACAATGCCATACAATACCAGAGTAAACAGTACCAGTACAGGATATCAATCTTTTATTTATGGGCACAGTGTTCGTATCTGACAGACTTGTGGGAGCAATGTTTGTTAGCACTACCTGCATGTTGCCACACAAATTACTAGTTTCCACATTAGTATTATGCACATACGTCCCACTCTGTTACTGTACACACTCTGCTCACAGCTTGACAACATGGGAGTGGAGATGGGACATACTTGGCTACTTACTCTCATAACATTTTGGGGGTTTGCTAGAGTGACAAGTTTTTGTTGTTATACCTGTCTGACAATCGGTTGTATGTCTTGTTTGCAGCTATGGGCTGATTTACTGTACATTCTGGACATTTCTGTACACTTGTGGGGTATGATTCTGCATGCAGCCTACTACCACTTCTTCTTCTTCTTCTTTCAGTGTTTCACAGTTAGGGATTGCCACAGTGAATCATCTTTCTGCTCATGATTGGCAGTGGAATATTACAGTGTCAAGTTGCCAGCCCGGTGCCCAACCTTCTACAGAAGGCACGCACACACTCACACCTAGGGCCAATTTAGAGTGTCCAATCCACCTACTGCATGTCTTTGTGATGTGTGAGGAAACCGGAGCACCCAAAGGAAACCCATGCAACCACAGGGAGGACATGCAGACTCCGCACAGAAGGCACCCCAGCTGAGAATCGAACAGGAAAACCTCTTGCTGTGAGGCAGCAATGCTAACCGCTGCACCACTTTAGCTGCACTATACAGCCTACTACCACTCCCAGGTGTCACACCATGATTGTGTGTGCAAAAAAGACAACAGTTCATGTCACAGTTGAGTGTGCTGTTTGGATTTTGATGTCTGCCTTTTCAGTATTTTCTGTCTAAATCTCTCTCAGTTGTACTATTTGACCTCTTGGGATTACAACAGTCATATACAGACATTCCTACACAATTTATTTATGTAGCACAGTGTGGGTAACAGTGCTTACTACAACAGTACTATTAAGTGATTGCAACTCTACATTATCGTATGATACCAGCATGAACACATGCAATCCAGCAATTAGACCTTAATTGTCAGGCTATTATGCTTTATTTACATACAACCTATATGAGACTCTTCCTGCCCTATTCTCTGGTATATGCAGTACATGCCCTAAACAATACAGATTTTATGCAGACAATTAACTTACTACTACTTTTGGATTTATTTCCTGTGACAGTACGTGCAAGACTATTACTAACCTGCCTCGCATTGCAACCGCTGCAGTCTACAGCCATGAACTTCCTGGTTCATAGCCCACTCACCTATCACTGTGAAAGACATAAGAGGAATATTTAGCCATACCTATCCATAATATACATGAGCTGGCAGTTATTAAACAGGTAGTGGACTGATACACTTGGCTGGGACTTCCCCTGTCCTCCTAGCCTCTTGGATCCACTGATCCAAGAGATCCCCCTTTCTCCGCTTCAGGTCGACATAATGATGCCTGACCTCCTCACCAGTTTGGGGTATGCCAGTGGCACTGGTGAGGTCATGGGCGAGACAGTCTCAGCCTTGCGCTTTGTATTGGGAACCATGGAACTGGCCCTGCAGCAGTCTCTGGTTATGGGCTTTCACAAGGAGTCCTGCCATGACTCTGGACTCCTGGATGCTCCAGTGCTATGCCCGAAAGCACACACCCTCTCCCATTCCAGACATAGTGCCTACAAGAGGAAGCTACAACCAGTTATGAGATGTATTCCTGCCTGCTGGGTTTAAATAGGGCTGGTTTCTCACACTTTACCATGACTGGATGGTTTTTAAAAGGCTAAGCTATGGGCAAACCTGCTTACCTAAGGTTGGCATTGCTTAAAGGGGTATACCAATGGGCAGACTGAGTTAGCTGGCCTACACATTACTTACACCTACTAAAGTGGGCTGTGCAATGCTTAGCATTGCTTAATATTTAATTTGCATTATATTTGCATTATGGCATTGATTTATTATTCGTTACATGTTATATATGTGTTTGGTGTCCATGATTCATGTGCATGTACACTGTACGGGGTCCTTGTGTTTATTAGGGGTTTTCAACACTTTATTACAATGACACTTCAAATCTGGGCTTAATGCAGTATTTCAGTTCACATATTTACTGGGAAACCAAGTGCTCCGGATTATGCGGAATGCACCACATTCAGCCCTTAACTAGCACACTGTTCTGCTGTTCTGCATTGAACAGCTTTGGCTCCGCTACACAAATTCTGATTGGTTAGTATATCGCAATTGCTGCCAATTGGCATTGCAGTATACAAACCAATCAAATAACCCATACTGCTGTTCCTCGTTGAAAAGCACTGGCTGTGCTACAAGTTTTTGACTGGCTCGTATATAGCAATTACAGCCAGTAGGAGTCGCGGTATACGAACCAATCCACAAAGTATTCCTAAGGCGGGATTCCACCACATACAGTAAGCTCATGTAAAATACATTCAAAAAGGAATCGCAATACAGTTACGTTAAACAGTTGTAGAACTGTGTGAAAACAGATGAGGTCACAGTTCTGCTACATATATTGGACCATATTATTAATTTCTGTTATGTACATATTAGGTTGCAAGTGCCATAATTCCCTGAGCATCAATAACATTATTTCAATGCATACATACTATTAATGTTTTAGATATTTAATTATAGGTTATAACTAATTTATGTTTGTGCATATTTTATGAATGTTCTTTTGAATGCTTTAAAATGTGCGTTTTATGTTGCTTTCATCATTATACAGTGTATTTGGGTAGGTTGTTTTATCCCATGTAACTAAAGAGCTAAGCTGATTCATTCCTTATTTCTTCCTCTTTAAAGTTATTGGAAATAGCTTCTTCCAGAGGAAGGAATGCTGCCCTAAAGGGTAAAATAAAATGTGGCATTCTACTATCTGTTTACAGCCAGTTAAAATGGATAACATAATGTAGAGATGCATCACAAATGCACGAGTAAGTCGGATTTTACCCACTATGGCCATCACTGAAAGTAAAATGTGATGCTCCCAAATCCAGCAGTGGAGTTCCCTATGTAATTACCACCCCACCATTTGTGGAGTGCCCCATGTAATTACCACCCCACCATTTGTGATGTTGGTTTGCACGCATCTTACAAATTAACCACTTGTGTTTTGCTCACAGGTGCAAACTGTCCTGGTCATGTATAAATCATTTATCATAAGTGCACATGTAAGAACATGTATATATGTATATGTATCTATCTATCTATATATATATATGTATATGTATCTATCTATCTATATATATAATATAAGATAAAAAAACACAGGCAGAGGCAACCATGCACTTGCAAATAGCGAACTGTGAATAAACGTATTACTCCGTATAAAAACAAATTTAATGGTTTAAACAAATGGTAAGTGCCTTCACAAATGCTTCTTCAGACCATGACACACCTTGTTACTAACTGGTTCTTATATAATGTTTAGCTCATTATGACCTCACACTCCATTTAAACTTTAAATCCGTATTACATTACTAAAGCATTAAAGATGTTGAATAGCTGAGACCAAGTCAGTATATAGCCTCCTAATATACAATATTCTATAAAAAATTCTTTATTACAATATGCTAACAACATAGGAATGTATATACAATATTCCCAAATGTATATAAGCTTCATCTACATGTTGAAATCCAAATATTAAAGACAATATAGGGATATATCTCCTTAGTGTTGGTCAACAAAATCTAGAGAACTGAACAAAATGTTCATAGTAGATGTAGCATATACGTATATTAACATACGTGGATATGAGAACTACAAACATAAAAATGAAGGATGGAATCCAAAAAATGTCTCATATTGACCAGGGCATCTTAACACTAAACATATATATATATATATATATATATATATATATATATATATATATATATATATATATATATATATATATAAAAAGCCAATAATGCATATAAATAAAAACTGCCACAAACTGATATAAAATATAAAACATAATATATATATATATATATATATATATATATATATATATATATATATATATATATATATACATACACATATAAAAACAGCAAAATTCATAATACATTTGTCTTCGAACTTTTAAAATGGGTTTAATTTAGGCTCTGTCATTTATCCCTTTGCCCCTGTCAGCTCGAAATCTAAGTATCCATGCGATTTCCTTCTTCTCCGTGCCATTTCTAATATCACCTTGTCTAAGAATAGGTAATATATAGTCTATGGCCATAAACGTAAAAGTATGATCTTCACCTGATGTCATAACATGTTTTGCTAAAGTGTTATTAGCATACTGTATCCTGATGGCATATAAGTGTTCCCTAATTCTTGTGCGGAATGTTCTATTGTTTTTTCCAATATAAAAAGATGTACATATTTTGCATTCAGCTAAATATACTATATGTGCAGTATCACAACTGGCTTCTACTCAAAAACTATAATATTTACCAGTATCAATATGTATAAAGCATCCATTGGTGTTAATATAGCCACAATAGTTACAATGTCCACATGGGACAGATCTCGCTATACTATTAGGTGTGTGCCTATATGTATTGTGACACAATATTCTTTTAAGATTTGGTTTGTTTTTATATCTGAACAATGGTCTCTCACCCACTATGCTCTTAATTTCATCATTAGATGTAAGGACTCTCCAATGATAAATCATGATCTCATGAATAGCCTCATTATCATTAGTATAGTACATAGGTATCCTGATATCTTGATGTCTGTGCTTACCTATATTACTAGATGTTAATCTGTCAGAAAAATAAGGGGCGGCTCTATCTGTTCTTAGACTATCCATATCAGATAGACCTCTCTCAACTTCTATAGTTGTATATCCCCTATCTGTTAATCGTTTCTTAAAGTCAGCCAATTTACTTTTATAACACTTCTCGGTTGCATTCAATCGTGAGACTCTCATTCTTAAAGTCAGAAAATTCACTTTTATAACACTTCTCGGTTGCATTCAATCGTGAGACTCATGCCTTGTCCCCTTTTAATATTTTTAAAAATATAAGGGAGATGCATGCTTTGTCTATGTAGGATAGTATTCCTCTGACAACTTTTCCCATATACACCAGTATTATTATGATTAGTCAACTCTCCTTCTATAAAGACATCTAGGTATTCTATATATTTATTCGAATACTTATTTGTAAACCTTAAATACCTAGTCGAGACATTAATTTCCTCCACGATCTTTTCTAAGTCATCAATACTTCCATCCCAAATCAAAAAAACGTCGTCCACAAAACGATGATAGAATATGACATGTTTTTTGAAACCCTCTGTATTAAATAAATAATTTTCTTCCCAAAGGGCCAACACCATATTGGCGTAACTATTGGCACAAGACATGCCCATCGCTATGCCATCACATTGTAGATAGTAATTCCCTTCATATATGAAAATATTATTTTCCAAGATTACTTCTAGAAACAGACATAACAGATCTATATATTTATTGTCATAGCAACTATGTTTAACTAAATATTCCTTGATTGAATTAATACCTAAATCATTAGGAATCACAGTAAATAAAGTTTGTACGTCCAAAGTAACAAACAATGTATCAGACTGCATCATATTTGGAACAATAGTGCTATACAAGTCTGTTAAAAACTGTCTAGTGTCTTTAAGAACTGTAACATTTTCATCTAATACAGGTCTTAAGGCCTTCTCAACAAATATTGAGAAGGGTTCTGGGCACCATCCTCCACCTGAGACAAAAGGTCTCATTGGAGGATTGGTGCAGTCCTTGTGAATTTTGGGTAGTCCCTGTATAATCGGAATCAAAGGATATTCCATCACAAGAAAATTACCTAATTCTGATGTAATGTCATGACTCTTAACCATATCATTTATCAAATTATTAATCCTATATTTAATCATTTCTATTATATCATTGCTGATATTTTTATAATACCTAGTATCATCTAACATCTTAATCATGGTTTCTCGATAGCTTACAGAATCCATGATGACCACTGGGCCCCCTTTATCGGCTGGTCTGATGATTATACTAGGGTCATCTCTTAACCTATGTAATGCCTTCCTATCTCTCATCGTAAAATTATTTTTCTTATAATATTTCTTAGTATGACCCTTTACATATAACATATGTAAATAATCTTCTACCAGTTTATAGAACGCATCAATCAAAGGGTGATTGCTTGGTATGTACTCGGTTTTTTGAAATGACAGTCAGATTCTCTATTATTATTACCAAATTCATACTTCAACATCACATTCCTTAAGAACATCTTAATATCAATCCGAACATCTGAAAGGTTGTTATTACTACTAGGGATGAAACTCAAACCTCTATTTAATACATTAAATTCATCCCTGTCGAATGTCCTTTTTGAAATGTTCCACACTAAGTTGTTCCCATCTGTTGCCACATTCTTTTGAGAGACTGACTCATTGGTCTCTCTATCGAATGCTTCCTTTTTGATCTGCCTCTGCTGATTGAGCATTCTCTCTTGACCCCCTTTTCCATAGAAATGGGAAGGGGGAATTGGGGAAAACCCATAACATTAGGATGAACAGAGTCATTCCTGTTCTTCAAATTTACTGTAACTTTCGGTCTAACTACGAATTGTTTCACTTCTGGAATAATAGTATTAGTAGACTGTTCATTAAATACATTACTTAATGGCGGCTTATGAACCTGTACATCCTTCGTTACATTATCTATTGATGCAACACTTGTTTGAGATACCATCTCATGTTGGCTGGCCATTAAATTACTGGTAGTATTATTAGAGACCAGTACAGACCGAACAGAGGCCTCTCCTCTCTGTTCATGTACAGAAATATTAACATTATGCGCTTCATAATCATCCCTTTGAACATGCTTTAACATATTCACTTTCTGATTTCTCGCACCATATATCTGTCCAGCACCATTGTTAACTCTGGGCCAAGTAAAGACATGGCCCTCCCTGAAATCCTTAGTATCTCTATCTATCTTGCTACGTTTCTGTTGTAGCAAGCGTCTCTCATAAACAAATATGCCATCGAAAACTGTATGCAACGCTCGGTCTATTTAGACAGGTGCAAAGCGGTTATATAAAGCCTCTTGTTGTTGAAGAATAGATATTCTTAAACTTTCTTCTTCTGGTTTGACGAAGCCAATTAATAACTTTAAATAATTTAGGCTCACCTCCAAATTTAACTTTTGCCATTTTGCAAGCAAGTCCGGGTACACGTCACCGTACGTAGGCATCTTTAAGATGCATAGACCCCTCGGTACAATGAAGATAACTGTATTATGAATTTTGCTGTTTTTATATGTATATATATATATATATATATATATATATATATATATATATATATGATGTTTTATATTTTATATTAATTTGTGGCAGTTTTTATTTATATGCATTATTGGCTTTGGTTTTATATATATATATATATATATATATGTTTAGTGTTAAGATGCCCTGGTTAATATGAGACATTTTTTGGATACCATCCTTCATTTCTATGTTTGTAGTTCTTATATCCACGTATGTTAATATACGTATATGCTACATCTACTATGAACATTTTGTTCGGTTCTCTAGATTTTGTTGACCAACACTAAGGAGATATATCCCTATATTGTCATTAATATTTGGATTTCAACATGTAGATGAAGCTTATATACATTTGGGAATATTGTATATACATTCCTATGTTGTTAGCATATTGTGATAAAGAATTCTTTATAGAATATTGTATATTAGGAGGCTATATACTGACTTGGTCTCAGCTATTCAACATCTTTAATGCTTTAGTAATGTAATGCGGCTTTAAATTTAAATGGAGTGTGAGGTCATAATGAGCTAAACATTATATAAGAACCAATTAGTAACAAGGTGTGTCATGGTCTGAAGAAGCATTTGTGAAAGGGCTTACCATTTGTGTACACCATTAAATTTGTTTTATTTTATATACGGAGTAATACATTTATTCACAGTTCGCTATTTGCGAGTGCATGGTTGCCTCTGCCTGTGTTTTTTTATCTTATTAAATATATTTTTGGACGTGGTTGGCAAGAGGCATTTACCTCAGTGAGTGTTTTATTATATTTTTATTTAATATATATATATATATATATATATATATATATATATATATATATATATATATATGTATAAACATTCACGGAGGCTCTTAATAATAATCTGCTCAAGCAACAGAGACCTCCAAAGCAGAAATGCAAGCAACCACCCCCCCAACACAATCCAAATGACACATAGCCCGCAGACTCAGTGTGCCACTCAACCACAGCCAATAAGGCAAAACAACGCACCCAACACACTAGTCATAGGTGACTCTATGGTCAGGCACACTGATGTCCCACTCACCAGGCTAAACAAAAAGAAGATTACTGTCAACTACCTGTCGGGTGCCAGGATCTGCCATATAACACACGCACTCAGGTCACTCCACAACAATTACAAATATGACTCTATCATTGTCCATGTTGGTGTGAACGACCTGAGACGTACCTCCCTGGACTACATGAAAAGAGGCATGGAAGAGCTCTCTGATCTTGTAGCCCAGGCGGGTATGACTCTATCCCTAAGTAGCATTCTGCCATCACCCAGAATGATACCGCAGTAAAAGGACAAAATGATTGACTTTAACAATTGTCTAAGCTTCTGGTGTCATTCTAAAGGGATCCAGTATCTGTCTGTGATGACATGATTGACAGACCATGATGCTTTGCCAGAGATGGCCTGCACCTGTCACCCCTGGGATTCCGGATACTGTCTAGGGTTCTTGCCACCCCTATAGTGCTTTTTTTAGGCAAGGTTCAAATGACAAATTCACCACCGCAACAGGAATAGGCAAGCAAACACTGAGGGTGATGCTACTCAATGCTAGAAGTCTAAATCTCAAAATGCACTCACTCGAGACACTCCTTAAAATGGAGAACATCAATATCTGTGCAGTGACTGAGACCTGGTTCAAGGCTGCAGAAAGTACCCCTGCACTACCAGGCTATAACTCATACAACACTTTTTGGCCATGTAACCTGGGCTGGAACACCAAAGGGGGAGGTGTGTCCATATTCATTAAGGATATCCACACCTCCAGGCCAGTTGCTCAGCATAATGCATCCAAGGTTATCCAAGTGCAACTAACTCTGGGAAAACTGCAATCCAAATTGTAGCTTGCTACAGATCCCCCACCATGCCTCAGGATTCCCACTCCTCTTTTCTTGATGTACTGGAAAATATTAGGGTTCAACCAAGCGCCCTAATAATGGTTGATTTCAACTACCCCACCATTAACTAGGAAAACTACTCATGTACCAACTCCTTCACTCAACACTTTCTGGAATTCATAAACCCCAATGCCCAAGATCAAATTATCCACACCCCCACCAGGGGCAACAATATCCTAGAGCTAGCCATTACCAACATGAGTGACCAGTGTTCCACACCTGAAGTCAATGCCTCATTGGTCCGATCCAACCATAAGCTAATTACCCTAGATAACCACATCCTGACACCACTCCCCATTAAGGAATCCATGGTAAAACATTTCCCCAAAGCCAACTTTATGCTTCTTAAGACAGAAGTGGTGAACTTCATGACACCCATGCAGATGGACAATACAGTTATGACTACTGAATCCTACACAATTGCACTTTATAAGCACTTACACGAGTGCATGGATCATGCTTTCCCAAATAGAACCAAGATGCTATCCTCCAAAAAAAGGAAGCCAATCTGGTGGTCCCCTGTCATAAACAAACTGTACAACAGAAGGAAGAAACTGTTGCAAAAGAGAGTAAAATCCCATGAGTGGAGGAGCTCCCTGGTCAGCCTTAGTAAGTAGCTGTGATCCCTGATAAAATCCTCCAAAGCTTCTTATGAAAACAAAATCACCACTGATTCTAAAGACAACCACAAAGCGTTCTATAGCTATGTCAAGATTCCCAATGGCAATACTCAGATCTGCTCTGAGTTACAGCACAATGGCACTAAATATACAGACCCAACTGCTATTGCCAACATCCTGGCAGATAGGTTCAGTACTAACTTTATCCCCCTCTCACCCCCTAAAGAGCCCTTCTCTATACCGGAAGAATGCAAAGTTCCTGTAATGGCTGCACAGGTGAAAATCACACTCTCCAAAGCCAAGAACACAGCATCCATGGGACCAGACAACATACCAGGCTGCATTCTACATGAACTACAGAACAAACTGGCACCCCACCTAAGTACCATGTTCAAGTCATAGCCTCACCTCAGGCTTTATGCCATCTGAATGGTGCACAGCGACGGTTATCCCACTCCACAAGGGGGAGCCACCACGGACCTCTGGAACTATGGCCCCATTAGCCTGATGAGCCTGGTCTGTAAGGCCATGGAATATATCATCATGGAACTTATAAGCAAAGACATTGGTAATCTCCAAACTCTGGACCCCACCCAGTTCGGGTTTGTAAAAGGCAGATCATGTCTCCTAAACCTGATAGACTTCTTTGGAGCAGTCACCAAAGCTGTAGATGAGGGTATGGTGGTTCACACAGCCTATCTAGATCTTGCCAAGGCTTTCAACACCATTAACCACTCTGGAATTATAGATAAACTCACTAAACTAGTTAAAAATCCCTATGTCACAAGATGGGTTGCCAACTGGCTCACTGATAGAACCCACACTGTGAAAGTAGCAGACTCCAAATCCAGCTTCAGACCAGTGACAAGTGGAGTACCACAGGGTTCAGTCCTGGGTCCTCTCCTGTTTGGTATCTACTTCTCTGAAGTACAGGCTAGCACAGAAGGTCTTTGGCTAATGAAGTTTGCTGATGACTGCAAACTAGGAGCCATAATCGAAACTCCTAACAATGTGGACATCCTGCAAAAGGGCCTCAGTGAGACAGATGTCTGGTGTCAAAGTGATGGCCTCAAGCTCAATGCCAAAAAGTGCATTGTCATCCCCTTTGATAAAAACTCTGTACCCATGAACTACAACATAGGCGGTAGTATACTTAACACTGAAAGTGTGATAAGAGACCTTGGGACACAGGTGGACAGTAGTCTCTCCTTTGATAATCACATTGCCACAGTAGTCAGGAAATCCTTCTATGTGGCACACCTCATCACAAAAGGTTTCTCATCCAGAAAAAAAGAGGTCATTGTTCCCCTCTACTCATCACTCATTAGACCCATTATAGAGTACAATGACCCTTTTGGTATGTACCTCACAAGACATCTACAACAACTGGAAAGGCTACAGAAATACGTCACAAAGGAGATTACCGGTCTCAAACAGATGCTCTACACATACCGTCTCAAAAAACTCCAGCTTTACTCCATCGCATATCGCCTACTCAGAGGTGATCTCTGCATAACATACAAAGCTATGTCAAACCCAGAGCTGTTGGACATGCTCCACTTAAAGAAATCCCAATCCCTCTGAGTGACACGCTCTAGGCACATAAACCTTGTCACCACAATAAACAGAATATGCCAGAGGGATAGATTCCTGTCCCAGAGACTTCCCATACTCTGGAATAAACTACCTATCTATATCAAACA
The DNA here is from genome assembly GCF_019279795.1 of Protopterus annectens. Classification (NCBI taxonomy): domain Eukaryota; kingdom Metazoa; phylum Chordata; order Ceratodontiformes; family Protopteridae; genus Protopterus; species Protopterus annectens. The sequence continues at coordinate 423,629,377 of NC_056727.1, read as the reverse complement.
AAGCTCGTCATTAGCACTCTTCAAGAAAAATCTTGATGATTGGATGGGAAATAGGAAATTCACCCTGGGGATCACTTCTGTGGCTCTGCTCGACAGTGGCACAGGAAAATAATTTTCTTGGGTGGCAAACGCCAGGGTACCTTTTTGACTGGGCTTGTATAGGCTCTTGGGCTGATAGCTTACTACCTATCTATGAACCTATAAACCTATACATATATATATATTGTTGTATTTTTTTTTCTCTATTTCAACTACATGTAGCCAATTTTTTTTTTTTTTTTTCTCTCTCAAAAAAAATAAAAAAAGTATTTTTTAAATTTAGCATCTATTATGTTATTTATGTTATCCTTCTTCTTCTTGCTTTTTTTTTCTCCCTGGCTACTGAAAATGGGACATGTATCCAGAGACTAGCTAGTAAAAAAAAAAAAAAAAATAAAAAAAAAATAAATATATATATATATATATATATATATATATATATATATATATATATATATGGCAACATGCTTACTCATCAGTTATAGTTCAGAAATAGGCATAGGTAAACCATACGAGTTTACAACATATATGGGGTAATTTACTACAACTTTGACCCAGTACATTTATCTACTCAAATAAAGAACTTGATATGACTTAAAACTGAACCCAGAGAAATGATTTGCAAACTATAGACCGCTTTTTAATCCATGGCTCATTTACTGATTTTAAAAGACTCCTAACCTTAACAGCTATTTTCTGCTCAGGAATGACTTAATGTATTTTATTAGAATTATAGATGAGAAAACAAAAAATGTAATTACTCAAAGCCAGGTCAAAAGTGAGTCAGTAATTAGGTTCTAAATCTATTAGCCAAAAATAAGGAATTAGTCCAGCCTATTATATATCAGTTTATTTTACAGCTACCACACATTTCCAGCACTTTACTGTTTTTGACTGGACAAATATTTGGCTTATAATGATTTGGCTTTCATCTTCACTGAGTTTAAACAAGCTTGTAAGGCTAGGAATTCAGTTGTGTTTATATTTCTAACCTATGAACATCAGGTGTGCATACATATGCCTATGTTTTGGGGCTATTTATCTGACAGAAACAAATTGAATTATGTTACTGTGTTCTGTTTTTTTTCTTTTTCACTTTCAACCCAATGTTACATCACAGGATACACCGAAGCTGGCTGTCTTTTGAGGTAGTGATGAAGAGGTATGCTAGACTGCTAAATTTTCATAGTGCATCTACAAATCTACAAATTTCATTACTACACAGAGGTACTGTGACTGATGTTCGTGACCAAACATCTCCCACAGACATGCACTGAGGCAGCAGTTATCTATGTCGCCTGCAATAGCTACTTTATAGTTACATGCAAAATGTTCAGACTTGTTTAAAAATTAAATGTTTCTTACAAAATGTGGCCAGATTTATGGTTCATATATACTTCAACTTCCTGATTTTTCTTGAAAGACCACTTCAGCTTGGCACTGTGGAAATGGTGCGTTTTTAAGCAGTGTGAAAATAGGGTGTTCCACATTTTGCATGTTTGTCACACATTGTTAGGGTCTGTGTTCCACACTGACCTCTTAAGAGGTTGAGACCTATGCATATTTATGTCCTGTAGTAGGTTATACAATATAAAACTGTATATAGATTCCTTTCACATGTTAAGTTTGTATTTCCTATAGTGAGGATCTATTTGGTGATACCTCAATTTTCTGTAGTTCTGTGATGGCTTAGTGGTTAACTACTGTGACTGTAATGTTCAGGGTCCTGAGTTCAAGACTAGTAAAGGCTGTTTATTTTGTTTTTGGTCAGAACAGCGGCTGATGCATACAGATTGATTAAGGCACTTTTAAGCAATTGTAAGTGGGTTTGAGTGGGTTTGCGTGAAGGTAAGCAATGCTAACCTCTGGTTAAATATGCATACAGAGTGTTAGCTTCAATATTGCTTAACCTGTGTGCGCATTGCTTACCCCAATGCAAATGGGCTTAAACCACTTACTACTGCTTAAATGTGCTTACTCTTGCTTACTACTGCATACTCCCACTTACCACCGCACTAATTTAGACAGTAAAGCCTAATGGTTCTTGGGAAGGTGGTGGATTTGGAAACTGTATGGATTTATCATTCATTACACATTTTACCTTCCATTTGTATCCCTGATTCCTGTGTACATATACTGTATGAGGCACTTGTGATTATCTGTGGACTTTACAACATTATGACAATGACACCTCACATCTGCATTTAATGGAGTACTTCAGTTCACAAATATATGTTATGTCGTAACAAAATAAATTGATCATAAGGTGAATTTACATGGAAAGTGGATCGTACTGTAGTGGGACTCGAACCAGGAATGACTGCTCATAAGGTGAATGCTCTGTCCACTACACTATTACTGTACTGCTTCACTTGCATATATCTTGCTTTTTATCCTCTTGTGCCATTTAAGCTATATTAACCGTAGCTAAGCGATGGGCAAACCTGTTTTATAAAAAAAAAAAAAAAACTTCTTTATGTTTAATGTTTTAACTATTGCTGTTGTCAACTTGGGGGGATGTTGCTGGGGGTATGCAAACACCTGTGAGTGGTCTCGCTCATTCTTATTTACACACTGCTGTTCTTCATTGCAGGGGCGTGTATATTCTGAGAGCTCTGCTCTCAGACACGGCCCCTGCACTTGTACATACTCCGTGTCCATTTAGGAGCTCAGGTAGCGCACATTCATTAATATGCAAGGTGCGCTGCTGTCCTCCTCCTAAACGTCCACTTCCATGTAGGACTAAGCTAGTCCTGCACGGAAGGATAGTGAATCCAGGGGCAAGTCTTATTTCTCCAAAGATCTCAAATTTGAAAAGTTTCAGTGCATTTTATAGTATTACTGTTTCACTATTTTGTTTGATTATTTGCATTAGAAATATAACATGGACATTAGGCAAAAACATTTACCACTGTCAGTTGATTTTCTTGCTTTTTGTTTAAGATGCAACTTTTAATCTTCTGATCATTTAAACACCATAGCTGAACATATTTCGTTTTTTAGATGTTACTGCTGCTTATTTATTGCAATGGATGTTAGAGCAGAGTGCTTGTTTAAAGATCACTACATTAACATTTTTAAAATTGCAAAAGAAGGTAATAAGAATAATGTTCTTCAATACTGAAAATGTCTCCCCATAAAGGCTTTTCTGACAGAGTAAACAAAGTACAACAAAATTGCATCAGGTCAAATCCATCCTGATGGTATATTTCTTAGCACCATCAATGTTTTTGTACTAGATTTCTCCTCATGTGTACCTTGATACTAATATATATTACCTATTTATAATTTTTTTGTTTTCTTAAAATTGTACCATTTCTTTTAGAACCAGTATATTCATAATTTTGGTATAGCTATGAAGATTTTTTTATATATTATTTTAAACATGGCTTCTTATCTAGTGTATGAAAACACTACTGCATTTCTGGCAAAGTTACAATATAAGCTACATATTTATTCATTTTATTTATATACCCTTTGCTTACCAGGTTAGCCACACCAAGCTTGTAGCTTCTTTTCAGGGGAGGCCTGAGGTGGGATTTATACTACATGTCAATGAACCTTGGTGTGGTTTAACTTGAGAGAGAAAAATTTAAATACATCTTTCTTGGCTATTAATGTATATTATTGCAGATGTTTTGAACTATATTTTTCATGGTACTGGTTGCTATCTGTTTCCAATACTACCAGTATAGTGTGAGAATTGTGAACATATATTGGTGTAAACACTGGTAACTTGAAAATTACTATTTCTTTCATTCTCCTGGTGTAAAGATGTTGATTCGTTTTGATTTTTTATGTATGCAGTTTTTGAAAATGTTTGAAATTATCTTTGATAGGATTCTAGCAGAAGCACTGTCATGATACATAGATAGATAGACAGAGGTACTGATATTACCGTTTGTTGTTTTATTTGTGATTTGAAAAAAGTGATGTTTAACAAGACTGAAAGCTTTGATAAGATCAGTGATGATGACCCATGTGAGGCAGATTTAGTTCATGTCTGAAAAAGAACCTCCTGCAGCCAAATCCACTTAGATAGATAGATAGATAGATAGATAGATAGATAGACAGATAAATAGATAGATAGAGAGATATGCAGATCTCTAGGTAGCTAATAAGACAGATAGACTATGAGATATCCAGACCACTGCCACTCTTCTAAGTGATGTCATCAGTTAGTACCCGTAGGGCAGTCTTGATGCCTCTTGCTGTCCTGAATTCATGCTTAAACCTAGAGAGGGTTTCACATTTTTGTTGAAATTGGAATGTAAGCTTGTGAATTAATTATTCTGTGATTTTTTTTCAGTACTATAATGTGTGATATTCTGGAGAGATACTCAGCTCAACACCAGATGTTGATTTCCAAATTACAGTTTGAGTGATCAGTCAGAAAAAAATATTGATTCTGGCAACTGAAATATTAAAAACATGATGAAGTAGTTTTACAAAACATAATCTGTAGATTTTAATAAACCATAAACACAGCATCTCAGATCTTTGGGAATGGTCTTAATTTGTTGGTTAATTTGTATGTTTTGCGATATCTAAGAGATTACATCTTTGAGAAAAGAGGAAAATAACACTTAGGCATGGATTCATTGCGTAAAGCCAGTTATTAAGAACAGATGATATGGTAATTGGTAGTTTAGATAGCTCTTAATGAAAATTATAAGGAGAAGTTGATCTGCTAGTGGAGTGAATTGTACTGGAGTGTACAGGACAGCTTTTTGGAGCAATGATCTCATTCCAGAATGTATTGGGCACAAGTAAACTGGATGGTTATTTATACTGATTATAAATTGTATTAAGTCTTATTGTTTTTATTGGTTGAATCACTGAGAAAGAAAATTATTGCACTTAGTGTAGCACAAGAGTCTGTTTTCCATTTAAATCAAGTAGGGTCCTGGGTTCTTTAACTATTTGTTTATTACATGTAGCCTTCTTAAGTCTCAAGATGACTTGAAGGTGGTACTTCTTTAAGATATATTTAGAAGAGATTACACGAGGCTGGTAGCAGTAGAGGTTATTTGCTTGATACACTGATGATCCATTAATTGTTCTTAAGATGGCTTTTGAGATTGCCAGTTTTAGATTTTTTTTTAGACAGACGGACGTTGCTTGCAGTTGTTAGGGTAAGACATTTTTAGTCTCAAAGATATAGTCAGTAATCACTAATAGAGGGTTTGCATATTTTAATTGCTGAATTTTACTGGGAGTATCAGTGATTATTTGATTAAGGAGAAAGTGATTGTAGGACTAGTTATTCAACTTTTTTCTTTCCTTGTCACTGCTGACCATTCATCCAATCTCCTCTCACTGATGTGTCCCTTAGTGTGTACATACCGGGGAGCAAGAATGTGTCTACCCTTATATTTCTCCTGTAGATGCAGTGAGCTAGGGCCATTGATGAGAAAGTCATTTAGGAAGCCATAGAAAGTATTTATAGTATGGCCTAACCTCTAAACACCATCATAACTGAGGGAGTTAGTGGCAGCATTGGCCTTTCATGCTTGAATAATACTGTGCTTGACTAACTTCAGCTACAATGTGTGATGCATGGTATGTACTACAGCTTGATTGTTAATGGTCAGTCTGTTGTAGCATTCAACCTCCTCTTGCTTTCAGTATATCAGTGAACTTTGCTGTATCCTTTACTCTGGGATGGGTACGCTGTCTTCGGCTGCTAACTCTTACCTATCCTTGAGTGCCTGCATCACTGGTCGATGATGGGTTACATAGGTTATAGTCAGGACTTCATCATACTGCACCACAGAACTTATTGGTTGCAGGACTTTTCATTGGCTTTAGTATGTTCATTAATCTAAATAACGTGTGAGACTTAATTCTTCTAGAATTATAATTCTTAAGGGGTTACTATATTGTGCCTCAATTTATAGATAATTAATAAGTCTGTTTTAATTGGGATGGATTTAAGAACATCAGATTATTTTTTTAGTTTAATTCATTTGTTAACCAGGTAAAGTGAAGTCTGTCTGGTAAATTAACTTGTTTATGGTCACAGAGTAGGCAAATGGAAGTAGAAAGAATCAAACCCTAGACTACATGATAAAGCTCAGCTCATTAGCAGTTTGTAGCCTCAAGCATCTGAGCTTAATTGTCAATATGGCTGTTTAATATTTTGGTAGTGCTTTTGGTGGTTGGAATGCTAGTTTGAGAGAAATCTTTGATTTTGTTGGGAGAGAACAGAGATGGCCCATTTAGAGGCATGTTTGACAGTGGTTGTAGACTGTACACACAATTTTTAATGAACTCTTTCTTTGCAGAATGAAAGTGTCCCTCCCTCAACCGAACTAATTCACTATCTTCCTATTTAGCATTTCTTTATTAACTAGTGCATTTGCTAAATTCAAAGCTCTAGCATTTACTTGTCTATATTTAATGGGAAGTTAACAGGCTTCAATTTTTCATTTTTTTCCTACACCATCCAATTTTAAAATATATGAAGTTATAAAATGCATCTTCCATAAGTTTCATAATTCCTAATTATAGTTTCAAATGACAGGAACCTATGAGCAGAGCTCTCAGTCTCTGTAATGTAACTTCCCAAGATGGCAAGCTTGACCATGCAATGTCTTTGATGGTACACATATCAAAATATATGGATACATTCTTATTTCTGTACTGAATTAAATGCTGATTACAGACTCTTCAGACTTTAGTTGCAGCCCATTTCCAGGATTCAGGTTCAGAGCATGTAACCTCTATCACACCACTTACAAATAATTATCAGTTATTCATCTGCATCTGTCAATATTCATATGTGCCCTAAAAACAAATATTCTTACAATAGCAATAAATACAGCCGTGAAAATGTGCAAAAAAAAGCACAATTATCCTCTGTGTGGTCTCGAAGAGATAATCAGGGAAAAAATTCAAGTAAACATGCATGCTTTGGCCATTTACATCTCAAGTCCAGATAATACTTTGGCAGACCTTCTCCTGGGGAGGAAACTGGACAAACACAGTTTTCTAGTGTTTACCAAAATATGAGGACTTGAAATGGTAGAGCTGATTGCCTTGTATGTTAACTATCATCTTTTCTCCCATGTACTCTTACAACCATGTTTCCATGATTAACATCCTTTCCATCAGTTAGATTTAATGCCTCCTTATGCATTTTCTTCAGCTAGGAAACGTCAAGCCCCAATTGTCATTGTCTCTCACCAAGGTTGCATGGTTTACTCTTCTGACTTAGATGCCCATAACCCACACCCTACAACTACCTCTAATCTAACCCATAGATAGCATTCTACTAACACAAAAAATGAGCAGAATATTGCTTCCCAACCTGAAGTCTCTAATTTCTACAGCATGGAAGATTCCAAGTGGATTCTTGGCAGTTTTCCTGCTACAGAAGTTTTATCCAGTCTTAATGATGTTAAGAGACCTACCACCAGAAAATAATAATCTACATAAACTGTGCAAAATTTCCTGCTAGCTAAGATGCATCTCTCCAGAAAATGAATTTCTGGCTAGCAAAGATATCTCTCTTCAGAAACTAATTCTTAAATTGACAGATTTCCTGCAGGAGTCAAGATCATATCTACACTATTTCTTGTTCAGTTCTTTATATCTTGTAGAAGCTCTTTACCCTCCTTAATTCCTGAACAATATATTCTTTAATTACATCAGTGTGTCAGTTCTACTTGTTTTAATTTACACTGTACAGCTGCTTCTAATTTTAAAGTAAATCAGTTTATAAAAACAGTTGTCCATTTGAGGTCTCCAAGATATCTTGCTGTGCATGGAGCCTGAACTTTGTTACTGAAAAGCATACTTTTGAACCTTTTATTACAATGGACCTGAGATGTCTTTCATGTAAAAGTATATCTGTACTATCAGTTGCTTTAGCTGCATGGATTTCTGGAACACAGGCCTTGATATAGAAGTTATACAGTTTTCCACAAGGACAAAAATCCCCTAAAAACAATCTCTCTTTTATGTTTAAGACATTTCTGTGGATTTTTAACTTGGTCTGTGCAGCTGGCAGAATTTTTTTAAATACAAAAGAAGAAAGGGAAATAAATGTACAGATTACAATATGCACATACATGTTAGGTACTTTAGTAAGGATCATAGGAGGTTACTAGGCTATCGACCAGGAGGCCATTTCAAGCCTAGCCATTTCATCCCAATTTAATACCACAAATACTCTAGCCAATACCTAGGATTGTATTTAGTAATGACTGCCCATGTCCAGGAGGGTTGTGGGCACTATCCCCGGTATGAATATATGGTGTCTCATCCACTCGTCCAGGTTTCTTTTGAACAGTGTCATAGAGGTACTCTGCTTGACATGAATTGACAGCCTATTCTAAACATGTGGCAGTTTCTGGGAGACAAATAGGTCTCTCCAGCATGTCCTATTCAAGTTTCAGGCAAATTTAGGTCCCTGGAATGGGTAGCTCTAGCCCTGTTTGATTTATGGATGTGCAGCAAATTCATTAGGTTTGGGTCATTGATTGCTCTGCAAGCCAGACATAAGTCTCCCCTAAGAAGTCTATATGATACTGAGTATAGTGATAGTGAAAACTGACAATCATAACAAAAATAATCTACATTTTAAATACCCCATATTCTAGTGATCATTAGAAAATTGTGTCTGTCCAGTTTCCTATCATAGTAAAACATCTGCAAATAACGGATTTGGTATAGCTGTCTTGCACAAATGGAAAGTGGGGATGTCCAGTTATAAATCATGCCCTTTCTAAATGGATGGTTCATTAAATTGTTTTATGTTATCACAAATGCACTTTGAGTTTGAATGGGTCTTTAGGGTTCCATCCACAAGATCAACTTTTACTGCTTCAGTCTTTAAAAAAATTGTTTCTGCACAGCATACTTAGCATGATGTTTACTACATCTGGCCTGCATGTCATGTTAAAGAACATATGTAATTTCATGATTTTTATACTCATTTGTGTGTTTTTATGATCTACACCAAAAAAAAAAAAAAAAAAAAAACAAGAGCCATGACATGAAGATGCAGCATATTAAATTAAATAATTTGTATTTATCAGTATTTTTGCCAAAATCTTTCCATTTTCTAGTCTGTATCAACTGTAATTGTCATCTGAATCTGTAAATAAGGTATCATGAAACATCCTTTTCGGGTCAGTATTTTCTGTAATGCTCACCAACAGTTTGTTGCTCTAACTGCATAACTTGTTAATATTTAATGCTAAAACTGCATAATTTGTAAATATTGTAACACATATTGTAATTCCTTCTTTTTGGAGCTTTTTTCCCCAGGACTCCATTGAAAACGGGTTCATTTTGGACCAGTGGACTATCCTGGTAAACCAACTGCAAATAAAATAAAATAAATCACTTTCATTAGATAGACTACATCAGAATATACTGGAACCAGTCACTGCACAAAATTCAAACACTTTTAAAATCACATCTCTAAATATAATCACATGATCACTTGCAACATAATGCAATTGATTTTGCAAAAAAAAAAAAAAAAAAACATATTATATTGAAATTAATGAATAGTGGGTTTTTCATATATATTACGAAGAAGAGTACCTGAAGAAAGTGCAAAAATACAAGTTTATTTTATTTTATTTTATTTTATGAACAGTGTATTTGTGTCACGGATCAGGTTTTGGTGTAGATTTTTAGTTTGTCTGCAACCCAGCCAACAAGAGTTCCAGTTTGTGTTGGGATTGTATTATGGTCTAATTTTATGGAGAGGAGCAACCCTACCAAAAATCACTTGTTGGTACATTACACTGTCTGGGTCTTTGCTTGTGCTATGAAAGTAGAGTTGAAGAAGAGCACCGGATTCACCCTTCCCTTAACAACCAGAGCTCAAGACTGTACCTTGTGTGTTCAACGGACATTACATGCTAAAAAGATCAGCTCATGCATAATGTAATCTGTCCATTGCTGACTCCCATTCACTGCCTGGTTTCCTGCAGCAATTCTCCTGTTATTTGAATGTTTACTGCTATGGTGTGTCTACTATTGTGCTATCAATCCCTATGAGTAAGTTAATGCATTCTTTTATTTAGTGTAGTAACTTCCAGCATATTTGCAAAATGATTTATTATTTATTTTCTTTATTTATTAGCATTCATTTACCGGGAAAGTCCAACTGGGAAGAGGTGCCGTCTTTCATTATAGGCCTGGGTAGAAAAGCTCCAAGGTATCATATTTAATGTGATCAATATTTACAATAATACATTTTATAATGCAGTTTCAGTGAACACATAGCATGATAATATAATAAAAATTGTATTGATACTCACAAACATTAAATTGAAAGCCTTGTACTGAGTCTCTACAGATAGAAAAATGGTGTATAAGATAGGAAAGAGTAATTTATGTACAATACAGTGAGGTATTAGAAAAGATAAGCAATTTTGAGTATTAACAGACAATGATGTAATAGTAATTTGGTTGTGCTAATTAAAAGTAGGTATAATAGTTTAAGATGTACAATACAGTGAGGAATTAGAAGGGGATAAGCAGGTTAAGTGATTTAGTGATTTAAAGGGAGGTATAAGAAAGGTGGTGAAGTGTTTTAGAAAGCTATTTCTCAGATAAGAAACAGAGACAAAGACAGCAGGCAGAGATGAAATCTTTTAGTAATGGTTTGAAAACATGAAGGTGTACGATAGACGTGAGTGATATAGGAATTGTATTCCAAGTTCTAGCTATACTAGTGGAATAGAAACTGACCCCAGCAACTCTTTGTGGTTTGAGGATGGTAAGCAGTTGATCATCATTTGACTGAAGGGGCAATTTGGAAGATAACATTGGAATAGGGGTCTCATTGCTGGGCAGAGAGATGGGGTATGGATGATTTTATGGGTTAAGCTGAGCTGGGTATAAGATAGATATTTAGAAAGCTTGAGCCAGTTACATGGTTTTAGTGCTAAATAGTGTTGGGTCCAGTAAGGTTGGTCGCAAGTGAATTTATAGCACTGTTCAGTTTTAGAACTAAGTGAGGCTTGTAGGTTGGTGATGATAGGGGCTCCATATAGGAGAAAGGGTAAGATGTAAGAGCTAGCTAGATTTACCTTGGCAGAGCCTGTAAGGACTTTCCTTGCTCTGGGTAGGGTTTTTTCTTGATGCTGTTGTGGATATGTAAATCAAATTTTAGACTGTCGTCAATTGCCATGTATGTGGGGTAACTTCAATCATAGTATTATTTCAGGAAGAAATTATAAAGTTGTTTTTTTTCATGGAAATGGGACTTTAGAAAAAAAGAGAAGTAGTTTAGTTTTCTGGTGGAGATTTAGTAGCAGATGATAATCCTGTAGCCAACTTTCAACGGAGTTAAAGACTTCTTGAGTAATTCACCGAAGATGAATTAGGTTTCAGAAATGCATATTAGGGTGAATCCTTAATGCATTGTATGAGGGAAGCTTGCTGAGAGGATTTATGTAAATTGTTAATGAATATATTAAAGAGTAAAGGGCCAAGAATGGAGTCCTGTGGCACACCAGTATTGACAGAAGGGAAGGGAGAAAAAGTGGGAGAAAATGGCCATTTAACAGACTGGTATCCATTGCTTAAGTACTTACTAAACCATAGTTGAGGGGGTTGTGATAGTTCAAGGGAAGACAGTTGGTAGAGGAGTTTCTGGTGACAGACTAGATCAAAAGCTCTAGAGAAATCAATGAATGCTGAAGAAATAGGTTTGCCTTCATCTCTGGCTTTGTTAATAGTATCTGTGAAAGTTAATAAGGCCATGGTAGCACTATGGGCAGATCTAAAACTATACTGTGTGAGGGGGTTGGGAGCTTTTCCTGAAGAACATGTTAAAGAAGTTGCTTGCAAATGCACTTCTCCGGAATTATTGACAAAGTGGCTAATATGGATATAGGTCTGAAATTGGTTATATCAGATGAGGTTCCTCCTTTATGAATGGGGATGATGAAAAACTTTTCCATAGAGAAAGAACATATGGTTCCTTGATAGATCTGCTAATTAAAAGAGACAGAAAATAGGCAATGGAACTGACAGCCAGCTTGAGGTATTTTGCTGAGAGATTATCCACTGAAGGAGACAGGATTCTAGTTTAAGAAATAGCGATTTGATGTAGGAGGTTGGTATGGGCTTTAGGGTGAAAAGAGGGCAGTTGTTGTCTGAGGAGAGGGCATGTCAGGATTGTTGGGAGGAAACTCTTTAGTACAGGCTTTAATTCCTTCTATAAAATGTGTGTTAAACTGAGCAGCTATTTCAGACGGAGTGTTATTTGGCACAGGACTAGGAGTGATGGATGTTCCAGGATGGAGTATATTATTAACAGAAAACCAGAATTTTTTAGGGAAGGAAGACTGTTTTAGTAAGGGGTTACTGAAGTAGATGTTGTCTGCAATAATCTGTCTTATAGTAAGGCTACATAGCTCTTTAAAGTGTTGTAGGTTTTGGAGAGATCTATGTTTTAACCATTCCTTCCAAGCCCTATCTCTTTCACACATTAGGTACCTGCTTTGAATGGATAACCAAGGAGTAGGGTTATTCTTTATTCTTTTTGTTCTAGTTGGAGCCAGACTATTGTAGGTTTCAGGAAACATGAGTTCAATTTGTGCACAGCTTCATTGAGTGGAATATTTTTCAGGATAGACTAGTTAAAGGAGCTTAGAATTTTGTTAAATGCATCAGGGTTAAAATCTGTGAGGTTACAGGAAGTTCTAAGTAAGTGTTGTTTGACATGTTGAATACCTACTCTGTTTTCATAAACAGGGAGGTGATCAGTGGGGGAATCAGCGATAGTGCCATTGAAGACATACTTAGTGGAATTGCATAGATGATATCCAGTCGAGAATTGAGCCACTGTTTTTGGGATAGTTATAATATGTGGGGGAGGAAATGAGTTGAGTTATTCCTAATAGATTTGTATAATGGCATAAAAACAAAAATTTATTATAATAAAAGTTAGCTGAGAAAAATAGGTGCCGCTAAAAATCTAAAGGTACACTCATCAACTCAAACCAAGCAAACTGTAATGATATCAATAATGATAAATACGAGTAGATACCACCACAATCATCCAATAAACTAAACTGTAGAATTCTGTGATATTTATTAAAATACAAACAAAAAAGATGAGCACGCTTCATCAGATCTTAAAATATTTCCATTTAAAACTTCCTTTTATACAAAATGTATAATCCATTCATTTCAACAGAATAATTAATCAATCAATCAGTTATTTGAAATCACAATTACCTAAATGCATTTGGTAATTACCCTACGCTCTAATCGCAATTCAAAATCTACGGAAATGCTACACATCAACAAACACACTAAATGCTCAAGCACACTAACAATTCATATACATTTCTATTAGCGCTATAATCTGTGAGCGTATTCATCTTACAAATGAAATGTAGAAAACATACTGCAAGATAAGCATTTAAAGCCAAATAACTATGGGCTAGGCTTATAAATGCCCTTGGGCAGATAGCCTAGTATGAACCTATGAACCTATGATAAACCATAATAAAACCTAACTTAAAATACATGGCTTAAATACAAAACCCAAGAGACTTATACGTCTCTATTAAAGAACATATAAACAAAACCTATACACCACATAAATGACTTACTGTGAACTCTGTCACTGAAGTCATAATGAGGCATAAACTAAAGCATATTAATAAATTAATAATGAACAAATAAATGGATGGATACAACACCTACTGAGCTGGATTATAATCCTGAAGGAAGAGACATTAACCTGAGGTGGAATACAATTGTTGATCAACGGAACAACCCTTTACTTTCCCTGGAGCTACAAACACCGGTAGTACCATCCAAAAGAGGTAATTTGGAAAATTACAATGACTTTAATATGCTGAGTAGAGAGTTAGAGAATGACCTGTATAAATTACAAAGATATATATGGCAGAGACGACACATGGAAGCATGTTTGCACTTCCATGTTATTCCCCATGGCATTCGAGTTCTTTGCATGCCCTCATATGGTGATAGCCATCCTGAGCTCTTAAGGAGATGGCAAGAGCTTAATACAGAACTCAGAAACAACTATATGAAGCTGCTCATTGATTATTTTTCTCCCTTGGAAGCGGATTTATTAGCAAAGGTAGAGACTCTGAATAGAGATCTGTGTAATCGTTTTAAAGGTGAAAGTTATGTGAAGAGACTGGACAATATATATTTGCAAGTTACTACTTATAGTGACAAGCTACAGCACATTAAACATCGCAAACTCCAGCATGATTACAGGGATTTCATTCTTGGTCAGGTGTTTGTCTGGCCTAAAAATGTATTTTAAGTTAGGTTTTATTATGGTTTATAAATGCTTATCTTGCAGAATGTTTTCTACATTTCATTTGTAAAATGAATACGCTCACAGATTATAGCGCTAAGAGAAATGTATATGATTTGTTAGTGTGCTTGTGCATTTAGTGTGTTTGTTGATGCGTAGCATTTCCGTAGATTTTTAATTGCGATTAGAGTGTAGGGTAATTACCAAATGCATTTAGGTAATTGTGATTTCAAATAATTGATTGATTGATTAATTATTCTGTTGAAATGAATGGATTATACCTTTTGTATAAAAGGAAGTTTTAAATGGAAATATTTTAAGATCTGATGAAGTTAGTACGTACGAAAAAGCAAAGCGCTTCATCTTTTGTTTGTATTTTAATAAATGTCACAGAATTCTACAGTTTAGTTTATTGGATGATCGTGGTGGTATCTACTCGTATTTATCATTATTGATATAACAAAAGTTAAGCAGCATTAAGTCTTTATACGACACTAATCAATTATTCATTAAACACTTATAAAATAATTGAATATACTTCGGTGCAGAAGTGGCTTAGTACTTTACCTATATTTAGGATTTATAGCTTTTAGATAATCTTATACAAATATTTCTAAAGTTGAGAGCACTGAGTTAGTAATTTTTTGCCTTTGATCTACCCAGTGGAGACCCTAGCAAGACCATCATTTATTATCTGCTCTACTCATTTATAACCTTTTCCTATTCTCCCCTGTAGCATCATCATCATTTCTTGTTCTCATGACGAACTCCATAGGATACATTGTGTAGGTCACTTACTTCCTGTCTTTCCACCAGTTCTTCCCTTCTCCCTCTGATCATGTGTTTCCTTCAGTTAACAATGATGTCACTTCTGCCTACCGATTTCATATTTCTACATCTTTCTTACCTCACTTGTTGAAGTCTGAAGGTGTCTTTAGATTCTTATGTATCAACTGACAGTTGTGCTGATATGGAGCCAAAATGCATGTGCTAAATGACCATATCCCTACAGTTGACTGGGAGCAAAGTGGATGACTTTGAAATTGATGATGCTTGTTTCTCAATGTCTGAACTACCTGATACGTGTTGTCATATGAAGTCACTAATGACATGATTTCTCTTTCTGCAATGACAATGATTCCGAGTATTTGGAATTTGTTTCCATTTTTGTTTGACTGTGAGGTTAGTATCACATTAGGTGTATGAAAAAATAGCTTGTCCCTCAGAAAAACAAAACAAAAGACAACAAAATAAACTTTTCATCATTTTTCTTATTGAATAAAGCTTTGATTGGTTTGTTTCATCCAGCTGAGGCTTCAGTGACTTTGCTCTTGACATAGTGTACTGGAAGCCTAATTAACCATTCTGCATTCTTTCTTGCAGTAGCTGACTTGTCCATTAGGGCAGTCCAGGTTTATCTCAGTTGTAGTAGACATCATATTCCTATATATCAGAACCTTATTCTTGTCCACTTCAAACATCCATCACTGCAGTTTGCCATTACGTATCACCTTCTGTACCAGTGCAGCTTACTGGAGCTTTATGTGCCTTTGAATAGACTTTTTTCAGAATAATGGAAAAGTAGGCTTACTAAATTCAATCATATATCTGAATATACCTTTCCATTAAAGGAACTTCATATTCATATGGGATCTCAGCCTTCACTCTGTCATAATCATCAACATAATTTATTGATTCATAGGTTAATAGTAGGTTAATTGCCTTTGCAGGCTATTTTGAGCCTAGCAAATTATCCTTTCTGAGAATTGCACCTTACACCCTATGTCTACAAGGTGAATATCTTAACCATTATGCTAACTTTTAAATGCATCGCCACTGTCATTATCACCCTTTTTCCCATGATTTCTACATGGGGTCAGGGCATCTCATCAACAATTGCCACCTCTCTTTCAATTCAGTGCCATTGTCCTATTTTCTTTAACAGCCATGCCAGACTGTAGCAGGTGTTCTCTCACGCAATTCGCCCATCTTTTTGCTGGATGCCCTTATTTCTTCTTGCCTTCTTCTTGTCCCTCCCAATCTTCTTCACCATATTGTCTTCTGATTTCCTGCATATGTGCCCAGACTATCATATTCTGTTCTCTTTAACCTTCTCTGCAATTGGAGCTATTCTGGCTTCTTCTCTGTTGTCCTTATTTCTTTGTCTGTCCCATACTGTGTAACCTACCACTCATTTCAGCTACTTAATTTCCATAACATTTAGCTTCCTCAACTACTCCGTCTTCACTGCCCATGTTTCTGTACAATGCAGTAGCCCTGCTTGCACCACTGTATTGTATGTACATCTTACTTTTCAGCTTCTTTGACATTCTTCTGTGACAAAATGTCCTGACACTCTGTGCCACTTGGCTGAAGCTCCAGTTATTCTATTTTAGCACTGACTTCTTCATTCACACTTTCCTTCTCCTCAACTACCCCTCAAAGGCAAGTTGTTAACCTGTGTGATGAACCTCTATAGGGCAGTAATCAAGGAACCTGAATCCTCACCACTGACACTGGAGAGGAATGTGCACTTGGAATACAAATGGATGCACTCAATATTTCCAGATGCAGACCTCTCTGCATCAAGCACAATTTCCTTTAAGAGCACACAGGGAACACACTCAGTCTGGGGTCTGGATCTCTCTATCTGTCTCCCTCCAGGTCCCCAATAAGACTCCCAACTGGTACAGCTGTATGGTTAGGTCCTCAGCTGAGTGTTCAAGCTAAGACATCCAGCAACCTCATTATAAGCTCAGTGCTTGGTGTCCCTGCTCCAAGTAGGTGACACACACACACACACACACACACACACACACACACACACACACACACACACACACACACACACACACACACACACACACACACACACACACTATGAGATTTGATTTTTCACACACATACACGCATAGACATACAGACACACACACACACACACACACACACACACACACACACACACACACACACACACACACACCTGGGAAAGGCTGGCACAAATTTACCTGCTGTGTCTGGAGTATAAGATAGTTATCAACACCACCAGACACTCCACAATCAGCTACTCTGAGGCCCTTAACAAAGGGTATCCAATTATACTGTGTAATACTAATGCTAATACAAATGGTAGTAGTTGACCAAGACAGCTAAGCCTTCTGGCATGGCCCAGTGTCACCAAATTAGTATAAGCACTCTCAAAGGTTAAATACTTTCTACAAATACCAGCCATAATAAAAGTTTTAAATATATTTAAGAATAAATAATAGAAGAGCATAAAGATACTGAATATATATTTACAATAAACCCCAGAGTTCAAATCACAGGGAATATCGAAAATAACATTGATGGACAGACTCATACAAATAAAGAAAAGCAATCTCTAAACAAAGCTTCACTATATTCCTGACTGAATCTAGGGGAATTATTATTCCATAATGACTTACTTGATAGAGCAACTCACAATGAAATACTTGAGCAGTCTTTCTAGTAAACTACCCCAAAACAGAATACTACATATTCAGAGATAACTCCCTGTAAAATTTAATATCCAAGATGGTTGCAGAATGACCTCATCTGGTCACCTGACTCTAGGTTCTCACAGTATTCCCCTGTGAAGTTGAGACAGGAATTTAGCATGGATGGGTACAATATACATCTAAATGTTTATGGCAGTGTCTGGGGCTTCCTCTTCTTTTGCTGAGCTAATGAACAAAGGCTTTTCCAGACCCACTGTCTTCAGCCCTATTCAGCACTGTGGGGTGCTATTGTAATGTTTTAACAGCTCATTTTCATTTCCCTTCTTTTTATTAAAGTAAGCTAGCTGGTAAACCTCTGCTATCCTATGTTCTCTATTAAAACATACATTTAATTCAGCTACAATAATATGGGTACATTTCTTTTCATTCCAGGAGGGTGCAGCGTTTTGCACTGTTAATACATTTTAACACAAGAAAACCTCAGAAATACATTTTCAGTGCAAACATCTGTACAAATCAGTTTGATATACAAATGACATATAATTATTTACAAAATTCCATGTATCTGTCCTTGCACAAGTCACACTGCCCTACTTCTCCTGGCATGGCTGGCAGTACCTCTTATTGTCACATTATACTCCAATATTTTCCCATTAATCTCAATTTTTAGCTTCTTCTGATTTCACTATTTACTGCCGTTACAACAGTCTTATCTGTTCTCGGTTTCATCCCAAATACCTTAAGTTTTGCATTCCATTCTCCTGTCATTTGCTGAAGTTTTTGTTGGGTTTGCCTGTAATGCCACATTGTCTGTATGCATCAGTTTGTCGATCCTTCTCCACTTATCTGTTAATGTAGTCCCTCACCAGTATGAACAGCAGTGGATTCATTGGTGAACCCAGATACACACCCACTTCCACCGGGAAACCCTCTGTGAGACTAAAACTGTTCATACTTGTGTCTTTGGGTCCCTGTAAATAGCCTGCACTAATTTTACCTTTTCTGAGCTTGCTACTTTCCCTCGCTTTATTTTCCTTAGTTTACCCTTTTCTAAGCACGGTCTCTTCTTTCATTGTAGGCTGTATCTGGAGCAGAACAGCTTCTGTGGGAGTTTCTTCATTTAGAAGCTGCTGAAGTAGTCTTTCCAAATGCCTTTGATATCCCTTGGACTGTCAAGGAGGTTGTTGCTGGTAACTCTTATAAAGGCTGTCTGATGGCTATTTTCTTTATCTTTCTGTCTCTGCAACCTGATATAGTTTTGTTGTGCCATCTGCTTTGTCCCTTTTCAGAAGCTGATAGTGTTCCTCTGAAACCTTGTTCTTGGCTATTGTAAGTCCTCTCCTTGCCTCTTTGCTAGCCAACCAGTATCCCTTCTTAGCCTGGTCCATCTTTTCTACCTCCTACTTTTTCCTGCATTCCTTCTTTCTTTTGATGACTTTCTGGAGTTCTGCATTCCACCACCAGCTTTTCTCACATAATTTATTTATATACCTTGCTCGCCACATATTTCATAGATTCATAGGTTCATAGGTTGGTACTAGGCTATCAACCCTAGGGCCTATACAAGCCTAGCCATAACAATTCCCTGGCTATTTCTTCCCACATTATTTACTTTCATGGACCCCTATCTAGCAGGGCGACTGACGTGATCCCTGTGGTGAATTTCCTTTCTCCCATCCAATCGTCAAGTTTCCTCTTGAAGAGGTCCAAAGAGGCCCCTGCTTGACATGTAAACCTATCCCTCCAGCATGTTTCAGAGATCACTTCTGAGTAGATGATATGCTACAGAGTATAGCTGAGTTGTTGCAGATGTCTTGAGAGGTACATACCAAATGGGGCGTTGTATTCTATACTTATTTGTTCTATATTCTTCACACATGCTGGTTTGAAATGCTACCATTCTTCTTCGAAGCTCCACCTGTTTCCTCTTTTTCTTCTTCTTCTTGTAGTGCTAAAGCCCTGACTACTTCCTGGAACTTTTGGGTTTTCCATCCAGTCAGCTTCCAGGTCTTCAACTTTGTTTCTGCTGACATTAAAGCCTTTTCTGATCACTTCTTTCTCACTCTAGTGGACTTCATAATACTCTTTATTTTGCACCACATTTGATGTCACATGAATTGATAAAAATGCCTTTGAATTATCCACTGCATTAAAAATAGTCTAATCATTAAAATGGATACGTTGAGTTCTACATTAGTAACTTCATCAGGTTCATAGGTGGATAATAGGCAGTCAGTCCTCAGACTATTAACACCCTAGCCTAGAACAGCCAACAACAAGAGTTATCTCATGCCTGAAAGTGGGTCTCACAAGATAGGCCCAGGAAGAATTAGTGAGTGGTCAAACAATTGTCTAGGTTAGTCCTTAAAGGACATGGGTGCTAATTTGCTTAATATGCAGGGGCATTTTATTCCATAGTTGGGACAATATGCTGGGATAAGAACCTGTTGTGCCAACATGCCCTATTAATTTTTAGTAGAGATTAAGGTATTTTGTATGCATGACTGATGAGCTGCAAAATACCATAAAGACATAGTAGGTTTAGAAACATGGGCTTTTTCATGGCTTGAAAGATGAAACGTATATCACTGTTGATGAGTATATAGAAAAAAGCATAAAGCAAAAGACAGCCAATCAGTCTAAATTACTAAGGGACTTGAGACCTATGACTTTTTGGTAAGAATCTTCCAAAGTATTCCCAGTTGAATAATGTGATTTCAATAAGTATAAAGCAATGAGCGACTTATATTCAGTAACAGGGCAGATAATGGTTTACTATGCTTGAAGTAGGACTCCTGTGGTTCTGAATGAGAGGATCTTGGTTATTACTTGGTCCAGGTAGAAAGATTTCCTATCTACCATGCAAACATGGCGATCAGAAGAAAGGTAATCATTTACAAGGTTGCCTTGATCTCTAATGACCATGGCTTTCTTAAGTGGTGTGCAAGCTACATAGTATGGCAAGTATTTCTTTTACCAAAGTGTGCGTGTTTTTCCATTTAGTTTGAGGCCGCTGTCCTTCTACCAGTTACTGGCAAAGTCCAGACTGTCCTGGAGTATTTTCAGGTCAGTGGGTGCTAGCCACCTTAATGACATCCGAGTTGATGTTTATCATTCTTCCTCACAGTTTCAAAAAAAAAAAAAAAAAAAAAAAAAAAAAAATTATATATTGTATATACAGACTAATACTATCCATGGGTAACTTAATATCTGTTAAGGGGAACTCATAGTTAATCTCAATTTTGTATAACCTTTAAATAAATAAAATAATAAATAAATAAATGTTCATTTGTTTTTTTTAACAATGTCTGCATGGGGGATAGTACTGAATGCCTCAGCCAGGTGTAATATGTTGAGTGCACTGCATAACCACCATCAACTGCTTCAGTTGCTATTTAGGTGCATAGGTTCATAGTTATATATTAGGCTAATGACCACCAATGCCTTTCTAAGCCTAGCCATACAATCCAACCCAGATGTGTCCCTATATATCATGGGTGTTTATTAGGAGAGGGTATTTATTTAGGAAGTTTCTAGAGGTTATGTGTGTGGGGGGTGCATTAGTTTGGGAATAAATATCTGCCCCTATCTATCACCGACATGGGGGTTGACACCTGGGGTGAATTTCTAATTTCCCAGCCATTGGTCAAGGTTACTTGGGGTTAAATAGTTTAGGAATGGACCCTGTTTCATATGGATGGACAGCCTGTTCCAGTGCATGGAGATCCTGTGATGCACATATATGTCTCATCAACGTCTTATTTATGTCACAAGCAAAATTTGAATCTAGTGGTTCTGATGCTGTTCATTTTGTGGATGTGCAAAAGTTCTATCACTGCTAGATCTGAGGATGCCTTGTATGCCAGGCATAGATCGCATCTTAGTAAACTGTAGGAGACAGAGTATAGAGACAGGGGTTTAATGCAATCTATATAGGACAATGTGCTTCTACCGTGGATTCTCCTAGTAAGGAACCTTTGTGGGCATTCCATCTGTTGCATATGTCTCGCCAGGTGCATGCCAAAGGAGGTATTACACTCGAAGTTTACTAAGTTACAAAAGCATGACATACCTTTAACAAAGCCAAACTGATGTGGATCCAGGACTAAGAGATTTTCAATATTGAGATTTATGAGGCCAGAAATGATCTGCTCCATGGCTTTACAGGAGAGGCTCATAAGACTAATGTTTCTGTAATTACCAGAGTCATTGGTTGAACCTCTTTTATACAGAGGCATTTATTAGCCTTTTTGGGCTGATTTCCATCCCTTTCAGCTTTCTTGCTTAAAAACGCATGTGTTTGTACATTTTTCGCATCGTGCAGCATTACGAGGCTACAGTTAATCTATTCCTGGTGCCAGAAAGTCTGCTCTTCAAATTTTCCCTTAGAACTAGATGGTTTCTCAGTAGTAGCACTAAAATCTGAACCCCTGTGACTAGCACTTGCTCTAGAACCTGCTGGAAAGCACTAGGAAGCCTGAAACTGATACAAGCACTCAACTCTCCTTGTTAATAAGGAGAAATTAATTGTAGGCACTAAACCGCGTATAATTGCAAAGTACCTTGCGAAGGTAAGGGAAAACAGCTCTTATACTTTACAAAAAAGCAGCTAAACAGGCATGTCCAAGGGTCAGCTTCTGGTGATTTCTCCTGTCCACCTGGTGAATCTGGGCATACTGGGGCAATGCAGCAACTGCCTCATGTACACAGACAATTCTCTCCTCCAACCACCCAACACTACAACCTGCGAGAGATGCACTTACATAGCCAAACTGGAAGCAAAGCTCTCTCTGGCCAAGATTGTGCTAGAGAGTTAAGAGGAGAAGGTTAAGACCTGCACTACACCTCAAGCAACTCATAGCCCTTCAAAACCCACACCATCAACACCCACACATAGCAACACTAAACCCACATATGCGGAGGCCCTTAACATTAACCTGCCCAAGCAAGAAGGACCTCCGAAGCCAAAATGCAAACAAACACCAGTCACAACCAAAGTGACACATAGCTCACAACACCAGTGTGCCACCCAGCAACAGCCCCTAAGGCAAGACAATGTACCCAACACTTTAGTCATAGGTGACTCTATAGTCAGGCACACTGATGTCCAACTCACCAGGCTGAACAAGGAGAAAATTACAGTCAGCTGCCTGTCGGGTGCCAGGATCCACCACATAACGCATGCACTCAAGTCACTCCACAACAAGTACAAATACGACTCTGTCATTGTCCATGCTGGAGTGAATGACTTGAGACATACCTCCCTGGACTACATGAAAAGAGACATGGAAGAGCTCTTGGATCATGTGGCCCAGGCAGGTATGATCCTAGCCCTGAGTAGCTTCCTGCCTTCACCCAGAATGATACCACAGTATAAGGACAAAATTTATTGACTTCAACAATTGGCTTAGTTTCTGGTGTCATTCAAAGGGGATCCAGTATCTGTCTGCCTGGGCAGACATGATCGACAAACCATGATACTTTGCCAGAGATGGTCTGCACCTGTCACCCCTGGGATTCAGGTTACTGGCTAAAGCTCTTGCCACCTCTATAGTGCCTTTTTTAGGCAAGGTTCAAAGGATAAAATCACCACCATAACAGATGCAAGCATGCAAAATCTGAAGGTAATGCTACTCAATGTTAGAAGTCTAAACCTCAAAATGCTGTCTCGAGTCACTCCTAAAAATGGAGACATCGATATCTGTGCAGTAAGTGAGACCTGGTTTAAGGCTCCAGAGAGCATACCTGCAATATTAGGCTACAACTCTTACCACACTTTTCAGCCACAAAACCAAGAACGAAAAACTAAAGGTGGAGGAGTGTCTATATTCACCAAGGATATTCACACCTCCTGGCTAGATGCCCAACACAATGCATCTGAAATTCTCCAGGTGCAACTAACACTAGGTAAGACTGTAATCCAAATTGTAGCTTGCTACAGATTCCCCCACCATGCCCCAAGATTCTCACTACACCTTTCTAAACATACCGGAAAATATTATGATACAAACAAACACTCAAATACTGGGTGATTTCAACTACCCTGGCATTAACTGGGAAAACTACTCGGGTACCAACTCCTTTACCCAACGGTTCTTAAAATTCATAAATTCCAATGCCCTGGATCAACTAATCCATTGTCTCACCAGGGGCTCCAATATCCTAGACCTGGTCATTACCAACATGGGAAATAGATGCTCCACACCAGTGGTCATCCCTTCATTGGTCAGGTCTGGCCATAAGCAAATCACCCTTGACATCCACATCCCACCCTCACCCCCCAGTAAGGAAAACTCCTTAAAAACCTTCTCCAAAGCCAACTTCATACTACTGAAGTCAGAAGTGACAAACTTCATGACACCCATGCAGACGGGATCTGAAATTTCGACTGCAGAATCCTACACTAAGGCACTGTACAAGCACATCCACTCGTGCATAAATTGTGCCATCCTAAATAGAACCAATATGCTCTTCTCCTAAAAAAAAAGCCAATCTGGTGGTCCCCTGCTATAAATAAACTATACAACAGAAGGAAGAAACTGTTGCAGAAAAGAGGAAAATCCCAGGATGCAAAAAACTCCCTTACCAGCCTAAGTAAGAAGCTGGGATCCCTCATAAAATCTCAAAAGCTAGTTATAGGTTCATAGGTTCATACTAGGCTATCTGCCCTAGGGCATTTATAAGCCTAGCCAGAGTGTGTTTGGCTTTCGCCACCCATTTTAAATTAATTTTGCTATGCCCTTTTTCGAGGTTAGTATACTGTGCCTCTGTCTAACAGTGACACAGAAGTGATACCAAACCTACTATCTCCCATCCACTCATCAAGATTCCTCTTGAAGAGAGTCAATGAGGGACTCTGCCTAACCTGGACTGGGATTTTATTCCAGAGTGAAGGGAGCCTCTGGGTTATGAATCTGTCCCTCCAGCATGTCCTATTTATTTCAGTGCTGAGGTTCAAGTCTCAGCTCGATGGGATTTGGATTTTCTGAGGTGCAGCATGTCCATTAATTCCGGGTTGGACATGGCTTTATACGTCAGGCACAGATCGCCTCTGAGCAGGCGGTATGCCACTGAGTAGAGCTGGAGTTTCTTTAACCGGGCAGCATATGGCATCTGTTTGAGCCCTTTGATCCTTTTGGTGAGGTACTTTTGGGGCTTTTCCAGTTGCTGCAGGTGTCTGGTAAGGTACATCCCAAAAGGGGCATTATACTCAATTATGGGCCTGATGAGGGATGAGTAAAGAGGCACAATGACCTCCCCTGATCTAGATGTGAATCCCTTCATGATTAGGTGGGCTATATAAAATGTTTGTCTAACCACTTTGGCCACGTGGTTGTCAAATGAGAGATTGCTATCAACTTGGGTCCCCAGGTCCCTAATTACTTCTTCCATACTTAATGGATTACCACCTATGTGGTAATTTGTGGGCACTTTGTTTTTGCCAAAGGGGATGACTATACACTTCTTGGAGTTTAGCTTGAGGCCATGGCTCTGGCACCAGTTGTCTGTTTCTATGAGGCCCTTTTGGAGGATGCTTGTGTCAGCTGGAGAGTCGATTATAGCGCCCAGTTTGCAGTCATCTGTAAACTTGGTCAGCCACAGTCCTTCCGTGTTGGCCTGTACCTCTGAAAAATATATACCGAACAGGAGAGGTCCCAGGACTGAGCCTTGTGGGATGCTACTTGTAACTGGTTTGGAGTCTGACATGGCTCCAGCAATTCTAACCATGTGGGTTCTGTCCTTGAGCCAGTTTGCAACCCATCTAGTGACATATGGGTTTATATGTAGGCTGGTGAGCTTATCTATAATGCCCAAGCGGGGTATTGTATCGAAGGCTTTTGCGAGGTCCAGGTAGGCTGTGTGGACCACCTTTCCCTTGTCAATGGCCTTGGTGACTGTTTCAAAGAAATCGACCAGGTTTAAGAGGCAGGATCTGCCCTTAACAAAGCCGAACTGGGTAGGATCTAGTGTATGTAGGTCCCTAATATCTTTTTTTATGAGGTCCATGATGATCCTTTCCATAGCTTTGCAGACCAAGCTAGTCAGGCTTATGGGGCGATAGTTTCCAGGATACGTTGAGGCACCACCTTTGTAGAGAGGGACCACTGTTGCTGTACGCCACTCTTTGGGTACATATTCTGTGGTAAGGCTGAGATTGAACAGTAGTTTTATGTTTGGGTTTAGCTCTTCTTGGAGTTCATGTAGAGCCCGGGACACCGTCTGCTCCCATTGATGCTGTGTTTTTTGCTTTGGAGAGGGCGGCTCTTACCTGAGCATCTAGATGTCAGGGGGGGGCAGCACTCTGCTGGGGTAGATATTTGCCCTTTGGTGGGAGGGGGTTTGCACTGAACCTGTCAGCTAGGATGTTGGCAATGTCTGTGGTTTTGGTGTATTTTTTGTCATTTTGGACCAATTCTGAGTATATCTGGGAATTCCCACCCAGGTTCCTAACATAACTAAAGAAAGCCTTGTGATTATCCTTAGTGTCCTGTGCAATTTTTCTCTCGAAGCTGGCCTTAGACGATTTTATGAGTGCCCATAGTTTTTTGCTAACACTGATCAGAGATGCCTTCCCTTTTTGGGATTTGGCTCTATCATGTAGTAGCTTCCTCCTTCTATTGTATAGTTTGTTTATGGCTGGGGTCCACCAGACAGGCCGTCTGCCTTTGGAGGATTGGGTCTTGGTTTTATTTGGGATTGCATGATCCATGCATTCCTGAAGGTGTTTCTGGAATGCGTTTATAAAGGATTCTGCGGTCTGGGCCATATTTTCCACAGGCCTGGGGGCTTTGAAGGATTCCATCTCAGTTTTGA
Organism: Protopterus annectens; assembly: GCF_019279795.1. Taxonomy (NCBI): domain Eukaryota; kingdom Metazoa; phylum Chordata; order Ceratodontiformes; family Protopteridae; genus Protopterus; species Protopterus annectens. The sequence goes on along the minus strand of NC_056727.1, from coordinate 423,602,767 downwards.
GGAGTGTGAAATTTGCTTTAGAGAAGTTTTTCACTGTGGTTTTCTGGGCAGGGGGTGCGGTCAGAATGTGAATATCCAGTGAGATTAATTTATGGTCTGATCTTACCAGTGAGGGATACATTTCTGTTCTGGAGCATAGAGTCCCCATGTTGGTGATGATCAGGTCCAGTATGTTTTCCCCTCTTGTGGGAGTGGTAACAAGTTGTTCTATAGTGTTTGAGTTTATAAATTCTAGGAACCTTTGAGCTAGGGTGTTGGAGCTAGAGTAATGCTCCCAGTCTATGTTTGGGTAGTTGAAGTCGCCCAATATAATGGTGTTTGGAGAGACCTTCATATTTTCCAGCGTTCTCAGAAAGGCTGAGTGGGGTTCCTGGGTTTGGGAGGGTGGTCTGTAGCAGGCTATAAACTGGAAGGCAGTTTTATCCACTGTTAGTTGCACATGGATAGTCTCTGATGCTTCGTGCTGTGCCACCAACTTCGAGGTGTGGATATCTTTGACGAATATTGATACTCCCCCTCCTTTTCTGGTTCGGTCCAAGTTTTGGGGCCAAAAAGCATGGTATGAGGTATAACCTGGCAGTGCTGGGGTGCTCTCAGGAGCCTTGAACCAGGTTTCTGTTACTGCACAGATATCGATGTTCTCCATGCTAAGGAGAGTTTCGAGTGCATGCATCTTGAGGTTTAGACTTCTGGCTTGAGTAGCATTACTCTTAGTTTCTTATCCCTTGTGATACCTATGGAGGTGGGTTTGTCTTTGAGCCTTGCCTAAAAAGGCACTATGGGGAGCAAAGCCTTTGCTAATATCTAAAAGCCCAGGGTGACAGGTGCAAGCCCATCATGGTGTCAACATGTCATCCCAGGCTGACAGGCATTGATCCCCTTTGAATGACACCAATACTTAAGCCAATTGTTGAAATTGATCATCTTGTCTTCATATTGTGGCATCATTCTTGGTGAGGGTAAGATGCTACTCAAGGTCAGGGTCATACGCCTGGGCCACATGCTCAGAGAGCTCCTATGTCTCTTTTCATGTAGTCCAGGGGTCATTCACACCAGCATGGACAATGAGAAAGTCATACTTGTATCCTTTGATTGAGTGGGCTGTGTTGCTTGTGGATGTGCTGCTGTGCTAGGCAGCCTCCACAGCCCGACAGGCAGCTTTCTCCTTGTTCAGCCTGGGGGTGTGGTGGTGAGGCGGATAGATGATAGATGTACAGTGGTTTAGGGTCAGGTGTAAGTGTGCCAGGTGTTCAGCTACTGTGACTGTTCAGCTTTGTGGCTTATGTGTGAGCTATGTGTTGTGTTTGTTTTTGGGGGGGTAGGTTGCTTGGGGTGTCTGCTTTGAGGTCTCTTTTATTTTTTTCTTTTATTTTTTTGAGTGTGTTTATGTGTTTGTTTTTGTGTGTTTGGTTGGCTGTGATGAGGTCTATGTGAGACTGGAATTGATTTGAGGTGATTTCCTCCTCCCTCCTGACAGGTTTCGGCCAGTAGACTGACGAGAGAGACTTTACTCCAGTTTGGCTATATGGTTGCATCTCCTCACATGTGTTGGAATTTAGAGAGAGAGAGGGTTTGTGTACATGAGGGCAGTTGTAACATTTAAGATCAAGATTCGAGAGATTCCAGCTGGACCGGGGAGAGGAGATCACAGCTTCTTTTGGACATGCTAGAAGAATATTGGAATTTAATTCCTTAATAAAAAAATGGGCCAATGGGGAACAAGGTAATAAGGGGAGTTTGTGTGGGGGTAATGCTTTTAATTTTTTAGTGCTGACTTATATAATTGCTTTAGTGAGCAAGTGCCAGGTAACTTAAATGCAATGTGTTACAGGTAACTTAAATGCAAAAATGACAAACAGTAACTTTCTTTCAAGTGAAACAAAGAAATAAGTACAGTAAGCAATGCAGATGTCACTAGGGATCCACAGAAGCGCTGAAAAGCCGTGTTTTAGGTGGAATTAGCGTTTCAGGGAAATAACAAGCAAACAAGCATACAAACAAAGTTAGATTCAGCAGGCCTGGATCTAGTCTATGCTACAGCAAACAAGGTGTACCAATTTCAGTAAGAAACAGTTCAAATATGCAGGCACTATAAGCCTTTAACCAGAAATTCCCAGCTCAGAAAGGCAGAGTCCAGCCTCCCTCAAAAATCTCAACCACGAACCTTCTTAATGTAAAATAACTGGCCTGAAGCCCAAGTGCTTAAACCAGAATTAATACACTTTTAGAATAACAAACACTGAAAATAAAATTGCCAAAGATTCCCAAGATAACCACAAGGCATTCTAGAGTCATGTCAAGAATCTAAATGGCAATGCTCAGATCTGCTCTGAGCTATAACAGAATGGCATTAAATATACTGATTCCAAGGATATTGCCAATAACCTGGCAGATTGATTTAGTGCCAACTTTACCCCCTCTCACCCCCTAAAGGGCCCATCTCAATACCAAAATATTGCCATATTCCAGTAATCATGGCCACACAGGTAGAAACCACACTCTCCAATGTTAAGAATACAACATCCATGGGACCAGATGACATCTCAGGCTGTGTACTACATGAACTACAAAATGAACTGGCACCTCACCTAAGTGTCATGTTTAATCATAGCCTCACCTCAGGCTTTGTGCCTACTGAGTGGTACACAACTACAGTTATCCCACTCCACAAGGGGGGATCCACCTTGGATCCTAGGAACTACTGTCCCATCAGTCTGACAAGCCTGATCTGCAAGGGCATGGAACGCATTATCATGGAACTTATAAACAAAGACATTGGCAACCTTCAAACACTGGACTCCATCCAGTTTGGGTTTGTGAAAGGCCGATCTTGTCTCCTGAATCTTATTGACTTCTTCGAATCAGTCTCCAGAGCTGTGGACGAGGGTAAGGTGGTCCACACAGCCTATCTGGACCTCGCCAAGGCCTTCGACACAATCCCCCACTGTGGAATCATAGATAAACTTACTAAGCTGGGCATAAATCCCTACATCACTTGATGGGTTGCCAACTGGCTTACTGACAGAACCCAGACTGTAAAAGTAGCCGACTCCAAATCCAGCTCCAGATAAGTGACAAGTGGAGTACCTCAGGGTTCAGTCCTGGGACCACTCTTGTTTGGCATCTACTTCTCTGAAGTATATGCCAACACTAAGGGACTCTAGCTAACAAAGTTCGCAGATGACTGCAAACTGGGAGCCATTACTGAATCCCCAAATGATGTGTATATTCTACTAAAGGGCTTTACAGAAACAGATGCCTGGTACCAGAGCCATGGACTCAAGCTTAATGCCAAGAAATGTATAGTTATCCCCTTTGGAAAAAAAACATGTACCCAGGAATTACCACATAGGTGGCTGTACACTAAACATCAAAAGTGCGATGAGAGACTTAGGGTCACAGGTGGACAGTGGTCTCACTTTCAATAACAACATCGCCACAACAGTCAGGAAATCCTCCTATGTGGCACACCTCATCACTAAGGGCTTTTCATCCAGAAAAAAGGAGGTCATTGTCCCACTGTACTTATCCCTCATTAGACCCATTATAGAGCATAATGCCCCGTTTGGTATGTACCTCACACAAGACATCTGCAACAGCTGGAAAGGGCACAGAAATACCTCACTAAAAGAATCACAGGCATAAAGCAGATGCCATATGCTGACTGTCAAAAAAAACTCCAGCTATACTCTGTGGCATATCGTCTACTCTGAGGCAATCTCTGCTTAACATACAAGACCATGTCAAACCCTGATCTGTTGGACATACTCCACTTAAAGAATTCCCAATCCCTCAGAGCCACACACTTCCGGGATCTAAACTTTGTCATCACAATGAACAAAACATGCTGGAGGGATAGGTTCCTGACCCAGAGACTCCCCAAACTCTGTAATACACTGCCCATACATGTCAAGCAGAGCGCCTCCTTGGCCCTCTTCAAAAGGAACCTTGATGATTGGATGGGAGATAGGAAATTCACCCCAGGGATCATTTCAGTCCCCCTGCTAGACAGGGGTCCAGAGAAGTAAATATTGTGGGAAGAATTATCCAGGGAATTATTATGGCTAGGCTTGTATAGGCCCTAGGGCCGATTGTCTAGTACCAACCTATGAACCTATGAACCTATGATTGTTGTTTATTATGATACAGGGATGTTGTCCATTGTAATACTCTTATTAGAAAGATAAATAGAGTTTCTGAGAAATCATGCTTGGCATTAAATATTATGTTTTTTTTTGTTATATTATAAGGGTTCTTTGATATAGTGTTCTTTTTTCAGAAATGTCTGCTAAAACTTAAGGGAGGACCGGGGACTAAGGGATCAGGGGTGCATTTATAACAGTGGATGAGTTGAAGTCTGTACTATAGTTGTCAGATAGGATATCAGCTGCTTTTTCAGATCACAGTAGGTATTATCATTGTGAATCAGCCCTAAGCATTGACTGATGCAGTTTCTTAACTTTCTAGCATAGTTAAAGAACAGACAATAACTGAAAGGTTTAGAATTACTATTGGTACCAATGGCCATTCTGAGTTCATAATCAGCTATGTGTTTTCTGAGTGCTACATTAAGTTCTTTGCTTACATGTTTGGGCCCTATTAAGTTAGAAGTATATGGCTACCTATGAAAACTTAGAATTTCCTTCCTTTTGGTGTAGAGTTTATACAAGTGTTTTACTCTAAGGTTCCTTTTTAATTTTCCTGAATATCTCTATGCAACTATTTATGTGAGAGCCAAATTTGGAGGTAAAGGCTTTGGTTCTATTAATAATACCAGTCTGGGTAGAAATTCTGAGAAAATTATTAAGATCACTAAATAATTGTAGATGGTTTACTTTTAACAAGTCCTGGAATACCAACATGTTTGTTTGTTTGTTTCTTTCTTTCTTTCTTTCTTTCTTTCTTTCTTTCTTTCTTTCTTTCTTTCGTTCTTTCTTTGTCTGTGGGGTACCTCCAATGCTCCAACAACCTTAATTTGTGTTCTAACTTGACAATTGAGGATGATGCCTATGTTGTTGTGCAAAACTGGGTAATAATAATAAGGACAATATCCATGATACTGCGTTCAATACTATGGATATTTACCATCTGTTAATTAATCAAAGAAGCATTCAACATATGTTCCATTTGTCATGGGAGACAGTTGATTGCAGTTTAAATTAAAGAAGAAATGTATTAGCATAGATAGGGATATCAGTAATATCATAAGGTAACTATCTTGATTGGCATGGAATTTAGAGGGTATTCTACATCTGGATATGAAGTGCTGTTTGAGCTTGTCAATGGTGACTTGAATTTCCAAAATATCAAGGAAATCTGCCTTGATGTGTGAGAAGACTCTGACAAGCACCAGTGGTTCCCCCAGTTGGCTATAGGTCTGAATGCATTATAGACTCTGAACCCAGGAACAGAAGACATGCTTTCATTGTACTAAATCAAGTTTCTGTTACATTTTCAAGTTGCAGTAGGGCCTCGTGCTTGTTGTTAAAACTCCTTGTACTTGTAGAGTCACATTAATGTGTTCTGAGTTAGAATTTACTAGACAGGAATGTTAAGCCAACAGAGTGTGCCTACAAAAAGACACTGGTAGCAGCAAATGTTTTAACCTGAATGGGAAAGCCCTGGTAAAAGAGGTGCAGACCATCCACTGCAACTCAGGAAGGTCTGTCATTCACCTTGCCCTAAGCAAACTCATACTGGATCCCTCTAAAATGGCATTAGTTATGAGCAGTTATTGAAGTCAGTTTACTTGTCCTTGAATTTTGATTTCATTCTAGGTCATGGCAAGATTCCACTCAAAGTCAGTGGCTTTTCTGCCTCTTCCACATAACTAGCAAGGTCAGTCATAGCAGTCTGAATTTCTCTTTGGGTTGGCAAACCTAAGGTCATTCACCGCCATGATGGCTGGCTACCAGCAGGCCACAGCTATATTTGTCAGGCTGAAGATATCTAAGAGTCCTCACAACATCTCTGATCCTGGATCTAGAAAGAAAGCTGCCACCCTGTTCTTAGCCAATCATGTGACAGTATTATCAGTGTGTGTCACAGAGGAGCTACCGATTAGCAAAATATATCCTAGAGTGAATGCATCAGGTGTGGACATTAAAGTCTTGTGGTATTTACCCTGTTGACTCATTGAGGTATATGTTATGGTCACAGCCATATGTGTTTGTAACACAGGGGTGTGGCCTGGTGGCTGAGATTTTTTGTTTCTAACTCTGAGTGGTTTAAGGAGTGACTTTTTAATCACCTTGACATATCTGACTGTGGCAGGGGTACTTTGTGCCAGTGTGCCTGTATTGTTTACAGAGTATCGCACGTGAGCGGGAGGCCATCAGATCACAAATTAAGTCATGTTTTGGTTGCAATAACATGTGCTTGGTAAGCATGAGGCACTTTGTACTGTACCTGAAAACACCAAGTGTTATCAGACTGGTTACAGAAGAGGTATAAAGTGATTGCAATTCCGTATTAGACAAAATGTGAGTATGCTCTATGATTTAGGAACTTAATACAGTTTTAAATCAGTTGAACAAAAATGAGGCTGTCTAGCACTGCTAACCTTTGTCTTTGAGTAGTGTAGCAGTATGCAGTTCAGCTAAAACTTTCCTTGAGTAACAAAATGGAACTCAGTAATGACTTATGAAGCTAAATTAGTTTGCGAGTATCCCAGCTCACTGGAGGATGGCTCTCAACAAGAAAGTCCTGAACAATTAGTACATTGAGTTATATACAATAAATAGTAACTTAAATAACACAGTATTAGTATAAAGAATATTAGCATATGTACAATATGATATATGTATCCAGTAAATTATACACAACAAGATATTATATTACAGCTAAGCAATGGAGGCAGAGTACCACAACAGCAAATAATAGCTCAGTACACTGAAAATCCTCTTCTCTCACTAGAGAAAAGTTGGTAAACAGTACTAAATTTAAACATGCTGGCAGTAACACAAGTCCTAATACTTGCAATAAATAAATAAGGTCCTTCCGTAGTGTTTGAGGAATGGAAGTTGTAACCATGTCCAGTGAATCGGTCACTCAGGTGAGTGATGCTGCATAACTCTGCTCAAACAAGGGAAAATCATGCAATGCAGCAGAAATTATAGCAAGGCAAAGGCAAGCAACAAGCAACAGAAACTATTTGTACTAGCTAATTTCCAGTAAATAGTTCAGAATACTGCAATAGCCATGGTAGTATGGCAGTAGCGTTGTTACCTCACAGCAAGAGGTTCTCCCGTTCGATTCTCGGCGTGACTTGGGAATGCCTTCTGTGTGGATTCTGCATGTCCTCTCGGCAGTTGGATAGCGTTAGAAAGACATGTCTGTGTAAATGGGCATGCCTTCGTTGAAGGTTGGGCGTCGAGCTGGCACCTCGGCATTTCGTAAAAATCTACTGCCAATCATTAGTGGACCGGAGTTCTGCTGTGGTGACCCCTTACCAGGAAAAAGCCGAAAAGACAAACAAACAAGTTCAGAATACTGCAAATTCTCCTTCTCTCACAAGAAATTAGCTAAATAGTCCTACTTGTAAATATAGTGACATCTTACATCCTGATCTACCTCACTGTGTCAAAAGAAGGGAGGGAATTAACATCAAACCAGAGGGCAGAGAAAGATTCATTATTATTAGTGTATATGACAACAGATGATGGTAATGTCTTCTACCACACTTGAAGCATAGATAGTCGCTAAGGAATACCTTTGTTAGTTGTAGACAATTTCAGTTGGAAATGTGAAGCTGTAAAAGCAGTTCACAAAATAGCCATTCCAGGGTAGGAATTGTACCTCCAACAACTTATACTGAACAACAAACATAGTAACAAATGCCAGTTAGGATCCATCCTCATTCTGGGATACAAATAAATCATCCCACCCATGCTAATGCAAATGATTTTATGCCAGACATTATAAGGAATGAATCTTCCAAGCTTGTCATCTGAATGAATAATCTATTTAGATTTGTGCCTGCAGATTCAGGTAAATGTCTGATACTTACAACCTTTTTATTTGATCATATGTTCCTTTAGCAAAACATTTCTTAAACTGGTACTATACTGCTCCAGTAAAGAAAAAAATGTCTTACCAGGCAACATTCCTCAGAAAGGGTTAACTGGACATCAATGTGGCAATGCTGCAACTATACACACATATATATATATATATATATATATATATATATATATATATATATATATATATATATATGCATAACTTAGCATCTAGTGCAGAAACAAGCATGATTTCTGAACTGATAAGAACACAGTGAATATACTGTGTGCATCTTCATTCATGACATCTGGCAACACTATTCTAAGATCTTAATCATGTTAATTTTGTACTCAACTCCTCCTTTTCCTTACTAATTATGAGGGAATTTCCCAAGGCTCTGTTCTAGTCCCATGCCACTTCTGTCTGTCTTTCTCCCTTATTCTGCATCTGTCTCTCTATCACATTGATGGATATCAGGATTATAATCCATTAATTGAACCTGGATTACCTGGGCCATAGTCAGGGTTTTATCCTTCTTTACCATGGTACTGACTTAAGAGAGGAATTGGAATTGCTAAAGATAAAGTAAGCCAGACATGGATAGAAACAGATTTTGTCAAATCTCCACGGTGATGCAACAGTAGCGTTGTTGCCTCACAGCAAGAGGTTCTCCCATTCGATTCTTGGCTGGAGTGCGGGGAGTGCCTTCTGTGTGGAGTCTGCATGTCCTCCCCGCGGTTGGGTGGGAATTCGAAAGACATGCGTAAATGGGCGTGTCTTCATTGAAGGTTGAACGTCAAGCCAGCATCTCAGCGTTTGTGAAAATCTACTGCCAATCATTAGCGGACCGGAGTTCCGCTATGGCGACCCCTAACCGGGAAAAGCCGAAAGACAACAACAACAACAACAACTATATATGGTGATAATTGATGAAGATAGAACTGAAGGAATAGTAACCCTTTTAGTAGTAAGACTGACTTTAGCAATGTCAAAATTAATACTGCATTTATTGAAAACTGCTTTAAATTATAATTATATGATTAAAGTTCAGTATTTACATTTGAAGAAAGAATCAGCTATGGGTTCCCTTGAAGTTACACTAATGTTTATTTGAATGAATAGGAATCTGTATATATTTATTCAAATATAAATATTTTAAAAATAAATAACATTAGAAGTACTTTATTGTCAATTTACTTTTCACATGGCAAGCCACTGAAGATAAATTATTAATGTTTCATTTATTTATTTATTTATTTACTTATTTAAGATGAAGGAAGATGTAAAATGTTTCAGGATGGAGAACTGTTTGGAAATGAGACATAAAAGTTAAATCTTAGATTATAAAAAAGACCATTCAAAATAATAGGCTTTTAAATAAGAAAAACTTCCATCCTCACTGGGTTTTAATAATGCAGTGATATCCCGAAAGGCATGAGCTTGGAGGATTATGAATGATGAAAATGTCTTTTATTGTACTTTAGACTTAATTTCCGGAAGAAATCAGAATTAGATTTATAAAGTAGCAGTTTAAAGATGGTGAGAATAATGCTGCTTCATTAAGCAATAGCATATTTAAACATATTTTATGCAAGAAGGAAGGGTGATTTTAACATTAAGAAAAAATGGTTGTTAATCCTGCTTAATGCAGCAAATATCAGGACTAGAAAACATGTTACAGGGAAAAAAAAGCAGGGGGGTATATTTCTTATATTTCCAAAGTTTCTCAGACAGTTGGAGAAAAACACTTCTCTTTATTTTTTTTAAATACACCCATAAAATGTACCACACACAAAGACTAACATATATGTTTCACAGGCTATGAACTCACAACTGTTGTAATTGCAATATATGCTTGTTGACTAACACTGGAGATAGCTATAACAATAGTGAGAATAAGAATAGTTATGTTTTAAAACATTATGCTAACTGTAATTCAATGAATGTACTTTATGCTGAAAACATATTCAGATGCAAATGCTTTTAAATGGAAAAGACCATCTGAAGGGTTTACATGTAGAACACTAAAAATATGTTTTAGATGTGAAGAAAATAAAAAATGCTTTATATAGAATTTTAGACAGAATAGAATTAGACATTTTAGATGTCAACACAACTCACAACTTTAAATGTAAAGCTATAGATATTATATTGATTTCTATGAGAGGTGGCAGTTTTAACAATGAAGTTATGCTGGTGAATTTAAATGACAATCCACATTATTTTCTATTTGTTCACATGGTGACTTAGTGGTACAAGTTATTTGTCAAACCGCCAAGATATGGAGACCAGTCCTGACATCTGATCTTTGTCTCTCTCTTTATATTGTTTTATATCTTTCCCCATGGCTGCATTACTTTCCACAAAACAATCCAGTTTACTCCAATATCCCTAAAGCATTCTAGCCGATTAGTAGAAATTAATTTGGAATCTAACTAAAATACAAAGCCAGTACAGAGAACAATCTTTTGTAGTATCTCTTGCTAGATTCCTTTTGACATGATTATTTTTCATCTTCTTCTCCAAGGATGTTCTATGTTTCAGTCACCTAGAGCTACTGTTCTGGACATTCTGCTCCCTTTACCAAGAACATGTACTCTTTGCCTAGACTTATGTCAGTCTCTTTTTTATATTGTTTTCAAATACTCGTTCAACAAACCTGTTCTCAGGTAGGTTGCTTTCTAGTCCTAAATGTTACACTAAAACTGACACAAGTGAACAAAACAGTGGTTATTTTTAAAGAAAACAGCTCTTTATTTACACATTTTGGGTCACAAACATTACTTATATCTCTATGTATATATTTTTGGGTCACTTTGTGCTCTACTAAATGGTGAAAATCACTACTCTGTCATACAATGACTCCCCCAAGGACCCACAGTTTCACAGTCATTGGATGGAATGGAGGTCCTTGATACGTGTTGACATAATGGTGGGTTAAACCAGCTGTTTTATATCATACGTAAATGAATAAAGTTAGAAGGCCCTCTGGCAAAGTTTGATGTTACCACTTTGTTGCTTGTAAAGCCACATGAGGGGGGACATGATCACCAATCAATGTGAACTCTCTAACAATTAAATCTCATTTAAGACCAGAGAGGGTTCATTTGATTACTAATCGCTCTTTCTCAGTTGAGGAGTATTTCTTCTTGACCTTGCTTAATTTATGGCTCAAGTAACAAATTGGGTGTTCTTCCCCATCCCAGAACTGTGAGAGCATGGCCACCTCAGACCCACCTCTTAGGCATCTGTGTACAATAGAAATGGATTATCAAAGTTTGCGGACAACAGTACATCCTGTCAGCGTAGTCATTTAGATTTCTGAAATCATTACCAGCTTCTGCCATCCATCTAATTTTGGGGGGCATCTTCCCTTTCATTATGTTAGTTAATAGAATGGCTATGTCTGTGATGTGATGCAAAAACTTCATGTAGTATCTGTCCGGCCTTCAGAGCACCTTTACTAGTTTTTTAGTATGTAGACTGGGTCAGTCCTCCATGGCCTCAAACTTCTTCTTTTTGGGTATGCTTTGATGTATCACATACCTTAAGTACCTTACTTAGTCATGCCTGCTTTGTTTTATAGAAGAACTGATGGTTACCCTAACCTCTCATAAGTTACCTGTGACAGTCAAATGAGAATTCCAGTCTTCAGGGTGAATGATATCCTCATTAAAATAAGCAGCATACCAACTATGGTGTTTTAATACCCAATCTATGAGTTAATGAAATGTTGCACAGAAATCATGCAACCCAAAGAAACAAAGAGTATACTATAGCAAGCTTTGAATGGTGGAAAAAGCTTTTTTTTCTGTGACTTCATCTGATAAGAGAATCTGGCAATACATATTCATCAGATCTAGTGTAGACAAGACTATTGCCTTTTCTAATTTCTATTAATTCATCTGTAATAGGTTTGGAGTAGCTATTACATTTGGAGATGATGTTCAACCTCCTGAAGCCATTACAGAACAGAATGTCTGTATCAGGTTTGGAGCTATTCCATTCACTTTACCCACATTTCAGCATTTATTTCACTCATGATCTGTCTGTGTGATTGTAATATTAAATAAGGATATAAATTCATTTTCTCTCCTGGACTAAAGTCAGTATGGTGTTGATTCAAATTTGTTCTGCCATGCAGTTTTGAAGACACATAATTTTTCCTAAACAGAAAGTATTTTATTTCTTAACCTTGAGTAGAGTATCCTCTGTCTAAAAGGTAGGCATAAGGTCAGTTTTCCTTCTTTACCATATTCATTAATCAATGTAATTAAACTACCAAACGTAGTTCCTTGCATGTTTTCAGAATGTTAGTGCAGTATAATTATTCTTGCAGTTCCTTATCTGGCAATATTAGAAGTTTCACTCCTTTATTTTTTTCTATTAGTTCCACCGTACACTGCCATTTAGCCAAAACGTTGTTATCTGCCAAAGGATCAAAACCAGTTCCTGGTCTCCAGTATTTCTTTTATAAGCTGCTTGCTAGTAACCACAGCTCTTTCCATGCGTTCCCATACTATGAGCATCACCACTTTCATCAATACCACTCAAACTGCAGACACAGAAAATAAGAACAAAGGCCCTTGAAAATAGGATCATCCAGTCAAAAATCTGTACATCTAATTTGCATAAAATTTGAATACAAAACAGCACATAAATCTTCCCTCCCTTCCAATAGGACTGTGAGATACCACTCAGAAATACATTTAAAAACATAGTGATAAAAATAATAGATAAATATAAGCACATTATCAAGGACAAAGTGCAAAATCTGTACACTTTAATGAACTGCATTGCAAATTTCCACAATACAAGGTCATTTATTTTTACTTCTGAAAAGAGAAGATGTAAGGTGTGTTGTCTTTCATTAAATTATTGGCTCTAATAGTATGTTGGTCATTAATGTGGTTTTCTGTGCACTAGACAGCTTAAAAAAGAATACATGGTGAGGGGGTTCAGAAAATTGGGTGAAGGGGTAAAGCAAGCCTGAAAATAGGTACATCATGTGTAGGGGGTAAATTAAGCCTGAAAATAGTAAAGTTCCTCCAAGACAGGGACAGTTGAGAAGTTTGCTTCCAGCCTGGCTTGAAGCTAATATAGTGATTTAAAGCACTACAAAATGAAATTTTCTCTTCTCAAGTTTCTTTGGCAATAACTAATAGTCCCTGATGATGACTGCCATTTAATAATTGAAAAGGACAGAATCCAATCAAGGCTAGTGGTCCTTCCCTAATAGGAATAAGAGGTATGGCATTAACTGATCCAGTTTTTGTCATCTTCTCAATAATCTTTCTTAGCAGGGGCTACCATTCATAGGATCATAGGATCATAGGAAGTTATTAAGCCTTTGGCCCTGAGTCCCTTATAAGCCTATCCAGGTGTTTAGCCCATGTTTAGAAAAGTCAGCAGCCAAAGCCCCTGTCCAGCAGGGACATGGGTGGAATCCCAGGGGTGTATTTTCTGTTTCCCACCCAGTTATCCTGGTTACATTAAAAATGGATAATTAGATACTCTGCTTGACATGGAGAAGGTGTCTATTCCACAGATGGAGGAGTCTCTGGGACACAAATCTGTCCCACCAACAAGTTCTATTGATGTCACAAACCAGGTTGAGATCACACATGTGGGTTACTCGAGTGGAGCTTGACTTGAGGATATGCAGCAGTCCCATCAAGGTGGGGTCTGAGATTGCTTTGTATGCCAGACAGAGGTCACATCTGAAGAGTATGTATGAAACTGAGTAGAAGGACAGGGCTTTTAGCCTATCTGTATAGGGTAGATGTTTGAGGCCCTGGATTCTTCTGGTGAGGAACATCTGTGGTCTCTCCAGCTGCTGCAAGTGTTTTGCAAGTTACATGCAGAAGGGGGAATTGTACTCAATAATTGATCTTATAAGGGGAAGAATACAGGGATGTTATGACCTCCTTATCCCTGGATGAGATACCCTTATTTATGAGGTGCACCATATAGAAAGCTTTCCATACAATGGAAGCAACATGATTGTCAAAAGTCAGGTTGCTATCAACTTGGGTGCCCAAATCCCTGACTGATTGCATGCTTAGGACATTGTTATTAATGTGATAATATGTGGGGACATCACTCTCCCCAAAGGGGACGATGATGCATTTTTTGGCATTCAGCTTGAGGCCATGTTTCTGGCACCAGTCATTTGTTTGGGTGAGACTCTCTTGGAGGATGTCCACATCACTTGGGCAACTGATGATCATGTCCAGCTTGTAGTCATCTGAAAACTTGGTCAGCCATAGCCCACTGGTTTTGGCCTGCACCTTAGAGAAGTATATCTTGAATAACTGAGGGCCTAAGACTGATCCCTGGGATAGGCCACTCATTACGAGTCTACTGCTTGAGATGGCTTCCCCTATTTTGATTAAGTGGGTTCTATCAGTGAGCCACTTTACTACCCATTTGATATCATATGGATTGATACCTAGTTGAGAGAGTTTGTCTACTATGCCCGAGTGGGGAATGGTGTCAAAGGACTTGGTCTGGTCAAGGTAGGCAGTGTGCACTGTCTTCCCTTCATCCATGGCTGTGGTGACTGTCTCAAAAAAGTCAACCAGATTTAACAGACATGACCTCCCCTTAACAAAGCCAAACTGTGTGGGGTTGAGTGTTTGGAGATTGCCAATGTCCCTGTTAATGAGGTCCATAATAATCCATTCCATGGCCATGCAGATCAGGCTAGTTAGGCTAATGAGTCAATAATTTCCTGGATCGGTGGATGCTCCACCTTTGTGCAAAGGGATAACAGTGGCTGTCCTCCACTTAGCTGGGACAAAGCCGGTATTCAGGCTTTGGTTGAATAGGGTGCCTAATGGTGCTGCAAGTTCATGCCAGAATTCATGTAGGATGCAGCCGGGGATGTTATCGGATCCCATGGAGGCTGTATTTTTTGCCTTTGAGAGGGCAGTGATGGTAAGAGGAGGGTGGCAGGTACTGGGGATGTCCTGATTTACTGGTGTGGGAGACAGAGGGGTGAAGTTTTCACTGAATCTGTCAGCCAATAGGTTGGCTATATCTACAGCATTTGTGTATGTGGTATCCTTGACCACCAGTTCTGAACAGCTCTGGGTGCTTCCTTTGAGAGTGCAGTCATATTTGAAGAAGACCTTATGATTGTCTCTAGTAGATGTGGCCAATATGAACTCAAAGTTGGCTTTAGAGGATTTCACTAGTGCTCTTATTTGCTTGTTCAGGCTAATGAGATATTGTTTCCAATTGGGCAGCTGCTCCTTCTTGGTTCTGGAGAGCAATTTTTTCCTTTTGTTATATCGTTTATTTATTGCAGATGTCCAGCAGACAGGTTTACTCTTCCTTGCAGAGGATGATTTTGTCCTGTCAGGTATGTCTGATTCCATGCATCTATATAAGTGCTCGTATAGTACTTTGGTGTAGATTTGGATATTGGTGCCAGTTCCAACAGAGGGGGATGGGGCTAAGAAGTTGTTTATACCATCCCTCAGGAGACTGTAATCAGCTTTGGAGAAGTTTTTTTGTTTGACCCTAGATGGGGGGGGGGGGGGTCAGGGGAGATGCTGACTTCACAAGTGACCACTTTATGACCGGATCTTACCAGAGAGGATGGTACTGTAGGGGTGCTGCAGTGGTTACTCATGTTGGTTAATACCAAGTCCAAAATATTATCACCTCTTGTTGACTAGCTGCTCCAAGGCATTTGCATTGATAAAATCAAGGAATCTCTGGGCATCTGCATTCTGGCATGAGTAGTTTTTCCAGTCTATGGTCGGGTAGTTAAAGTCACCCAGGATCAGGGTAAAGGGTTGAATCATGATAGGATAGATTCAAGAGGTCCATATAGGTGGAGTGGGCATCCTGAGTCAAATTTGGGGGTCTGTAGCTAGCGATGATTTGAATAGGGGTCTTGTCAATGGGTAACTGCACTTGGAGTGTCTCCTGAGCATCATACCATTTGACCAGCCTGGAGGTGTATGTGTGTCTTTAATATACATTTAAACTCCACCTCCTTTGGCTTTGCTGCCCACAGTTTGGGGTCTGAATGTATGGTAGGATGAGTAACCAGGTAAGACTGGGATGCTCTCCTCTGCTTTGAACCAGGTTTTTGTGACTGCACAAATGTTAGCATCTTCCAGGGTTATGAATGCTTGCTATAAGTGCAGTTTCATGTTTAGACTCCTAGTGTTTGGTAGCATGACCTTTAATATGCATTTTGTTGAAATTATTATGTTGGTTTTATTGACCTCAGGACTCTTCCTAGAAATGCACTATGGTGGAGTCAAGGGCCTTTGCTAGAAGCCTGAAGCCCAAGTGAGACAGATGCAGACTGTCTCTAGCAAAGCATAGTGGTCTGTCGATCATATCTTCCTAGGCTGTCAGGTACTGGATCCCCCTGGAATGACACCAGAAACTAAGCCAATTGTTAAAGTTAATCATTTTCTGTTTGTCATTGAGGCATCATTCTGGCTGATGGCAGAATGCTGCTTAAAGTTAGGGACATAAATGCCTGAGACACATATTCAGTGAGCTCAAACCATGGAGGTACATCTCAAGTCGTTCACCCAAACATGGACTATGACAGAGTCATAACAGTGCCTGTTGTTGAGAGAATTTAGTGCGTGTGTAATATGGAAGATTCTTGCACCTAACAGACAACTAACCATGACTTTCTCCTTATCCACCCTGGTGAGAGGCACATCCGTGTGTCTCACAATGGAGTCTCCTATGATTAATATGTTGGGTTTATGGTTAGGCCTTTATGGTTGTGAGACACAGGTTTGTGAACTATGTGTGGTATGTGGTGTGGAGGGTTGTGGAGTTTGCGTTTGTTTTTGCCTCTGAGGTCTCCTTTGTTTGGGTATGTTTTTGTTGAGAACATCCACATATGTGGGTGTGTGTTGTGTAGGTGAGGGTAGTGTTTGAGGTGTAGTGATTGTGTTGATAACTTTCTCAGTGTCAGATATACTGGCTTGTGAGCAAGACAGCATAGACTTTAAGTTCTTAATGTAATTGCATCTCTCACAAATTGTGTTCCTAGGTGGAAATAGCAGATGGTTGTCCATGTACATGAGGCAGTTGCTACACTGTGTCAGGATGCTCATATAACTAATCTTGCAGGAGAAACAGTAGGAAATTGTCCATCCATATTTGTCAGAATCTGAGGGAGAGAGGGAATGCTAAGGGATAGGCCTAAAACCCAATTGCTTAGACCAAAACTAAGAGGCTTAGAATAACAATTGCAATTTAAATAGGCTAAAAACAAGCAGTAATAAATGCAGCAGAAAAGATGCAATTGAACACTTTAGAGAACAAGTAGCTGAAAAAGCAAGATGAAGTAATAGAGTAGGAGGAGGAAACACAAATACTGTAAAAGCAGCCAATTTTTTTTTTTTTTTTTTTTGAGTGGGAAGAGAGAAAGGAGGAATGGAGGATAATTCAAGGGAAAGAAGCTATGGGGGATGGCCTTTCCAAATGCTCTTTCTGTATTAAGTAGAATGAGCAAATGAGACTGGACTAAGAAAAGTGTCCCAGATCAAATTTACAGTAGGGGTGGGCAACAATAGGGAGGGGGGTGGACAACAATAGGGAGGGAGGGTGGGAACTATACTTCAGCTATTAGCTACACTATTATAGGCAGAAAACACTACAGAAATATTTATCCCAGCATGAAAACAGCATTGAGCCACTACATGAAAGTTTTAATCAGAAAAAGGAGCAAGGAGACTCTAGAGAATGCTTTTAACTGCAAACAAATCAGTTATATGATACACTCCTTGGCAAGAAAAACAGAATAACAAACATATGCTTAACAAAAGGAGAACATTTCCAATTAATACCTTCCACACAGTGAAACTAGCTAAAAAGCTTTACAAAAAGTGAGGCAGTAACAAAAGTGAGACAGTAGAACAGATTTGTTTATAGTAATAAAATACAGTAAGAAATAGGCAGCAGAAATAAAAAGTGCAATAAAAAGTAGGCTGCAGACAATAAAAAATGCAATAAATTGTAAGAATAAACAATAACTTAAAAAATAAGCAATAAAACAGGATACTTATTGTTTTATGTCACAGATCAGAGTTGTGTTCAGTGTGCCTATTTAGCTCAGTTAAAATGCTCTACTAGTTCATCTATCTTAGGTGTTTTGTTGCTTCAGCTTATAGGACTGACAGAGTTGTTATTTTTTAATGAAGGGAATCCCTTGAACAGGCACTATTTATTTTTGGAATCACAACCCTAGAAAATAATAGGGCTACTCCTGGGCAATATATTTAGCATTGACTTTACATAAAGGGATGAGTTTGGGATATTTACTTGCATACTCTACAATAACCAAACTATACTAAAACACACTGCTGGATTTTGCCAATACTTTGATAATGTTCACTACAATATGTTTAAATGACACTCTCTAAGATAGGCATTTGAATCAAATGACTTTTTGAAGCCTTGTACACCCTGTCCCTCAATTCTCACAGACTGTTCCGGTCAGTGAATAATGCCAACTGCTTGAGTTTTAGTTTTCTTATATTATAAAAAAAAAAAAAAAAAAAAAAGAAATATCTAACATAAAAATATCTCAGATATCATAGAGGCTTGTGAAGCTGTTTTCTGTGGAAAGATAAACCGTTTTAGGTTTCTCCATTTTAATTTAACATGTTTTTAACACCATATTAATGATGGGCATACCCTTGGTGTCTAACGATGATGCAGAGAAGTATCTCTCTGCTTAGGAGATGGGTGTTTGCCATGGGTACAACTATAAAACTTTCCCCTTTACCCTAGTTTTTGTTATCAAGAGGTCTTGTAATATGTAACAGAATCTCTGGTGTTTAGTTGTAGTGCGGAGGGCTAAAACTCTGTGAAAGTGTCATTTGTACATGCCAACAGCACTAGGGTTGAATCATTGTTAATGTCTTTATGACATGATATAAAGAGTATCCTTGGTGTCTAATCATCTCCCTCAGCACATCTTCTGTGCGACATTTTGTCCTAGTACCTTTGTATGTGTCTTTAGGGCACAATATAAATAGTATCCCTGTTGTCTAGTATTCCCCAGTCCCACATCCTTTGTTCTACAAAACATTGTTGTATTATTATATTTGTGCATTAACTTAGGGCACAATATAAACCATTTCACTAGTACATAGTGTTTCCCATGTCCCATTATTGCAGGATTTACTGACTAGTCTAGGGGTGTATGGAGACATGACAACCCCCCCCCCCCCACACACACACACACAAACACACACAAATACAAACAACCCCCCAACCTAATAGCACTCCTGGCCACACTCACCTATTCATCTATAGACACACACACACAAGTGCACATTCACACACACACACACACACACACACACACACACACACACACACACACACACACACACACACACACACACCACTACCTTACTACCCCCTAACTTACACCAATAATGTGACCTTGCAGGCAGACAGGCAGCCAGTCACACACATAAATACATACATGTACATACACACAGACACACACACACACACACACACACACACACACACACACACACACACACACACACACACACACACACACACACACAAACACAAATCCTTACATGCACATACACATGTTCACACTCACAGACATCACTAATTACCTCTACATACATAAACGGATAGAGCCACACTGATACATATACACAAAGTCCCTAACATTACCTGTCTGCTAAACCTCCCCAAGCACTTACCTTTAACAAGATCAAGTGAAAGTAAGCTTTGGGCCATGTTCATTAACACAAGTTTCTGAGGTAACTTACATAGCCAAGTAATTCTCTGAATCACTTAGATGTGTAAATGCCTTATCGTAGGGATTTCTGGTGAGGAATCGCATCTTTAATGAACATAGGTCATTCCAACAGAATGCCTCATTATCATTTCTGGCAGGACACAAAAACAGCTCACTGCAAAGATATATCACAAAGTGGTGTAGCACCATAGAAGGGTTGTCTCAGAATCAGAAACGGTTACTGGGAGGTGTACACCATGCAAACACCTCATGCTAATCTTTCTGAAATTGGCCCATATAAAATACACACACACACACACACACATATATATATATATATATATATATATATATATATATATATATATATATGTGTGTGTGTGTGTGTGTGCGTGTGTATACACAAACACATTCATTTTTGTTTGCTGTTGTCTGTGTCACTGTGAAAATTGTCTGAGAAGAATATTTCATTTAATTGATTACAAATGTAAAAATCAAGATGAAATGAGTGCTGTTTATAAAAACAGTACTGATACATAAATGTGTGCAATACTGATTAGGTTGCAGTAATTACAGTAAGGTATGGTATATTAACATTTATACAAAATTAAGTTATGTTTGTGTTTATCTCTCTGAAGAAGTGTTTTACACAAATCCAGCCCTTGGACTTGGGGTAAAAAGTACCTATTTCCAAGATGTGCTCCAGGATTCAATAAGCCATTTTTTTCATGCAGGAATAGTGCAACAGCTCCTGCATGGAATAGGGCCGCCGAGTGATCCAGTAAACAAGGCTGGGGGCATGCATGAGCCTGCCAGCACTATTCTGGCACAGACACCACTGCATAATGCTAATTACCACATTTGCCGATGGAAACCATGCAAATGAGGTGAATTATCAATTCAGTAAGCAGGCAGGCATCCATGCCAGAACAGTGTGAGGTGTAGAAGTGTATTTGGTTTCTAATCGAGTACATTTCTGCAAAAATCAAAACAAAGGCATGACAGCTCAAAGTTAAACATGTATTATAACCATTAGGCATGTCAATGGCAAAAATATGGCCATTGGCTTGGAGAGTGTTGCAAAATTATAAAAATAAAATTTTTTTGGCTGATTTTGGCCGTTTAAACATAGCGCAAGGGTGCGCAAACGGGATTGCGCCGAAAGTAAAAAAAATGTGAAAAGACAATTTTAAGTGAAATCTGTATTTTGCCATTATAGTCTATGGCATGCAGAATAAAAACAATAACAGGTAACACTGGTTGCTCTGGTTGCTAAGGAGGAAGGCTCTGGTGTAGTGATTTAAATAAGGACTAAGACAGTGGAGTATGCAAATGAGCAAATTTTACTGAATCACTAAATGGAAGACCCTTCTCTGTTTGCATCTAACCATGTAGGAGCTATAAGGCAGTGGTGTAAGCAGGAAAAGCAGCTGAAATGAAAAGGGGGTATGTCATGCTTGGTGTAAGCACATTGGAGCTCCATGGCTTCCATTTGAGCTTAGCTAAGCACAGCTAAGCAAGGATATGTGTCTGAAGTTGTATTGACTTATTCCATGAAATGAAGAGTGTGTTCATGTCCAGGGAGGGCCATTTCTGCTTCAAAGTGTTTACTTTAGCTAAATGGGCATGTATCCAGCCTAGAACACACATTAAAAAAAAAAAAAAAAAAAAAAAAAAACGGAAGTAGCAGAACTGTTTACATTGAGGCACCAGGTTTGCACAGTGCACCTTGGGGCTTAAAAGGGGCAGAAATCAGAAGGAAAAAAGGGAAATAGCAGAATAAAAGCAATCAAGTACAAATAAAATAGCAGGCAGGTGAAATGTATCATAGCCAGCCAATCATACAGGTAGCATCTGCAGCAAAACGGTATAAACTGTGCAAACATGTTTCAGTCTGTTTTTTTTCACAAACTCTGCACCACTGCTATACACACTCGGGGGGATTTTAACTGAAAAAATGTTAGGGGCTGCTTTCAATTTGATACATCAGTATGTGCTAGAACTTAGGGGTGTCCAAACTTTTGGCTTGCTGGGGCTGCATTGAGTGAACAGAAATGGTCTTGGGGCCGCATATAAAATATATCATATAGTTAACTCTTTTGTTGCTCCGGAAGGCCACAGTCGACCTCCTGGCTGTACTGTAGGTGCATTTGAACAATGAATAAATGTTATAAATGCCTAATACTTGCCTTAAAATTCTAATTATCATTCTAATTCTAATTCTCTAATCTAACAGTTAACTCTAACATCTTAGTTAATATATCTATCTATATCTATATATCACTATATATATATATATATATATATATATATATATATATATATATATATATATATATATATTTACAATAAATAGATATTCACTACAGCACTAGCATTTCTCACTGGGAAAACCATTCCAGCAGTCCAACTGCGTAAAATTCAACATCAGCAGTCCTACAATACTATAATCCACAAAAATAACTCAACACATTTGCAATAAAGTAAAGATTTCACATTACTGACTTAATAAAACAATTCTGAATAAGCTACAAGAGGGTCTCACCCAAACAAATAACTGGTGCCAGAAATATGGCCTCAAGCTAAATGCCAAAAAATGCATCATCATCCCCTTTGAGGAGAGTGATGTCCCCACAAATTATCACATTAATAACAATGTTGTAAGTACGCAATAAGTCATATGGTACTTGGGCACTCAGGTTGATAGAAACCTGACTTTTGACCACCACGTTGTCTCCGTTGTAAGGAAAGCTTTTTACATGGCCCACTTCATTAGTAAGGGTATCTCATCCAGGGACAAGGTCATAACATCCCTGTATTCCTCTTTTACAAGAGCCATTATTGAGTGCAGTGCCCCTTTTGGCATGTGCCTCAGCAAAACACCCTGCCAAAAGAAAGACTACAACCATTTCTGACAAAAAAGGTCAAAGAACTAAGTTCACTTACTTATTCAAACAGACTAAAAAGCTTTTTGCTTTCCTCTGTCTCTCACTGGCCCCTATAAATTTCATCATTGGCTTGCTTTCCAGGCTAAGAAAGATCCTGCCTTAAGAGACATCCTCTACCTCAGAAATACTGGTTATACTTAAAACGCCACTACAAAGACCACAGCCTTCACTGCAACATAAACAAGCCACTTTTATGGACAGGTTCTTGACACAAAACCTTCGACTTCTGTAAAAGCTCCTCTCATTATCAAACAATATAGTTCAGCAACACAATGGCTTGATAGATAGCCATAAATGTAGTCCTTGGGTAAGTAGCATAGCCTTCATCAAACCAGATGGAAAATCCACATACTAACCTTTCCCAGCTGGATGGCTAGATCTAATATTGGTTACTCAAGTCTAGTTGCCCAAGATGAGGGGGCATGTTTAACTAAAATTCCATTTGCAAAATTATATTCAGTATACATATTAAATCTCTATATCTCTCTTACACACACACACACAGACACACACACACACACACACACACACACACACACACACACACACACACACACACACACACACAGAAAGCCCTACTTTTAAAATAGGCAACCTCAGTAATCACATGACACCAACTCACTGAATGAAATTGTCATGAGTGTCAAAATATCTGAAAAAAATCATAATAGAGATGGATTCATCCATGTAATTTCCAACCACCAAAAGGACCATCATCAATAAATCAACAAAACAACTGCTCGGCAAAAAGTAAATCAATGCTATAA